>NC_137811.1:42980843-43418343 GCF_963921795.1 Nannobrachium achirus | reverse complement strand
CTGGCATGGTGGCACTGCCAGGAGGGCCGCTCACTTAATCATTAGTGTGGTTGTCTGACAGGGCAACACACTGTAGTCCTGGGGAAACTTTATTTACTAACTAGGGTAACTTTTCCGCTGCCATTGGAAATTGACAGACAGACACACTTCTGTCCGGGATAGGGAATCAATAGGGAATCAATGGGATAGGGAATCAATAGGGAATCAATGGGAGTGGGAATTAATAGGGAATCAATTGGTCGAGCTTCACATGATAGTTAGCTTACTACTGAATATAATCACATCAGCAACCGTCAGCAACCACTTTTCTAGTTTATTCTTCTTCTAGTCTAGATATAAACTTTATACGTGAATGGCTTTTTACCTTGATAGGGAATCAATAGGGAATCAATGGGAATGGGAATCAATAGGGAATCAATGGGATAGGGAATCATTAGGGAATCAATGGGAGTGGGAATCAATAGGGAATCAATTGGTCGAGCTTCACATGACAGTTAGCTTGCTGTAGAATATAGTCACGTCGGGCAACCACACTTGCAATTTCCAATTGCGTCTCTCTAGTTAATAAACTAGACCAGGTCAACCTGGTTGTGCCAGACCCCCTGTCTGTCATCATCATTTATGACATCATGCCTTTTGTAGGCATGTCATCATCATGTCATCATCATATATACCCTTTATATAGAAAACCCGGACCGACATTTGCTTATGTAGGCCTACCCATTTCATGGGTCTGGCAAACACTGATCGGTCAATTCATGTAAAATATATGGACACTGATATTTAAAACCATTATCCCACTTGTTCTTGCTCATGTTGGTTAATAGAATATTCAAGAAGCAGGTCGAGTGCTGTGTTCACCACATGTGGGAATGTTTAGTGCCAGAACAGCTGGTCAATCAATTGAAACCAATAAACCGTCTTATGACTGAATAATCAAGAAGCATGTTTTTTCATATAGATATATGTTCTTACATGAACAAATCGACAGAATAAATTGATCAGTCTGATTAGTCCACTTAACCATGTATTATTTTGACCGTAGGTCACAGTTTACTGTCAGAACCGGAATATCTTGTCCATATACGTGTAGCGCCTGACACTGTGGTTCCCCTGACACATCACTGTGACATCACAGGTGACATCACAGTGATGTCAGATACTCAGAGCAGGGATAACGCCTGACACTGTGGTTCCTCTGACACATCACTGTGACATCACAGGTGACATCACAGTGATGTCAGATACTCAGAGCAGGGATCTACATATATGGTCATAAACAGGTAACATAACATCACAGTGGTTTGGCTGGTTCAGAGAGGGATCTCTATGTATGGGCATAAAAGGGATTGTAAGTTGTGATGTCATGCGAACCACTCTAACAGAATCCCTTTTATGCCCATGTATGGAGATCCATATTGTCATCAATATTAATCCCATATCTAACAGGGGCATAAAAGGGATTCTGTTAGGGATCTCCATATATGGGCATAAAAGAGATTGTATCCCTGAGATGATGCCCTGTTAGGAGAACCACATACAGTATATGGCCAAGACAGATGGCGCGACCTCGCCCTTTGTGCGACGTGTTGTGAGCTTGTTGATCGGTTATTTTCACTATTTCATAATCAAAGGAAAAGTTTCTAAACATTGATTTGGAGTCATATCGCCCAGCCCCAAGTGCCAGTGTTGCACATGGAACAAAGTTGATCTTCAAGCGCGTCACACTGCGAACAAGGACAGATTGGAGGAAGTGGAGCTCCCCTGACCAGTTTGACTGAATGGAAAGTGGTGGAGGAACAAACCCATGTGATCAGAGAGCAAGAACCTGTCAACCCCACCTCAGTGCCAACCGCACACACACAGTGACACACAAACGCCCACACACACACACACACACACACACACACACACACACACACACACACACACACACACACACACACACACACACACACACACACACACACACACACACACACACACACACACACACACACACACACACGCACGCAGATGTGCATGTGGAACGTGGCGTATGAGGTGACGCAGGTCCTGGGCTTCCGCATAGAGATGCCAGAGATGCATAGAGAGGCCAGGGATGATGATGATGATGTCACAGGGGATTCCCCGGTGTGGGGAATCCACGCACAGGGAGGAGGGGGAGGGGGATGCCCCCAGGCAGGCCAGGGTAGTGGAGAGAGGAAGGAAGTGATAGTGTCAGCAGCAATGTTTGTGTGGGCTGGATAATATGACAACACTGCAGCATGGTCGTTGATCTCTTCCCTCTATCTCTCTCTCCGTCTGTCTGTCTCCTCACTTCTGGAGTGTGCAGTCCCTTTCATATGAAGGGTGCATCCAGTATTTATGTGTTTGTGTGTCTGTGTGTGTCAAAGCTCCACCGGCTGTCTGTCTGTCTGTCTGTCTGTCCGTCTGTCTGTCTGTCTGTCTGTCTGTCCGTCACGTCACACTTTTGCCCTACTCTTATCTCCGGCACCGTTTCCCCTATCCATGCCAAACTTTGCACACACACTCATTGGATGGCAACTCACAACCTCCACCCCTCATTTCTCACATGGCCCTCTTCTAGCACCACCTTCAGGCCGATTTTTGCAAAACACATTTTTGGACACAGCTCCTACAGATTCTGGCCTAAACGCACGCAAAGCGGTACACAGTATCTCTAAAGTCATGACATCTACATGGATCTGTCCCATTTCCCATATTCCCTCCTGATTGGCTACGATTGCCTTCTAAAGTTTGTGTATGCGACCTGACGGTCGATTATCTCCCGATTAGGGCGTCTTACTGGTATACCGGTATATACATATGGTACACACTGTATATTTATTTATGTACGTACACTCACATACACACAAACACACACGCCATAGTCAGACCCCTAGGCGTATTGGACCCCTCAATCTCCATGGCGATAGCCCCTGTGACCTAGCAGTATAGTCATTGTTAATGCATGCATAAAATGTACTGGTTCAGACATGCTAATGAGTTGGTGTGAAGGGCAGTGGAGCTTACGGGTGCCTGGGATCACTTCCATGCACTTGATTTACTTGGGGAGGCTTAGCCGTGAGGAGGCTTCACTGGATGGCTCCTCATTGAAGGACTCTGTGCTATGTTTAACCCTCCATTGACCAGGGTTCATGAGGAATAAACAACAACTGGCAGAGCAGGCGGCATACATAGGGTGTGATGAGGGTCCAATTAGACTTGTGCATTTTATTTATTCTTTTGCTATCAGGCGGAAACCTTGTATGACCAAAACCGTTCTTTTTATTGTTATTATTTTTGAGCGTGCTCCTAGAAGGGGCTAAGCTCCAACATCTAGCTTTGTCCGCTTTGTCCGGTACGAAGAATCATCATCAATTTTACGCTCTCAAGAGTTAAAGATCTATAAGGGTCCATTTAGTTACCAACTCTCCATCATTTAGCGGTGGACCACCTGGAACCCCTCTCAAGGACTGTCTTATGTTGACATAGATTACCGGTATTAAAATGTGTGTGTGTGTGTGTGTGTGTGTGTGTGTGTGTGTGTGTGTGTGTGTGTGTGTGTTCAGCGCTGCATGCCGCCTCCCTCTCAGGTCATGTGAGCACGGTGAAGCTGCTGTTGGAGCGAGGAGCCATGGTGGACTCTCTGGACGTCATGAAACACACGCCGCTCTTCCGTGCCTGTGAGATGGGCCACCGAGACGTCATCCTCACCCTCATCAAAGGTGGGGCAAAAAGCCATGTTCTGTCCCATGTTTTCATGGGACAACATGATTGGACCACTGGCTTGTCAGTCTTAATACCGGCCAATCACAGGCTACTGTGTTTGGGTGGAGTCTTACCAAAACATAACATCTGATAACACAACGTGTCGCTGCTTCGACACGCTGTGGGCTTTTAGATCTTATATGATCGGCCAAGATGCCAGGGCCAAATTTATGTCCTAGTCCAGCCCTATGCATTTGACTGTAAAGACTGTTTTACTATAAAGCAGAATGTCCTCTGTGTGTCTCTGTGTTTGACTGTAGGTTCTGCCCGTGTGAACCTGGTGGATGTGGACGGTCACACAGCTCTGCACTGGGCCGCTCTGGGCGGGAACGCCGAGGTGTGCCAGGTACTGATGGAGAACGGGATCAGTCCCAATGTACAGGTATGACCGCACGCGCACGCACACACACACACACACACACACACACACACACACACACACACACACACACACACACACACACACACACACACACACACAGAGACGATTTGCATGTGATGGAGTCAGAAGTGCACTTTAATGAAGATTTAGTTTAGTTTTCTTGTGTCTACCGGTTTCAGGACCAGGCAGGACGGACTCCTCTCCAGTGTGCTGCCTATGGAGGCTACATCACCTGCATGGCTGTCCTGATGGAGAACCATGCTGACCCAAACATACAGGACAAAGAGGTGAATACACAGAGTTGTTATGTTGTGTATCGTGTATTGCAGTGTTTCTCAAACTTTCAAATTGCAAGGTCTCCCCAGACTCCCCTTAACTCTGACAGTGTACAAATGGAACTTCCATTTGTACACTGTCAGAGTTACAGACTTGTATGGGTCAATTTAGACCCCCATAAAGGATCCCATAAGAGTCCCTGGAATCCACTTTGAGAACCACTGGTGTATTTATTGTGTGATGCATATCTTATTACGACCATCAGGTTGCAGTTACTATGAACACCTGCAGCTCATGTCCGTCCGCCAGTGAATATGTGAGTGTCACGCTAGTAGCGCCCCAGCTGCGCCACACGATAGGTAACGAGCCACGCAGCTGTGGGCAATCAGTGTGTGTTGTGTATTAGTCACACACACGCACACACACACACAGGCGACCTGACGGTCGTTCATCGTCCTTACGCTGTGTTACTTGTTTATATATGTACTGATATATCGCTGTTGTGGGGCAGAAACCTCATATCTCTATATTGTAACGTTTTGTGTTTTTATTTTATTTTATTAACGCCCCTACAGACGCCATACTACAGCTTCACACAAAAGCATCAAAAGTACAACCAACAAGCTTGAAAGCCACGTCACTTTGAACTTGTAGATCTGACTGCTACTGTCCGTTGGCTATTTTAGAATTTGAATCCTGAAAAGTAACCGTTTTGGACATTTCCACCCGACAGAGACAAAATGTAGATATATCTACTTTTTATTCTGCGTTGCCTTGACTGCAGTGTTGATTTCGTCGACTAAAATTATGACGAAAAATGTTTGTCGACTGCGTTTTTTTCACTGACGAAAACTAAATAAAAACTAAGCTGTGATGACTAAAACTAAGACTAAATGTATTGACAATTTCGTCAACAAAATAAAAACTAGACTAAAACGTTAGGGAGGGACTAGTGGAGAAGAGAGTCATTTTATGTTTGGTTGCTCTCAGGTGTAGCGTGCTGAAAATAGCTGATCTACTTGTAGATCAGCTATTTTCAGTACACAACCAAGTGTAAAATCAGTCATTACTATGCCATCAAGGCCTGCCAAAATACATTTCAGTTGACTAAATCACCTGTAGATTTAGTCGCCTAAAATCTTATGATATTTAGTTGACAAAAATTAGACTAAAACTAAAACTTTTCAGGTGACTAAATTATGACTAAAACTAAATGACATTTTATTCAAAAGACTATGACTAAAACTAAAACTTTTCAGGTGACTAAATTATGACTAAAACTAAATGACATTTTATTCAAAAGACTATGACTAAAACTAAAACCTTTTAGGTGACTAAATTATGACTAAAACTAAATTACATTTTATTCAAAAGACTATGACTAAAACTAAAACTTTTCAGGTGACTAAATTATGACTAAAACTAAATTACATTTTATTCAAAAGACTATGACTAAAACTAAATCAAAATTTGCTGTTAAAAACAACACTGCTTGACTGTGATGTCTCCATCATGCTGTATCTACTGTACGTCCCCCCCCTCCCTGCCCTGTCATCTGTTTTTAACTGCTGTCTTTGGTGCCTGAATTTCCCCAGCGGGCACCAATAAAGGTCTTATCTTACTGTATTATTATCCTCCATACCTGCACACATCCAGCTTCTACACAAGACATCTACTGTACTATGACATGACAGTTGAACAGAACGACTGTACGACTGTACAGTGTGTGTGTGTGTGTGTGTGTGTGTGTGTGTGTGTGTGTGTGTGTGTGTGTGTGTGTGTGTGTGTGTGTGTGTGTGTGTGTGTGTGTGTGTGTGTGTGTGTGTGTGTAAATGTGTGTCATTGGGGTTTCTTTGTCTACACAACAAACTTAATTCAGTCTAAAAATGGGCCAATACTGGTCAATATGTACACAGTTAAATGAACCCTCAGGATGTTGCCGTGTGTGTGTGTGTGTGTGTGTGTGTGTGTGTGTGTGTGTGTGTGTGTGTGTGTGTGTGTGTGTGTGTGTGTGTGTGTGTGTGTGTGTGTGTGTGTGTGTGTTCAATTCAAAGGAGCATTATTAGCATGAGAACATACGTTTATATTGCCAAAGCAAGTGTCAAAATATAATAAAAACTGTTGAAAATGGGGAACGTATATATAGTTGGAGGCGTTACAGTATTGTGTAAACAGAGCTATGTCACATTGTGTCCTTAAATACATGTTATATACAGTATACAGGGTCATTTCAAGCTTTTTGAAACAAATGGCAGCAATATTTTGCAGTCGCTTTGGAGCAAATAGCATTTATTTGTTGTCATTGTTCAGGGGAGGACTGCTCTCCATTGGTCATGTAACAATGGCTACCTGGATGCTGTGAAACTCCTGCTGAGCTACTCTGCCTTTCCCAATCAAATGGAGCACAATGGCGAGAGGTGAGAGAGAAAAGAAAGGACAGGCCTTAATGTCCTTACACAACGGAAGCGTTTATTTGGTGCGATTTAATTCGCAATGAATTCAAACTACTGACATTCTGTATAATGAGTACATTTAGAATTCGGGACTTTAACTTGTAACAGAGTATTTCCAGATTGCAGTATTGATCAGGGTTCCCACGGTCATGAAATTCCTGGAAATATTTTGAAATTAGAAAAATATTTTTCTAGTACTGGAAAAGTTTTGGAATTTATCAAGGGTCCTGGAAGGTCCTGGAAAAAATAGCTATGCATTGTCTTTGGTTATTGATTTTGTTAATAGCTCTGAAATGACAAATTAAACATGGGCCAAATTGTCAAATATTAGAGGCAGAAATTGTGAAAATAGCAGATCTACATGCTCACAACGCCTCACAGCATGTAGATCTGCTATTTTCAGAATAGAAACGTGTTATACAAAATTCCTCAAATCTTAGTGCTCGTCAGGGTGCCGGGTCCCCAGTTAAAACATTATTATTTCGGGGGTCACGGCCTGAAAAGGTT
Organism: Nannobrachium achirus; assembly: GCF_963921795.1. Classification (NCBI taxonomy): domain Eukaryota; kingdom Metazoa; phylum Chordata; class Actinopteri; order Myctophiformes; family Myctophidae; genus Nannobrachium; species Nannobrachium achirus. The sequence continues at coordinate 43,410,951 of NC_137811.1, read as the reverse complement.
GAGAACCACTGGCATACACTACCTGACTTTGGGCATTGCGCATAGGAGTAAGCGACTTGTTATTGAGCTGAATTATTGTTATATAGTCCTGGAAATTGGGTTAAATATTCTGGAAAAGTTTTGGAAAAGCTTTGGAAATTAATTGGTAAAAATGTGTGGGAACCCTGATTGATACTCTTTCCACCACTGATTGTGTGTGAAGGTACACGCCGCTGGACTACGCCCTGCTGGGCGAGCACAGTGAGGTGACCCAGTTCATGCTGGAGCACGGAGCTCTGTCCATCGCGGCCATCCAGGACATCGCGGCCGCCTCCATCCAGGCGGTCTACAAGGGCTACACCGTCCGCAAGGCCTTCAGGGAGAGGAAGCAGCTCCTCATGAGGCACGAGCAGCTCCGCAAGGACGCAGCCAAGTGAGGAGCCGCACTCACGCACGCAACACCCGCCGCTCACAAACACTTAACACACTCACCGCCAGATAGTAATTAATGAATTCAGTAGGACCCCTAGAATTATATGTATTTGACCTGCCGACCCCCATCTCAAAATATTATGTATCGGGACCCCCCAGAAAAGTAACAAATGTTCGCTTTTAAAAAAGATATATTCAAAGATTTGCAAAAATGTCTGTGGGTGAGTAGATGTTGTGGTCTGTATAGTATGTTGTATTATTCTTATTGTATTGTTTTGTTTGCATTCATGTAATGTCCTGTAAAAAAGAAAAGGAAAAAAGAAAAAAAAAGAAAGAATTGGCATCATTGTTTTGGCAACTTTTCAAAAATAGCAGATCGCAGCGTGTCAGGGCAAATTATTGTGATGCAAATTTTTGTGATAATATTGAGGGTCCCTGGACCCCCAGTGGGAACCACTGGCTTAGCTATTAGGGGAGAAAGGAGGGGTTCAGAGCAGGGGGCAGGTCATTTGTCACTGAGGTTGTCGAGTGACCACAGATATTCATATTACTAATGCACACTCACCACCACCCCGTGTAAGTATTGGTATTGTGTTCATCTCTCATTGTCTTCCCCTCCTCGCCCATATAGGAACAGTCACACTCCCTCCGTATCCATCTTTCTCCCTGTCGTCTCTGCACACACATACGTCTTCCCCCTGTCTCCCCTCCTGTGGACTCCTCTCCCTTTTGTGTCATTTGCACACAGTCACACACACCTCTGTTCCTTCTTCCTCAGCGTCATGGATAGGGTGGGTTTTATCTTAACCCACCCTAACCCACCCATTTATTTTATACTTTAACTATTGAAAAATAGCAGATATACAAGCTCACAGCGCGGCACCGAGTGCCGCGCTGCGAGCTTGTAGATCTGCCATTTTTCGAAGAATCGTGAAAATTAGAATTTTGACCCGATTCTATAATTATCTTTTGAATATTCTACGATTTTTTGAAATACCTATGTTTCTATGTCAGCAATCTGGCTAGCCATCGTCAAAGAAAAGGTCCTTTTCACTTAAAGGAGTGGCGACACCGGCCGAAAATAAACATTATGATACAGTAGGTCACGTGGTGTTTCTTCAAACAGTCTGAAAAGGAGGCGGGGCCGTATCAGTTAGTAGTGAATGTATACTTCGTCCGTCGTGCGGTGCCGCGCAATGTATACTTCGTCCGTTGTGCGGTGCCGCGCACAACCTTGTTGTTAGCGTGTAGCGTGGCTAGCGCTGCACCGCACGCGAGTTTAGAAACTCTAGGCTTGCTAAGGGAAACCACGCCCCACACTCATTTTTGAAGCTTGTGATTGGCTGAACCGGAGGTTGGGAGCGCTCCGTTGTAGTCACTTGGACCGCGCAAGGTGCACCAAAACCCAATTATCATTGCGTTTATCGTGCGCTTGCCCAGGCCTTACGGCCTGGGCATAAATAGAACGATTGCATTCACCACGGCTTCGTAACTCGCGCGGCCGGCCCTGGCCCGCTCTTCGCGGGCACTCGCGCCGCTTGCAATGTCGTGGACAATAACTGAAAACGAGCGCTCCTTCCCTTAGCAAGCCTAGAGTTTCTAAACTCGCGCACCGCACGGCTATTTGCGAGAGCTATTGTGTGTGTACACACACACACACACACACACACACACACATGCGCGAAAGCACACACACACACAGGCTACACACACACAGAGTGTATGAGCCGCGGACCTCCTCTGCGGAGGAGGAGGAGGAGGAGGAGATCGCTGGTCCCTCGTTCTACGGTTGCTCCGGTGTCCCGGGTGCTCCAGTCAGGTTAGGGCAAGAGACAGCAGGGTATGGCCGACAAAACCGTCGCATAGACGGGGAGAAGCGTGTTGACCCTCGTACACCTTTTTTGACACCTTTTTTGAAGAAGACATGTACTTTTTTTTCGGTCTAACCATTGATTTTATAGCGAATGCTATATCATTTTTACCCCTAGAACTGATAGTTTTAAAGTTGGTTTAGAAAGTCGGAAAGACACCTCGGACAGCTTTTTTTGGGGCAGTTTCAAAAGATAATGATATGGATAATCGACTCCGCCCCTCCCCCCATATTAGCCCAATCAAATTAATTTATTTCGGTTACTGTACAGAAAGTACTACTTTCAGTACAGTAACTACAATAAATTAATTTGATTGGGTCATTTAACATGGGGGTACATGACATCATTAAAAAAATTGGCTAATTTGATAGCCATAATTAGCTGTTTTGGCCGTGTCATGCCCCCTTTAACTGGAGCTCAGTTAGTCTGTCCTTGAGAGACTACCATGTCAGTGGTTCTCAAACCTTTTCATGTGAAGGACCCCCAAAATGATATTTATTTGGCCACGGACCCCCATCTCAAAATATTTAGTTCCAGGGACCACCCAGAAGCAAAATTTGAGTTACAAAAGTTTGCTTTGAAAATACACATATTCAAAGATTTGCACACATTTTCACGACTTCTTTCAAAAATAGCAGATCTACAAGCTCGCAGCGCGGCACTCGGTGCCGCGCTGTGAGCTTGTATATCTGCTATTTTTCACTGGTTAAAGCATTCAATAATTCTAGGCCTTGAATGGGTTAAGAGTTTGTACGACTGTAGTTTTTGCTCTTTGCTAGGAAACAAGCCTAGATTGGCCGACCCCTGGACACAGCCCTCTGTAAGACATGTAAGCCTATGAGTTGGCTCTTATTTTGATGCAATCTGTCTTCTGTGCTGATGACAGGACTGTGTGGTATCCGCACATCAATGGGTGTGTGTTCTGTGCACGGTAGGATTGTTGCACACGTTTCCAATACAATAGAGAGAGGTCCAGGGATGATGTCTTTTTGTAGGCGGAAGGAGGCAGTTAGCATCTTCTTGGTTTCCATGACAAAAAACCCAGGGGATTTTTGCATGTTGAAAATAAGATGTGGTGAATAAAAGTTTAATGATACTTAAACATGCTTTGCTCAGCAAACTAATCGTTACAAATGAACACCAGTTGCATTATTTCTTAAGCTTAAATGGAAACACAATCATCATGAATGCCTATTATATACACCAAGTGTGCTTTTGGCTGTTGGAGAGCTAATCATTGTGGGTGACGCTAACTCTGAATGTAGATAAAAGAGGTTTTTATGTGTAGGCATTAGAAGTGTCATCGCTAGTCAAAAAAGAAAGATCCTGTCAAATTGTAAGGTTGATGGTGTCTGCAAGACAAACAGTTTCTGACATGTGCATTTCAGGGCCGGAAAATCCGCATGATCTTCTAAATCCACTTTCCTGCAGACTGACGCTGTCTTCTAACAAAGCAGCCCTTATGGACAAAACTAACAGACACTTTAGCATTTCATTCAAACATCACTTAGAGCGGAGCACTTAAACCACATACAGTATGCTTTCAAAACATGTGTAAGCAGGCATGAAGTATGTGTACTGTAGAGACATATTCATGCATGTGGGGTGAAGGTTGGGGTCATTATTAACATGTATCTTTGATCACGGCTCAGCCAATCATAATCAAGCACAGGAACTGTCTGTTATATGAAGTTAACGCAGGATTTTACTGTGTACTTGTGTAGTGCTCTTTTTAATACATGAGAGAAAAGACAATGTCCGCAACACAAAAAGATTTGTATTGCCTGTAATGTATGCTCCATCTATTCACCAGACCCCTGGTTGTTATGGGGACGACAGTTGGATGAACGCTCCTACATGTTTAGGTCGAACTTCTTTTCCGGGACACCTAGTTAATGTCTTGTTTTGTTCGATTCAGGAAACGTGAAGAGGAACAGCGGAGGCGGGAAGCGAAGCAGCAAAGCTCGCTGGCCAGCGCTGCCCGAGCAGAGCCACAGAGGCTCTCCTTGACTCATGATTTGAAGGACTTAACGTTGAACGAGACGCTGTTGGAGACGAGGAAGTCTTCTAGAACGGACCGCACCAAGAGCAAAGAGGAGGGACAGAAACACAGAGGTACAGCGCATTGTAATGGCATTCCCATCAATATACTACTGCAGTGTTTCTCAAACTTTCACATGTCATGATCTCCCCTTAACTCTTGACAGTGTACAAATGGAACCAAATTAACCTGTTGGGCTTCATTTGTTTCCATTTGTACACTGTCAGAGTTGTATGGGTCAATTTAGACCTCCCTAAATTAACCCACAGAGTCCCTGGAATCCACTTTGAGAACGCTCGGGTTGCCCCCCCCAACCACAGAGTTTTTGGGTTTGAAACCACCATGGTACATCCATTCAGCTTTGTCGAACGTCTATGCGAACACAATTGTGTTCGCGTGTTGGGGTGAGGGAAGCCGGGGCAGTCATGCGGGCCGGGGCAGCACCTGTCAGCAGGGAGTGTTGGGTAGGAGGAGTAGGACGAAGGACCTACGTCCTCCTGGTGGGGGCTCCTCACTGGCAGGTGAGTCAGTAGGATGACACACTGACAATAATTCCTTTGTACTGTCGGTCATTTTTTTGAGGAGAATTAACTTGACGGCTTCAGAAATCAGTTTGAGGGGGTACTGCAACCAATAAAGAACCAGTGCATCAGTGAATTGAATCATTGAATCAAGTCAATGATCAGACCTGAAAGTAAAGGTAGCTGACAGTTTCAAAAAGTGTTTGGAAGTAAAAACATGACACGTGCATATCTCCTTGCATGGGCCATTCTGTCCCTGACATCAGCTGTGGTGATGTCGGATTACATTAGACTTTGACAGGGGGTGAGAAAATGGGTTACAAAATGGGTTGAAAAATGTATATCAGGTCGCACTTGTTGGTGGTGATGTCACCAAAAACGCTGCTCCTCATTGGCTAAAGGCCCTGCCTTTGTACTGTTGATATTTTTTTTGAGGAGAATAACCTTGGGCTATAAAGTGTTGGTATAACATACTGATATAACATACTGGTCTCAAGCCCACGTGTTGTTGTTTATATCAGGTCACACTTGTTGTTAGTGATGTCACCAAGAATGCTGCTCCTCATTGGCTAAGGGCCCTGCCTTTGTACTCATTTTTTTAGGGGAATTAACTTGACCTATAAAGTTTTGGTATAACATACTGGTCTCGCCTTTCAGCGAGCCCACAATTAAAAAAATATAATAATAACAAAGTGCTGTGCTATTATTCCAGGCCACAGAAGCAGACCCTCCAGGAGAAGCAAGGAGGCGGAGCCTCCTGACCCTCCAGACACTCTGTCCCCTCCGCAGCAGCTCATGACCTCTCACCCCGCGCCCTCCGCCCCGCACGCTTGCAGGTTAAAGGACCGCCTGTCGCCCGCCGGTTGCAGCCGGCCGGCCAGCCCCAAGCACAGAGCCCCCGTGGTCACCGTCACCCCGCCCAAGGCCAGGGCCCAGCCTTCGTCCAGAGCACGCTCTCCCTCCCCGAGCTGCCCCTCCGCCGCTAGAGCCGACACCATCATCACTAAGGAACGCATCCTTCCATCCAACAAGAGGACTAGTCATCATTCCAGCGCGCAGACCGCCACCGGCAAGACTGACGTACACAACTCTCCGCAAAGGCACAGGAACAAGGAGCGCAATTCAGAGGGCGCCGCCGCCACAGGCCAGACGCGCGCGCCCTCCTCATTGAGATGCCGTTCCGCCGCCGCCGGCCGCAAGACGCCCTGCAGCCAGACGCAGAGCTCCTCCGTTGCCCCACACTCCTCCGTTGCCCCACACATAGCAGCAGCCAACGCACACACGCAGAGGGAACATGACAAGGAGCAGCGGAGAAGGAAGAACGAGGCTGCGCGCACTATCCAACAAGCTTGGAGGAGGTGTGTGTCTCACTGTGTATGTGTGTGTGTTTACTTTATAGTATCTGCTAGGGGGATCCAATAGCCAGGTTCTCTAGGTTGGTTGTGCCATGTGGTGCCCACATGTGCCCCCCCCCCCCTTTTATTTATGAATCCCCCTACCTTCCTCCCACCTCCAACCCAGGTCTGGTTGCCATCAACACTTAAGCGGAGGGCCAATGGGGGAGAGAGCGTGGGAGACGGGGGTGAGAGAAGGAGGCAGGGGGGGCAAACAGGGGGTATAATCTCAAGCTTTCATGCCATTTTAACAAGAGGCTAAAAGTTCAGGCGTGCCGTCCTAATGGCTACCACCAGCGCCTCTTTATCTCCGCTCACCCTCGCACACGCACTCCGTCTCTCTCAGTGCCTGCCAGCCCACACCAGGAGGCCCTCTGGTTCCATTCAGCTTCACAATTACACTCTCTGTGCGCTCACTATTAACCTCCAACAAACTGGTTCTACTTTTCTGTTTAGCGAGTGTTTGTCATCGATGTTGGCAGTTTTTTGGACCTTTGAACAATCCCCCTAGTTTTTTATCGTTTTGTGTGTGTGTGTGTGTGTGTGTGCGTGTGTGCGTGCGTGCATGCGCATGTGTTTCCATAGGTTCCGTGTTAGAAGCAGGCTGAAGGAAGCCAAGACCTCTGCAGGAGTGCAGTCAACTGATCCAAACCACTCTCCAAACAGGAAGAAGAGTGATGTTCGACCTCCGCCCACAAAATCAACCGCCAGCAAGAGCTCGGTCCTACAAAGCATCTACGGTAAGATTATTTTACTAGTGGAAAAAAAAAAGATCACAAATGTTAAGACTTCCACCTTAATGGTAAAACTTTGCTCTCAAACTGTAAACTCCCGCTGAGAGGAAGGAATAGTATGATTAGCTGAAGACCAAGATCAGTACTTAAAACAGTATCAGTGATTAATTGTGCAAGTAGGAAAGTAAGTCTCTCTATAGGGGGACAGTATCAGCCTGGGCTGTGTGTATTAACCTGTACAATTGTAACTTAATTCCGCCGGGCGCAGAACAAGCATGTGATTTTGGAACGTCAGGCATGCGAGAGTACGAAGCGCAGTAACGTCTTTCTACATAAGAATTAGCCTCAGATAACACAGAGACACTTAAGCATTTCAAACATCGTCTAGAGCTGAGCACTTAAACCATGTACCCTTTCAAAACATGTGTAAGCATGGCATGAAGTATGTGTACTGTAGAGACGTATTCATGCATGCGGCGTGAAGGTTGGGGTCATTATTAACATGTATCTTTTGCATTGGCTCAGCCAATCATATTCAAGCACGGGAACTGTCTGTTATATGAAGTTAACACTTTTACTGTGTACTGTTCTTTTTGAGTGGTGCTCCTGGCAGGAGCTAAGCTCCAACATCTGGCTTTGTCCTGTTCCCAAACAATGTCACAGTCCTAAAGTAAACTGAAGCATGGCCTAGATGCAGCCTACATCTTGGCACAAACGGCTCAAAGTTTATTATACGTAAAAGGAAAATGTCCAGGCCCTAAAGTTAACTGAAGCGTGGCTACTAGGTGTCATTTTTTAATACATGAGAGAAAATAGAATGCCGCAACACACACAGATTTGTAGCCTGTATGCTCCATCTATTCACCAGATAATACAATGCATACAATACAATACAATACAGTCTTATTCCATAATACAAGCATTCCAGGCTCTCTGGACCTTCAGATCCTGTTCTGCAAAGGAAGGCCAGGCACAGAGATATTGCCTACCTCAAGCTCCATCCTGCTGGCAGTAGCAACAATGGTTTTATCCTTTGTGTTAAATGCCAGTTTTCTTGGCAGTTGAGCTTGGGGCCAATATTCCTGAATTCAATTGTCTAATGCCAGTAGTAGTTCCCTTCTCTGCTGTGTCTGAGACTAGTGCAATGTCATCTGCTAGAGTTGAGATGGCAGTCAAGGAGGACGGTCGCATATTTCTTAGCATACTCCAAAGGAGAAAACACCAATGTCGTTTGAGAAACATCCTTTTAATCGGCAACTACTTTGTGCTGTTCGACACTGCAATTCTTCAAGGATTAATTTCCAGTGAATCCCGCGAAGTGCGGTTACAGAGGATTTCCAAAACAAACAAAGCTATACCAAGGGGCTTTTCATCGATGCATAGTTGAGGTTGGTGATCGTGATGGGATATACTCTGGCTTGGGACCAGTGTAAATCCAAGTGTATCCTTCCTGCCACTGATTAAGCCTACTGTAACTACATTTAAAGACATCAACAGCCACAAAATACACATATTCATATTCATATACATAATACTTATATTATATTGATTTGGCCTAACTATACTACATGAATCCACAATGTATCAAACCTACAATGTTTTGTACGTTTCATCTTTGCAAATTAAATAGTGGGCCTAACTTTGTGCAGATCAATATCTTTCGGTTATTTTAAGCAGCTCCTGTCTGGCTCATAGTCAAGACTGAAAGCAGCCTGCGCACTGCAAAATAATGACAAATATTTTAGGGAGCGAATTGGGAATCGGTACAACTTCACTTTCTCTCGTCTACGACTCTACGATATAGAGTCATTTTACTCTCTTAAGAGTTAAAGATGTACAGTAAGGGTCCATTTGGTTACCAACTCTCCATCATTTAGCTGGGGACCACCTGGAACTCCCTCAAGGACCACTGGTTGAGAACCTGTCCCACCCCTCAGTGGGACAGTATCAGCCTGGCTGTGGCTAATAACCTGTGCTTGGGTTTCGCCCAACAGACAGCGCTGACCTTCATCACACATCACCAGGTGATGACGGGGGAATGGGCAGAAACCTAGCCGCGTCAAAACACACACCCACCCTCGCACACTCACAGGGTGTTATCCAACAGACAGATCCCCCACCCATCACCACCAACCCCAGCCCTGTGACGTGGTAGCCCCTAGACCCAACCCTCCCCACTCCCAACCTCCTGATGTTGTGATTTTGCACTCTCTCTCTCTCTCTCTCTCTCTCTATGTCAAACAATTTCTCTCTCCCCTCCCTCTCTCCCTCTCTGACAATCCCAACACTGTGAAAAGTTCAGAGCTGTCAAAGGGAATGTCAGACTACGACGTAGAGCTGTCTGCTCAACACACACACACACACACACACACACACACACACACACACACACATGCATGCATGCAAGACACACACGCGCGCAAGACACACACACGCACGCGCGCGCGTGAGACCCGTTCACGTTCTTGTTCTTTTTCTTTTTTTTCTCTTTGGGTGGAGAAACAGACATTCGACACGGTTTCAAACTGATTCACAAGTCTGTTAATCACTTTCAGTTCATGCAATTCACCATTGCATTACATATTTTAGATTTATCTTACTTATACACACACCTTTACTATTCTGAACATAACTAATTGGAGGGAATAAGAGAACTGATGTATATCATGTTCTTAACACATAGGGTGCCCAGGATTATTCAACATTTAATCGTCAGGTGCCCGTGGCAACCCGCCATTTTGACTTCTTTTTTTTTTTTTTTTTTTTACTTCTACCGTTTTCTAACAATCGCGGCATCAGTGCTTCTGTAATGAAATCCTGAGGCTGTATCTGTGAACCTATGCAGACTATGCTCAAGTATACATTCCCATTAGACACATTGGTATTTTATAACTAAAAGATTGCTTGTCGAGTGTTTGACATACAACTTTTCTGCAATGAAACCAGGATCCTTTCAGGTGACTCCTCCAAGTCCCTACATATTTGGGGACTGCCCATAAGTCCTACATACCATCCGTCCTAATTTGGGTTAGGTTTTAGGGTTAGGTTTAGGCATAGTTTTGCTGAGGTTAGGGTTAGGTTTAGGCATAGTACTGTATTTTCACCAGGTTAACATTCACCCGATTCGGACTAATTGGATGTAGGAAGGAACAATGAAATGTCAGACCAATGCCTGGCACCACATATTTTCCCTCTAGCGGAAATTGTTAATGATGCATTTTTGGGGTTATTGCTGTAACAAGGGTCTCCCCATCTCTACCCATTTTAACTACAGCAAGTCACTCTATTCCAGAATCAGTTAGAAATCGCTTTCCTGTCTTAGCAAAATGTGCAAAATCCTACTAGATCAAGCAAAATGCATCACGTCCAGATCAAAAGATCATGGGTGTATTTTTTCACTGGAATTATCTCCCAGTGGGGGTCATACTAGCAAACTAAAACTCAGGAAGAATAGTTTTTAACCCTTGAATCTGTATTTTGCAATGTTTTATCTTTTCAATTGTGTGTTGCTTGTCGTTTGCATGCAATTCCTCTTGTGCATAAGCACTTAGTCATTTGTTTTAAGAATAGCACTATATAAATAATGTTTATTTGTATTATTATTACTACCACTACGTAGCCATGGGGACCAACATAAGCTTCCGTGTCCATTCTGATTCCTTTTCATTCTCTGTGTTGTAGGCAACTCAATGGTCAGACGAGGGCATGCTCTTCGGGGTTCCCACTCTCAGCTGCTTCTAGACCTGTCAATACGCACCCAAAGCCAATGTGAGTATGCATTGGTTTATCCAACCGCACGCACGCACGTGTACCTGACCAATGGTGGAAAAAGTACTCACATTCTGTACTGTAAAAGTATCAATACTGCAATATAGAAATACTGTTACATGTATTTTTCTGGAATAAAACTTACTTTACACCACTGAGAGGTAATTGGTTGTTGTTTGTGTTCCAGTGAGCGGTATAGACTGTGTGCACCTGTCTGAAACGTTGAGTCAAGCCAAGCAGTATTCCTACCACCTCAGACCACACAGTGCTGGACAAGGGACAAGAGGCCGGGCCAAGCATTAAGGCTGGACGCGCGCACACACACACACACACACACACACACACACACACACACACACACACACACACACACACACACACACACACACACACACACACACACACACACACACACACACACACACACACACACACACACACACACACACACACACACACACACACACACACACACACACACACACACACACACACACACACCTCTCTTGGCTGCCAGGCAGCCTTACTGTACATGTACTCTTTTAAAAAAAATCTATTACTAGACACATTGTTCCCTCGGAATGCCATGTTTTCTAAAATTAAGCCATATGACGTCACAATCATGACCTCACACAGGGTGGGTTCAAGTTTACAGTAATACTGTGTGATAAAGATAACCTTTCATCCATTGTACGAGAGACGCGCGCAAACGCCATCTCCCTCATTCTTTCACTCTCACTTACACACATACACACACACACTCTCTCTCTGAGATAACCTTTCCCTCTGCTGTGGAGAATGAAATGGTCTATCAACAGCCAGTCATACAGCTAGCCCACCTGCAGCTAGTCCCCCGCCCCACACACCCACTCTGCCCACCAGTCCAGTTTTCAGTGCTGTCGCAGTACAATCATGTGTTCATTTAATTTGGGGAGGTGTAAAAATTAACCTGTTGGGGTTAAATTAACACTCAAGATGTGTCTGTGTTCTTTCCCTACACACTGAATTGCTAAACTATGTTTTAGTTATATATATATATATATATATATATATAATATATATATATTTGTACAAACATATTCATCTTCTCCTATTGTTGCTAATATTGTGTAATTATATACCTCTATGTTGATAATGTGTTTTCTTATTGTATGCTAAAACAAATAAACAATTTACATTTAAACTAACGTCTTGAATCTGCTTTATTTTTGTATCAAAAGAAAAGTCAACAAATAAGACAGAAATACGTTGAAAGCTTAGATTTACAAAGTCAGAAAAATTACTGAAGCAGAAAAGCATCAAAACAGTTACGTATGTGTGTAGGTAGAGGGGGTGTCAGGCTCTTACAGTAAAGCAAAACATTTATCGTTCATTGCTCTGCATCTCTGTCTATACGTTTCCGTCATCGTATGACAGTCCATGGGTTTGGAGTGGAAGGAAGATGTTGAGTTGAAGAAGGCGGCAGTGGGTACGGGGACTGTGGTCCAGGGACTCTGTGGACTCTGTGGGTTCCTTTAGCAGGGTCTAAATTGACCCATACAAGTCTAACTCTGACAGTGTACAAATGGAACCCGACAGGGTTCATTTGTACACTGTCAGAGTTAAGGGGAGACCTTGAAATGTGAAAGTTTGAGAAACACTGAATTAGTACATGTCTCAGGACCAGGTGAACTGTGGTCAGTCCAGGGACCAGGTGGTCAGTTAGTACATGTCTCGAAGCCCCATGGCTCCACGGCTGGTCATGGTGATGCTGGTGATGTACAGCAGGTCCGACAGCCACTGCTCTCTGGTCTCACCGCGACAGTACCTCTGAAACACGACACAACACACAGTTGACCATCATACTGGTTGACCATTGTTTACTGTGAGCAAGTTTCAATCCTCTGTCCATTATATGTATATATATGCAATAGTGTGACTAACTTTGATGCCTTCAAGTTGCTGTTTCTTTCCTTTTCACTTTTGTGCAACACTGCAGTTTATAGTGCAATGCTGAGTTCAAAGTGCTTCACAAAGTGGAACAAAATAAACATGAGATTTTTCTTTTTGTGCTTAAATTGTAGGTCAATGGCTGTGATGAAAACGTAATTACAGGGATCATAACGTTTGTAAGCCAGTGCGGAAGTTACCTCCTCTATGGGTTCCTACCATTGATTTCCAATGATTTTTTTTTAAATAAGCTCTGCTGACAACACGTTCAACAAGGTTATCTCCACACCTTTTATGATTTTTGAAACACACAAATGGCTATACAATGGCTTTCATTTATGTAGTAGAACAAAAGGTGAAACTATTTTGGTTTATGTGACCACAGACCCTAATTTCTGCAAATTTCTGCATAATTTGAAAATGCAGTAGTTAAAAAGAAAAAAGCATTGGAAACCGATGGCTAACTCACTAGTCATAAGACCCGGTGTTATGACTACAAAGAACTTAAGTTAAAGTATCAATACTGCAATGTAGAAATACTATGTTACAAGTAAAAGTTTGGAATTCAAAATTTACTTGAAAAAAAGTACAAAAGTATTGGCATCATAATGGAAGTACCAAGAGTAAAAGTAGTCATTATGCAGAATGTACCATTTCAAGTTTTCAAATGTATAAAAATCGTTAGAAAATAAGGGGCTTAAATGTATATAGGGTTGAAGTGGTTGATGTACGTTTTGTAATAATAATCAAAATCTACAAAGTTACTAGTAACTGAAGTTTTCATATAATTATAGTGGAGTAAAAGTACAATATTTGCCTCTGAGATGTAGAGGAGTAGAAGTAAAAGTACTGGAATTAGGGAATACTCCAGTAAAGTAAAAGTTTCTAAATTGTACCTAAATACAGTACTTGAGTAAATGTACTTAGTTACTTTACACCACGGCCTAACCGTGGCTGCCTGACCCTGTGTGTGTGTGTGTGTGTGTGTGTGTGTGTGTGTGTGTGTGTGTAGTGTTTACCGTGATGTCTTGTATGGAGAGAGTGTTTTCTGCTGGTGATTCAGTCAGAGTGTATCAAAGGGTGCGTTCGTAAATGCGCACCGGGTGTGGTAGAGCGCTCGTTTTATGGTTAGATGTCACAGTTATTGTCCACGACATTGCAAGCGGCGCGAAGGCCAGCAGACCTTGGTCCTGCTCTTTGCGCCCGAGCGCTGCAGGCGCGAGTGCCCGCGAAGAGCTACGAAGCCGTTACGAAGCCGTGGTGAATGCAATCGTTATATTTATGCCCAGGCCGTAAGGCCTGGGCAAGCCCACAATAAACGCCCGCGCAGTCCACCCGGTGCGCATTTCCGAACGCACCCTTTGATACACTCGGACTGAAACACCAGAGGAAAACACCATCCCGTCTTGTATGATGTGTTGCAGCAGTGTGTGTGTGTGTGTGTGTGTGTGTGCGTGCGTGCAGTGTTTACCGTGAGGTCTTGTATGATGTGTTGCAGCAGTGTGTGTGTGTGTGTGTGTGTGTGTGTGTGTGTGTGTGTGTGTGTGTGTGTGTGTGTGTGCAGTGTTTACCGTCAGGTCTTGTATGATGTGTTGCAGCAGTGTGTGTGTGTGTGTGTGTGTGTGTGTGCGTGCGTGCGTGTCCTTACCGTCAGGTCTTGTATGATGTGTTGGATTAGGGTAGCGTTGGTCATCAGGGTGTTGCGTAGAGGCGTGTGCTGCAGTATCATGGACAGCATCTGGCCCAGCTGTGGAAGCTCCTCCTCACACAGGTCTCCCACGCGCACCAACTGCAGCACCGTCCGCAGCAGCCTGGGGATGGTGCCCAGGGCCGCCACGCATGCGCCCCATATCGCCTCTCTGCAAAAGGAATTTGCAGTCTAAGAGGTCACAACGAGACACACCAGCAGGCATCAAAAGAACCTTTGCAGGATAAAAGTTTATTGACTTATATCTAGGGATGGGACGATAAGCGATAAAAAAAATACGTATTGTCGAGATTTAATTTATTGTGATATCGTCCTCCATCATGCACTGGGAACAATTGACCTTTTATTTGCTGAGTTGCATTTCCGGTACCACTTAAACTCTCTATAATTGGTAAAAAGTACTTATAATATACGTATTGATACAGTCTTTTCTCACTGTCGATCAAATGTCTTTGACAAAAAATAGCTGATCTACAAGCTCACAACGCGTCGCAATGCGACGCGTTGTGAGCTTGTAGATCGGCAATTTTTTTGCAAATATTCCACCCTAAGATAATGGATTTTGATTATCGGGATAATATTGTAAATCGCGATTTCTTCCGTCACAATAATCGTGATATGACATTTTCATATCGTCCCATCCCTACTTATATCCCATTAGAGCCGTGTAGATCCCTGAGATCCACACGATTCACTCTTTTGCAGCACACACCTCTTATGGTTGGTCTCGGAGGGAGCCTCCTGCTGCAGAGTGACCAGCAGAGCCAGCAGGCTCAGGCAGCACTGGGACAGGAAGCGCAGCACCTGCTCATTGGGGTGGAGGGACATGTCCATCAGCCTGGCCATGGCCCTCAGCAGCCCCGCTGCCATACTGTCAGGCACCACTGCAAACTGGGTCTGGAAAACACACGCATGTGCACGCAAACATAACCCATGTGTTAGTTTATCCAATCAATGAAGACAAGGAACCCATTAATTCTGACTCTGAACCTAACACATTTAAAGAGGTGTTGCCATATTTTTGTACTTTTTCTGGTTTTCATGTGTCTAGGAGGTTGACAGTACTTCATTAGACCCCCTCCCCTGGTGTGGTTGTTATGAGCAATTACCATTGTTATGAGCAATTACCATTCACCCAACACTGTGGGTGTGTCTAACTTTAGCTGGGTCACCACCCACCATGACAACCAGGCATACTTAATGAACTGGTGGGTGTGGCCACATAAAAACCTAATTTTAACTCTTTCTGTACACTTTTTTTGGAAAGAAATGTTCCTTCTAGTATAATCTTAATACCTGATAATCATGTGTTTTTTTTGGGGGGGGGAATCATGGCACTTCATCTTTAAGTGGCTAGGTGGAGAATTGTGAAGGGGTTTTCCCCTCTATGACATTGGTTCTCAAAGTGGTGTACAGGGACCCTCAGGATTCCTTGAAGTGGTTCCAAATGAACCCCTACAGGTCTGTAACAAATATACAAATGGAAGCGTAAGGGTCCATTTGTACACCCTCAGAGTTATAGCGTCCTAGATATACAGTATAAAATCAAACCCAATTCTGAATGAATGAATGATTTTATCTGTTGGGCCGAATTGTCATGTGAAGCTTGACCAATCCTCAAAGTATGGTCTCATTGGACATTTTTGAAGCGGTGAAAACCGCTTCCTATGAGTGGCTTTGTGTGTATCACGCCCATATATGATCATTTTAGTCCAGAATGAACAGGCTTTTTCAAAAACAGAATGTCCGTCTAATTACCATATATGGTGATCTCAGTCCAGAATGAACAGGGTTTTTCAAAAACACAATGTATGTCACTTCATGTCTATATATGGTCACTCCAGGCCAGAATGAACAGGTTTTTCCTGTCCAGTACGTGCAAAATATCAGTCCAGAATGAATAGGCTTTTTCAAAAAGCAAAATGTGTGTCCCATGTCCATATATGGTCATTTCAGTTCAGAATTAATAGGCTTTATC
This sequence comes from Nannobrachium achirus, assembly GCF_963921795.1. Lineage (NCBI taxonomy): Eukaryota > Metazoa > Chordata > Actinopteri > Myctophiformes > Myctophidae > Nannobrachium > Nannobrachium achirus. The sequence goes on along the minus strand of NC_137811.1, from coordinate 43,394,596 downwards.
TGTCCTGTACGTCCAGAATATGTGTGCGGTGTCCCTCCCGGTCAGATGAATGGATACTTTGAGGATTGGTCAAGATTCACATGATAATTTGGCCTTCAGGTTTTATCTGTCTTGTACATGCAATAGGTCTCACCTATTGCAGCAATGACAAATAGCCGCATAAGAGCAAAAGCAAAGGCACAATAAGAATATACAGATGCTAACAGAATGGTAAAAAGGAGCATTAAGGCAGACAAGAGTAAATACATTGAAAATCTAGCAGAAGTTGAAAAATTTAGCAGGCCACAAAGATAACAGAAACTGAAATAATTATAGAGGGATGCAGTTGACAAACAACTAAGAGAACAGCAAGCAGGACTTTTTATATATATTTTTTAAAACCTATTATACCGGCTGTCATACCAGCTCTCCAGACAATTCTATACTAAGATTCACCGCTTCACTTCGAACCGAGGTTTGATTTTTAATAATCCAATCATCAGACCGGGACGGACGTTACACACATATTCTGGATGTACGGGACAGATAAAACCTGTTCATTCTGGACTGGAATGACCATATATGGACATGAACGGGACACACAAAGCCACTGGCTTTCACCGCTTCAAAAAAACAAAAACAATGTGAGAACCAATGCTCTATGAAGATGGTTTCTTACCAGGTACTTGCAGATTCCACTCTGCACGATGTCAAAGCACTGGGATTGTGAGCCGAGAGTCTCCAGGCAGTGACACACCTCCTACCAATGAAACATACAGTTGCATCAACATCAGTGTTTTCATACTTTCATTTGAAAGATGCTGTTCTCTTCCCATCACATGGATCTAAATAAGAGGCTTCTAGAGATAGTTTATGGTCATTTGTTGGTTCTCCTCTTGGATGTCCTTTAAAACAGTGGTTTCCAAGGGGCCCGCTGGCCTACTGGTCAAGGCGCATACACATGACGGCGTCGCCTGTTTGATTCCCGATCCGGACGACCTTTGCCGCATCTCACTCCCCATCTCTCTCCCCATTTCCTGTCAGTCTACTGTCCTATCAAATAAAGGCATAAAAGCCCAAAAACAAATCTTCGTGGCCCAAGAACTCCAGTCTCCCAGATTAGAAAGGGACGTTTCTTTGTCGCTATTTTCACAATGTCTGGAAATCAATTATTCACATTGAAATTATTTTCATTAATGATAAAAAATAAATGTGTTCATTTGCATCTCCAACATCTACCTAAGCCTGGCTGCTCTGAACTCCCTAAAGACCCTCCATATGAAGACCTGCCCGACCATCACACCCTAATGAAACTAATGAAAGCTGACACACGGTGAAAATTGGACAATAGTTTCAAGCATTTTACGAGGCGAGCAAAGACAATGAAGAAGTGTCTCTGAGCATAGTATGAGACGTGTGTGTGTGTGTGTGTGTGTGTATGTGTGTGTGTGTGAGCCAACAGCAATAAAGATATTACCGGGAGACGGAATTTAGGAGCCAATGAATGAAAGACACATGCCCCGCTATGCTTCATCAAAATCACCCGGAACTCACACAAACCAAATTATCTCACATTTTAATACTTTATTTGAATCCACAAATTACAATTAATTTCACACACACACACACACACACACACACACACACACACACACACACACACACACACACACACACACACACACACACACACACACACACACACACACACAAAGCACACACACACACACACACACACACACACACACACACACACACACAAAGCACACATACCATGGTCTTCTAATAACCTATATCCTGATGAAGTAGTGCTTCACTGTTACACGAGCGCTTCTCCGTGTCTGAGTTGTAGCGCTTACATTTATTTCTCTATCTAGAGTTTCTCTCCGACTACAACGGAGACGAGACGCTTTTAAGGTGAGACGAGAGGCCATCACACCGACTTTCAAAAGGTGAAAAATGTGGCTCAACTTTTCCTCATTATTTTCAAATCAAAATCAGAATTTCTCATTAGCTTTTATCAAATTGAGAGAGAGGTGTGTGTGTGTGTGTGGGTGATCCAACGCGTGCCAGACCTGTGCACCTGTTGGCATTCTCCGCGCCATTAAAAACAATCCCGTCTCATTAGTGGAATCAGAGCCGACACGGTCCGTCCCTTAATACCACCCCCTCCCCTCCCCTCCCCCCGACACTCCCCATCCCAAGGCCCCCCCCCTCTCCCTCACCTTGGCTGTGATTGACTCAGACAGGGAGATGAGAGAGGATGGATCTGAGGCCTTAATTGAGGAGCTGAATTAGTGATTATAGCCCTCCATCACCCCACCCCCTCTCTCCCACACACACACACACACACACACTCACTCTTGCCCCGGGGTGCGGCTGCGTTTACGGTAATTTCTGAGCAGAAATGTCAAACTCCCATCATGCCAAGGGCTCTCATTAGCATTTCTGCATTTCCGCGTTGTGCCCGATAACCATGCATCTCTCCAACCTGCGCAACGCGATAAAGGTTCCCCTCTCGGGCCGGGGTACCACGATAAAGCGTCCCCCTCTTCCTCAGAGCGACATGCAGGAGAGCGAGAGACCGGGGGGAACTGGAAAAGACCAGGGTTGTGTCCAGAATATCAACACAACACAATAACACCCCACGCTCCCTGTCTTTTTTAAACTCTTCATTCATTGCCCAGTCAGTCATCCTCCCAGATTCATGATTTGGTGAGAGGGTTAATAACCACTTGAACCCCATGCCTGAACCCTATATTCTGGGGGGGGGGGGGGGGGGGGGGGACGGACATTAGTCAAGAGTAACCGAGCTTGAAGATCGGCTATTTTTGGCTTAGAGATTTGGTTTAGAGCAAGAGAAAAAAAGAAAAAAAAAGGAGCGCACTAACTAAGCATAGGGCCGACTCAGGTCCAGTTTACCATGTCTAGAGGATCTAAGTGGTCAAAGGTGTTGTGAAACACACATGGGTCAACTCTCCTTCTACAGCACTGCCACCCAGGTGTGGAATGTCCTGACGCCCATCCCTTAAATAAAATGTAGTGGGGCGCCAGCTGGCCTACTGGTCCAGGCGCATACCACTTAGGCATTGCCAAATACTAGGCATGGATGCCTGGCGGCGGCGCCGGTTTGATTACCGATCCGGACGACCTTTGCCTGTCACTCCCCATTTCCTGTCAATAAAGGCATAAAAGCCCAAAAACAAATCTTAAAAAAAAGAAAGTAGTAGTTAACTTCCTTTAAAACAGCCCTGAAAGGGGCGCCTGGTGGCCTAGTGGACCAGGCGCATACCATATAGGCATTGCCATTTCGGCATCAATGCCTGTCGGCGTCGCCGGTTCGATTCCCGATCCGGTCGACCTTTGCCGCATGTCACTCCCTGTCTCTCCCCCATTTCCTGTCAGTCTACTGTCCTATCCAATAAAGGCAAAAAGCCCAAAAACAAATCTTAAAAAAAAAAAAAACAGCCCTGAAAATTCACCTTTCAAGAGGCAAAAGGGGGAGGTAATTATCACTTCTCCCTTAGGGCCGATGCATACTCCAATTTTAGAGACAAATTTAGTTCGGTTCGGTGAGTCACAAAATCTTGGTGGCACCGAACAGCCGAATTAATCACGGTACCCGCCCCCCCGAACCTCTGAATGACGTCATATTGTAGTTTGAACAGAGCCGAACCCCTCTACTCCGTACACATAGTGTTTTATGATGATATTGTTTTTTGGTGCTACTTTCAATGTTGATGAATTGAATACCAAGGACCCCAATGGAAACAAGACCCGCAAGGACTTTTCTTTTTGGTGCAATCCTTTAAGACAATGTGTTTTGACTGTACTCGTGCTGTATTGCATTTCTGTCTAAATAAAATATTCAAATCAATCAACAGACATTGTGAGGACCAGAAGATAAATGTTTGTTGATTGATTTGAATATTTTATTTAGACAGAAATGAAGAAAAAAAGGATTTGTATTTATCATCTATCTATAAATGCGACAAATCTCTGTCTGTTTGTTTGTTTGTTTGTTTGTTTGTAATCCGCGTATCTCGAGAACCGTTCGTCCCACCGGCTTCAGATTCGGCACGCGCGTTCCCCGCCGCCGCGCGGAGTGCAGTGCCGGGCCTCGACCCGACCCGACTCGCGGTTTTCCGAAACCGGCGCGAAACGTTCGGAATCTCCTTATGCGGAGCTGATTGTTGACATCAGGCTGTTCCGGAGGAAATCGGCGCAAGCGCTGAGTCATTGTGACATCACTTCATAAAAGGCTCTGACATCACGTACGCCACATGAGTCAACACAAAATCTCTGTGAATGTGTATGTATGTGTATGTAATCCGCGTATCTCGAGAACCCTTCTTCCCACCGGCACGCGCGTTCTCCAGATATGGGCATAAAGTCTGACATCAGAGTTTTCCGCAACCGGTACTGTGTGTGCAGAGATCTTCATATATGGGCATAAGTGGACAAAGACAAACAGATGGTCAAAACGGGTCCTATGACAACAGGTATATTGGGGTTTGCATTAAAGGCTGGGGCATTCATGGGGTTTGCATTAAAGGGTGGGGCATTCATTCCCTATTTCAAATTCGGCACGTGCGTTCCCCACCGCAGCAGGTAGTGCAGTGCTCGGCCTCGACCCGACCCGATACACGATTTTCTGGAACCAGCACGAAAGGTTCGGATTCTGATGTCTGACATCAGGATTTTCTGGAACTGGCACTGTGTCTGCATAGATCTCCATATATGGGCATAAAATGGTGAACCCTTCTTCCCACCGGCACGCGCGTTCTCCAGATATGGGCATAAAGTCTGACATCAGAGTTTTCCGCAACCGGTACTGTGTGTGCAGAGATCTTCATATATGGGCATAAGTGGACAAAGACAAACAGATGGTCAAAACGGGTCCTATGACAACAGGTATATTGGGGTTTGCATTAAAGGCTGGGGAATTCATGGGGTTTGCATTAAAGGGTGGGGCATTCATTCCCTATTTCAAATTCGGCACGTGCGTTCCCCACCGCAGCAGGTAGTGCAGTGCTCGGCCTCGACCCGACCCGATACACGATTTTCTGGAACCAGCACGAAAGGTTCGGATTCTGATGTCTGACATCAGGATTTTCTGGAACTGGCACTGTGTCTGCATAGATCTCCATATATGGGCATAAAATGGATGCAGACAGACAAATACAGATATCTCCATATATGGGCATAAATGGACACAGGCAAACAGATGGTCAAAGATCTCCATATATGGGCATAAAGTGGACGCAGACAGACAGATACAGATATCTCCATATATGGGCATAAATGGACACAGGCAAACAGATGGTCAAAACGGGTCCTATGACAACAGGTATAATGGGGTTTGCATTAAGTTTGTCTCCTCCTCCATCTGTTTGTCTGTGTCCCTTTATTCCCATTATGGAGATCTCTGTATCTGTCTGTGCCTCCGACTGTGTTGCAGACACAGTGCCGGTTCCCCCTTTAATGCAAACCCCATTATACCTGTTGTCATAGGACCCGTTTTGACCATCTGTTTGAAAAAGCGACAGAAATCTCATATATGGGCATAAAATGGACGCAGATAAACATATATCTCCATATATGGCATATATGGGCATACAATGGATGCAGAATCACAAAGATCTCCATATACGGGCATAAAAGGGACACAGACAGACAGATACAGAGATCTCCATATATGGGCATAAAATGGACGCAGATAGACAGATATCTCCATATATGGGCATATATGGGCATAAAATGGACCCAGAACTATAACTGCAGTGATCTCCATATATGGACATAAAATGGACACCGACAGACAGACAGATACAGATATCTCCATATATGGGCATAAATGGACACAGGCAGACAAATGGTCAAAACGGGTCCTATGAAAACAGGTATAATGGGGTTTGCATTAAAGGGCGGGGCATTCATTCCCTATTTACATTGTTCCGAGTTGGCCAGGTCGCCGACTAGACGCTGGGCCGCCCGAAGGGCGGCCCAGCTTCTATTTAATAAATGATTTAAGGTAGTGAAAATAGCCGATCTACAAGTACACAACGCCTCGCGGTGCGAGGCGTTGTGTGCTTGTAGACCTGCTATTTTCAATGGTTTTGTGCGACAGCACTGTACTCGTGCTGTATTGCATTTTTTTTTAACGTATATTTTTGGGTCTTTTTCTGCCTTTATTGATAAGTGTACAGTAGGCCGACAGGAAACGGGGAGAGAGACGGCACTTCAGTTAGGAGAGAGACGGCACTTCAGTTAGGAGAGAGACGGCACTTCAGTTAGAAGAACCAACCGGAAGTCATATATCTTGCCCAGGGTGGTCTAAATAAAATATTCAAATCAAATCAATCAATGTGTGTGAGAGCCCACCCACCTCGACGATGTCCCAGTGGTGTGTGAACTGCTCCAGGGGGGTGGTGAAGAGGCTGAGGGGGGAGAGCGGCGCCGGCGGCAGGGGGCTCTCATCGCCCGCCTCCTGCAGCGCGGCCAGCTCGTCGCCAGAGAAGCCCGCCAGCGTGGAGAACAGGAAGCTGAAGTAGTCCACGTCCCGCACCGCAGCCACTTCCTGCTGGCCCCCCACCGACCAGCCGCTCAGAGAGCTCCTGGATGAAACAAGTCAGTCACCACCACACGGTTAACCCATTTAGACCTGAACAATACCTGAAAATGTCTTCTAAATCAGTGTTTCTCAACTTTTTCTGCATGGGCACACTTTTCATGGCCCAAGAATCCATGGGCACACCAACATAATACGGGGGTGTAAATATCGTCACTGTCGGGAAGAAACCTTGTATCTCTAAGTTTCAAATTTGTTACGTTTCTTCGCAAAGTAAAGCCCTGCTTCATCATACAAGGCTGTCGCACAACAGTAGTGAAAACAGCAGATCTACAAGCACATAACGCTTCGCACCGCGAGGCGTTGTGTGCTTGTAGATCGGCTGTTTTCACTAGTTTAAATCATTTTTAAAATGATTTAAACTAAAAAGTTATGAAAAGCTGGCTTTCAAGCAGTTTCAAGGGGCACACTTGATCCTTCTCAGGGGCACACCAAAGGTCCCCAGGCACATTGGTTGAGAAACACTGTTCTAAATCCGTATTGTTTTCTGAAAAACATATGTTTCTTAATCTATGGTGCTCAAAGGTTTTAATGTCAAGGACCCCTAGTATTTGACCGCAGACCCCCATCTCAAAATATTTTGTTCCAGGGACCCCCCAGAAGCAAAGATTTTAGTAAAAAATGTTCGCTTTAAAAGAATATACGGTATATTCAAAGATTCAAACATTTTCATGTTTTTCTTTCTTCAAAAATAGCAGATCTACTGTACAAGCTCGCAGCGCGGCACTACTTGTATATCTGCTATTTTTGAATGGCCAAAGTATTAAAAAATAATGGTTAAAGTGGTTACGTGACACAGATGGATAGATGCGTTAACATTTCACATTGAACCGGATGGATGGTGGCTGAGTGGTCCTGTTTGTTTGGTTTTTTATGACCTAACTTACAGAAGTGTATCTTTTCAGAACACAGATTGTTCTTATGATGTCATTAATGTACGCATGTACTTTATAGTTTGCCTGCTAGCAATAGTGACAGTCTCTGACTTGTCTGGCAGTCCTGTGGTCGCAAGACAAACCAGGCCGCTTCTTAACCCCATCCCCAGACCTCCGGGTTCGCACAGACATTAAAAGGAAAGGAAAAAACTATGATGTATATATACGTATATAGCACACATTTCCTCTTCTTTTTTTTTGGGATCAAAATAATGAAATTAAAACCAAAACAAATCAAAATGATGGGAAGTGGTCCCGTTTCCTTTCATAGAATGAAGGAAGTGAATACAGCCTGTGGTTGCAGGCCAGGGTATCATGTCAACTCTGTAACATGTGCTTTAGTCGGAAATTTGACTTGTTGGGATTTTACGTTTTAGTTCCTTTTTTTTGGGAAGCTCACCCACAATCAATTCCTGAGAAGAGAGGTCATGTTGCTACGTTCCTGTGGTTTCGCGTTCCTGATAATATCCTTGAGTAACGTGTAATGGGTGTGTTGGTGCATAAGGGGGCAGAGATGGTGAATGCAGACGCGGCAGACAGTACAGTACATTCTGATATGGTTCTGCCCCCGTGCCCTCCAGGGAAGACGGTTTCTGTGAATAGGAGGGTTTTTGTAAAAGCCCCGGGGGCACGTGCAGACAGAACTACTTTCTCAATGTTCCATGACGAGGCTACATTCCAAGCTTCCCAATGAGCTCTTTGTCTTTATCGAAATACACACACACACACACACACACACGTCCCTTTCCCCTCCGACCCCCAACCTCTGCCTGCTATCAAGGTTTGTATAACACTGCCCCAGTGACACAAGCACAGGGGTCACGCAGACAAGATACACACGCACATGGGAATGCACACACACCAGCCAAGTTATGAAAAGCTGATTGAGTGTGACGGAACAGGACCGGATCACGGTGACTGGTGTGGTCTTGGCTTTAGCGGTCTGTTGAATGTTGGATACTGTCTGTATTCATCCACAACACAAGAAGACTGAGAGGATGACCACAAAGCAAGATGCAATATTGCCACCTAGTGGTTTCAAGCTGCAGCCATAATCTTCAGTCCTGTGTGTTCGTGTGCATGTGTGTACACTATATAACTATACTTGTGGGCCAGTATTGCAGAATTTCGTCGATGTCGGGCGGAAACCTCGTATCTCCAAGTTTTTTCGTAAAGTAAAGCCCTGCATCACCATACAAGACTGTCGCACAAAACCATTGAAAATAGCAGATTGTGCTTGTAGATCAGCTGTACTTGTAGGTGTACTTGTAGATCGGCTATTAAATACCTTAAATCATTTTTTAAATGATAAATAAAAAGATAAATATTTCTTTTTTGGGCATACAAGATTTCAAGCCAACAACAGACAACAGACATTGTGAGGACCAGGAGAGAAATGGTTGTTGGTTCAAAATGATCAGGGGAGTTAGGCTTACAATTAGGAGATGATTCAGATTAAGGTTAGCATTAGGCATTCAGAGGTTAGGTTTAGGCATTTAGAGGTTAGGTTTAGGGCTTGAGTTATGCCCGATTTTGTGTGTGTGTGTGTGTGTGTGTGTGTGTGTGTGTGTGTGTGTGTGTGTGTGTGTGTGTGTGTGTGTGTGTGTGTGTGTGTGTGTGTGTTTCCACTGCTTGATATAATGCTGTGATCAGCTGCCATCCAGTTATATTAAGTTAAATTGTTTGATTCCTTTACTAGTGGCATTCCACCACTGACTCCTCTGTAACCTGGAGCAAGAACTGAAGGTTAGTCTCTCGGGTGCCCGTCAACATGTACCATATTAAAGTGTGTTCATGTGCTTGTGCTCCGTGGTTTTGAACATGTATTTTCCAAGGCTCACCTGAGGTGAATGACGCGGATCAGGGAGGAGGCCAGGCCGGCGGAGATGCGGCCCGCGGTGCAGCAGCGGCTCAGGTTGGCCAGGAGGGGCTGGGGCAGCGCGGGCAGGAAGTAGAGCAGCTGCACCAGGCGCTGCTGGGACTCTGCTGGCAACAGAACCAGCACACCTTCCTGTGGATCTGCACGCACGCACGCACGCACACACACACACACACACACACACACAAACACTTAATTATACAGACCTAATAACGCACTGCTGCTCCCCTGGGGATGTAAAGATGAGCTACAACTCTATTAAGTGAGATAGTGGGAGAGAAAAAAAGGGGGGGGGGATTGAGGCCAGACAAACAGACACATCCACTGTAGTGAGTGATCAGATAATTCTGAGAGTGTGTGTGTGTGTGTGTGTGTGTGTGTGTGTGTGTGTGTGTGTGTGTGTGTGTGTGTGTGTGTGTGTGTGTGTCTGCCGACCTCTGACGCACATGCTGATGTCAGAAGCCTCTCAGACAAAAGGAGTCTTGTGATGGTGAATTGCTGGCTCTGTGGCTTCAGAACGATGACCCCCTTTTTATACCACTTAAGCCCCCCCCCCCCCCCCCCCCCACCCCCACCCCACCCTACCCCAAACCCAAACCCTGATCTCTGCCACATTATCCAAACAACTATCAGAACATCCTCACAAGCCCTGGAAATGGACGAATGCCCATGTAACTGGTACAAAACACTGGCATATAGGAACCACACTTGTGCAAGTAGGGCCACCTGCAGTCATTAGGGAGGCCAGCAACACACGCGCACCCACCAGTGGATTCTTGGTTAGTTTTCCGTTTTTGTCCGTTTTTGTCAGGTGTTTTCAAGTGTGGAGTTCTACTGCCCACTTCAGGGCAATAGATGTTATTGCTATTATATGTCCTGTAACACTGACACATTATTCTTATAATGTGTATGATAGTACTAATAACTTTTTGTTAGGCTATCCTTTGTAATGCCAACAGATAAATATTGGAAACAACTTGAAAACTGGCACCATCGCCGATTTTTGATTACGTTTTGGCCATTGTCACCTGTTTTTCTTTAACTCATTTAACGCTGATCCCGAGTATACTCGTGAAAAATACTCGAGTATTTAGAGTGCCGATCCCGAGTATACTCGCGTAAAATACTGTATATAGAGTAACGCTGGCACCCTTACCCTACAGTCCGTTGGAAAGTCCTGGCACGATTGGCCTCGCCGATTCATCATCATCACAGATCCACGTGCACAAAATAGTAATCCCTTAACATGGAGGCCGACGGTGGATCTCATCTTTAATGTCCATTTTCTCCAAACAACACTTTTAAAGCCAAGGATGGCATTAGATTCTCGCTACAATAACGTAATAACAAAGGCAACGATCGGCCATTACAGCAACGGCATGGGGTGACGATCGCTTCCGTTGAATGACGTCATGACGTCAAACCGGAAGTGTTTACGCAATGGACTTCTGGCCTTCAAAATAAGAGAATGGCCGCGTATGGAGCCTGCGAGAGGCACGCTGGACATTTAACCCGTTCATGTCTGGAGCACTAAATGGGTTAATAACACGGGCTAGGAAGGTCGGACGACGACAAACTAGATACCCGACTCAAGTTCACTTCCATCCACTGCCATTTTTATCAGCCTTATCGTTAGGGTGCTAGGGGCAGTTGAATTCTTCTTTGGGGGTACTAGATTTCTTTATTTTTTTTCACAGAACCAGAGGCTCTGCCCAGCCCGACTAATTAGCTTACATTTTGGGTCCTGCCTGAAAACGTTGGGTCAGGTCGGGTTTGGGCATAATTTGATAACTCTAGTGTGTGTGTGAGTGAGTGAGTGAGTGAGTGAGTGTGTGTGTGTGTGTGTGTGTGTGAGTGTGAGTGTGAGTGTGAGTGTGAGTGTGAGTGTGAGTGTGTGTGTGTGTGTGTGTGTGTGTGTGTGTGTGTGTGTGTGTGTGTACCATAGAGTTTGCAGGCATGGGTCTGTAGACTGTTGAGCAGGTCCTTGTTGCCCCGGGAGGCTGCAGCCTGGATTGAGAGGATCAGTCTTCTGGAGAGGGGAGGGTTACGGTGGCCCAGCTGGGACAACTGCACCGGCAGAGCGGACAGCCATCGACACAGCATCTTACTCCTGCCGGGGTAAGGACAGAAGGACAGACAGCAGCAGACATTTCAAAATGTAGGTAAAGAGAACTCTGTGCGCTTCAGCCAGCAGAAGGTAGAAGGGCTTGTTGGGACAACTTGCATCAGAGGGAATAATACCTGGGCACTTCAGAGAGAGAGAGACTACGCAAATAATATACAGGAGCACTCGACTGGTCTACATGTTCTTTATTTTGCAGGGGTGACAGACGATTGACTCTGAGGACGAAAGACGAAATGTCAGTCACCCCTGATGCAGACCAGTGGAGTGCTCCAGTATTTTTTATTTGCGTAGTATATCCTGAAGTGCCCAGTTATTACTACTCACCGATTTCAAAATGTAGGTACAAATTTTTCTCAATTGTAAATGTGTGACATCAGGGGTACAAACTAAGACTTATTTTGTAGCATCCCTGATATTCAAAATGTCCAGGTCTGCCGTCCTCCTCATGGACACACTACTACTGTCTGCCTTTAAACCTCTATACAAAAGCCACATTTTTAAACTTGCCTGTGCCGGATGAGTTTGACATTGCTAAAACATGTTATTGTCTGTACTTTTGTTTCCTCATCATTCTAACAGATTATGTTTTACTGTGTTTTACCTGATCTGATACTGATCTGATAATGGTCTGATGTCTGATAACAAAGCTTTGGAAACACCTTTAGTTCAAATGGTATAATTGCATTTATAATCTGGGGTTAAAGGGATATTTCACTTTCAAAAAAACTTTTGGTCATTTTATCATCTAATCAGGCTTTTATGAACACCCTGAACAGGATGTTCATGGGATGTGGGAGTTGTACGCCCAGGGTCACACTGGCTACATTTGGACAAAAACAAAAACATGACGTGACTGGTAGAAAGGTTACCTTCCAATGTGCGTGTGTCCTTGCTCCTGCAGATACAGTCTGCTGTAAAAGGACAGCAGCAAAGACCTGATCTTCAGTTCAAGGTTCTTCTGCTGGTAGTAGACATTCACTGCTGCCAACAGGTCCTCGGTCACCTCTGCACCAACAAGTACACAAATTAACATAAAATATAAAGAATTATTAAGATGTCTTTTAAAAAAGCCTACTCACACAGCAGTCACACCGACTAATGACTTTTGGACACCTTGTAACCATTATAATCTTCTAGATTTGCCAAAACAGCAATGCACTGCAGTGAAATCGTTTGTGTAGCATGTAGTGTAGTGAGTAGTTGATAGGAGTGTCTATTTCAGCTTTTCCTACAATTCCCATGATGCATTTCACAGGCAAGCATTAGCTTGGCACAACTCTATGATTATTAACTCTTTTACTGCTTCGGACGTTACCGTTCGCCCCAATTTTGACGGCGGCGCGTTGCCAATACGGCTCGTTCTTTTTACCTCGTCTGATGACTGTAAGCTGATGTGGGGTCATGCCGCTGTGTACAGTAAAAACATCTCCCGTAATGCTGCTCTCAAAAATCCACCGCACGTTAGCATTAATGGAGTCCCAAATCACTTCCTGGCTGTTTTCTGTGGATCTGTTGCTCTAATGCGATTCTGTGCTCTGAATGGATGGCAACCGGAGCGGCCCAATTCACATTAATTCTTGCATAAGGCTGCCCTCTGCTGCCAGTATGGCCAAAGTACACATTTGACCATCCATTGTAAAATGAATTAGTTAGAACTAATAGATAATTTTCTATAACATCGCAAAGGTTTTTGCTGGCACCAGCCCAAATAAATAAATAATAACATCTGGCAGTAGGACAGTTAAATGAACAAATATAGCTATTCTTCCATAAACAACAACACAATATAAAGCAGTGTTTCCCAAACATTTCAGGTCAAGACCTGAAAGAGAGATTAGACGTTTGCCACGGACCCAAACTAGTGAAAACAGAAGATCTACAAGCACACCACGTGTCGCCAGAAAGTAAGGCTTTCACACACAGACACATAGACTTACTCTTGCTCCGCTGTGTTTGCACCATCTTCCACACAGTGTCAAGAAGCATGTGGAGCTGTCTGTAGTTGAGCTTGACTGCTTTGGACAGACAGTCTTTGACGAAGGTCTTCAGAGGGATGAGCCAGTCAGAATCTACCTCCTGGCCACTGTCCTGGCTCTGGGAGAGGGACACCATGACTTTGCACAGTGTGATGTTCAGGTCCAGAGGTTCCACCGGCTGCCCCTGGGCTGCTGTGGCCGATTTAATCCTGAAGGCATAAATAACAGTTAAGTCAGGACGCTGAGGAGCAGCGGAGCTACTCCACTCTATACTAACTATTACTACTACTATACTAACTACTATCAGGGGTTGACGCTAACGATTGCCCGGGGCAGGCAAATAAAATGGTCGGGCAGGTGAAGGTTGCTACCAGGTTGCCCGACCGGGCAGGCGCACATTTTGAGTAATATAATGAGATTATCCGTCTTTAGGTTTGCTGCTCTGACATCATGCTCTGACTTCACTGTGATGTCAGGGTAATAACAATAACGGAATGTGGGAATTTCCATATATGGAGGCCACATCGGCCACATACCCAGGGGTGCACATAACTGGTACGAATAACTGAGTAATCTCACAGCATATCTCCATATACAGTACATGGATCTCCATATATGGGTACCAAGGGTCTCCATATATGGGTAACTGGCCCGATATACATCTCATACAAGACATGGCAAGATTTTAGGGCGAGGTCCCCCTGAGGCTTCTTACTAGTAGGTCTACAGTAGTATAGCAAGTCTCAAATGTGCCTGTCCAGTCACCATGCGCTCACCTCAAGGCAGAGCCCTGCACGGGTCCAATTTTGACAACCCGCGCCCGCCCGGCCCGTCATTAATCCGATCCGTGGACCGCCCGCTACCCGTCATTATTTAAAAATCAAAACCAGACCCGCCTCGCCCGTCAAAAAATAGACCCGTCGCCCGCCCCGTTACCCGTGATTACATGCATTAAAGTAAATAGCCTACAGCCGTGCGTGCCTTCTTCCAATGGCATCGCACTCCATTTTCACTCCATAGTTGATCCCCCTGCACGCCGTCGGAAAATGCTGTTATTAAGCCTATTATTAATAGGTCTATTATTATTTGGATAAATTAGAACAACCTTTAAAACCAATCATACTAATTTAAAATCGTATCATGATCTGACACTGTCGCGACAGCTTGTTGCTGCTGCTGCTTTCTGCCTCCGCTGCTTTGTGCAGTTGTATTTGTCATACGACGGTGTCGCGCATTGAAAAAATCAGAGCTACAAGCTCACAACATGTCGGAACTTGCAGCTTTGTGAGCTTGCATGTCTGCTATGCTCGACACGCACCGTCATACGGCGAAGCACATATCCAGCTTTTCACAGCTGAAGGGAACGCCACTCGCTGTCTGTCTGTCTTGGTTCTCTCATGATAAACAGCCCGAGGTAATCTAAACCAAACTGGACCCATGATGTGACGATAATAAAAAAGGGATCGGAACTCCTAATAGTGGTAGAATCACGTGGATATTATACAATCATGCACCTTTCAACTACATCGCGCTAGGCAAGCAGATCACTCGCGGCCACTTTATTCAGTTGTGTGTCGGTGTCCTCCTCACTGTGAGTGTGCGCGCTCCAGCCGGCTGCCGCCGCTCCATGTGTGTGACTTGACGTTTAGGCTAAACAGTGCTGTATGCCGTGGTTCTGTCCTGCTGCTCACTGTGTGCGCTCTTGTGACGTTGTTTTAGGCAGAAACAGTTGTCTGATTTTCACAGTAAAATGTCATCCGCCCGTCACCCGCCCGTGTTTAGTCACGCACCGCCCGTCCCCGTACCCGCACATTTATAATAGTAAATATTCCGACCGTCTCCGCCCATCAAACACGGGTACCCGTCGGGTACCCACGGGGCCCCGACCCGTTGCAGGGCTCTGCCTCAAGGATTCTACAGTTGTATGTCCCTTAGCCAGGGTTACTTTTGACAGCAAATTCTGATTTAGTCTTAGTTTTCTGAAATTGTTTAGTGTTAGTCTAGTCTTAGTTGACTAATATCAAAGTCTTATGCCTCATTCACACTACAGATATATAGTTGAACGTTTTGCTTGGTAATTCAATGTTATCTCAATGGAAACCAGCTTTAAAGGCTGGGCGTGTCGGCTGTCCTTGGAATCCAGCCTTTAAAGCTGGTTTCCATTGAGATTACATTGAATTACCAAGCAAAACGTTCAACTATATATCTGTAGTGTGAATGAGGCATAAGTCTTTTAGTCTTAATCAACCAAATGAACACTGCCCATACCTCTTGTCAAGCTTCTTCCTATGTTTTGGTGCATCTCCGACGCTGTAGGGGAAGTTCTTCATGAAGTGCTGTTTAAAATCTCGGAGGTATTCATCACGGAACCATGTGTCCTATACAGATCAGATAGGAAGCATCTTTGTTACTCTTTGCAAGGAAAGATTTTCTACAAGATTTCTACTGTGTGTGTGTGTGTGTGTGTGTGTGTGTGTGTGTGTGTGTGTGTGTGTGTGCGGGTCCTCACTAGTGTCTCCTGATGCTCCCTTTGTGGTGCCAGCTTCCTCAACAGCTGCAGTATAGATAAGACTTGGAACATGAGGGACATGGAGTCTGGGCTGAGTGAGAGGTGGGCTGGGTCGTTTGAGGGGTCGTCGTTGGCTGTGGCCTCAACCCACACCTCCAGCAGCAGGGGCACTAGTGTGGTGGCAAAGCTCTGGACCGCCTCGGCAGAGGAAAGCTCCTTACCCACACCCGTTCCGGGGTCCACCTCCGCTCTGTATAATAAATGATAGAGCGAATGTAAATAAGTGCAGTATGGGTACGGCAGACTTGTAGACGTCAAGTAGACTTTGACGGTTTTTCATTACACTATTTATAGGATGCATACCTGAGTCTGTAGGTGGAGCGTGGAGTGGGTTTAGCCCCAGAAAGCTCATACACCTTAACTCCAGCTTTGCTGAAAGTGATCTCTTCCCAGTTGAGTTCCAGTGGTGTACACACTCCCTCTCCACAGGAACCAAAGGGCCCTTCTGTTGGGACGGCCACATCTCCTTCCTCCACTGGCCTCTCGTCAACTACAGCTTGGAGAAAACGCGCCAGCCTGAAACACAATGACCGAAGACATCCACTGAAATCACTCATCGTTTTTAAACCCTTATTTACTATACAGGGGGCGTGCCAGTAGGTGACATGAGTTCACCTACAGTTCGATTCCAGTTGGAGACCTGTGTTGAAACACCATGACCCCAGCTAGTATCTACAATATATATTTTGCGGGACAGGTTGGGGCGGGTTGGGCTTCTGTGCGGAGCGGGTCATAAAAAATAGAAAATAAACCTGACCTGCGCATCACAATGGCCTGGTGTTTTTAATTGTGTCACGGCTACATGCACATAAATATATTCCATTATATACAGTATTCTTTGTTAAATATTCAAAAGGCTATCTTATGAGTGCTGTACATGGCAGCTATACATCTTCTTAATTGGTTTCGTCACAGTATTTGCACTGCATCAGGCAGTACCTCAGAAGCACGGTGAGTTGCCACTGCTGACCAGTGACAGTTCTGTTGGGGTTGATGGACAGGGACCAGCTCCGTCCCTTCACATCCTGAAGCTTCTTTGCTCCTCCGCTGGTGCTCCTGTGGGAGATCAGCTCCAGGAAGTTGGTCAGGAGAAGAGCGGGCTGCGCTGCCAGCAGGGCAGGGTAATGTTCCAGCAACACGTCCAGGACCTTCATGGCGTCCCCCTGGATGCCCGTGTCGATGTGTGTCATGGCACAGGTCAGATGGGCACTGAGCAGGGGGAAAAACGGAGCCCCCCGATCTGACGGAACACACTGGGCAATGAACCTGGAAAATGTCACACACAATATCAAGACTTACTTACTAGAGTGCATACTGCATAGTGGGTAATACAATACTACTAGGGCTGGGATCCTTTAGGATTTTAACAAGTCCCTCTTAACAGTTTGGTTCCTTAAAGGTAGGGTAAGTGATTTCATTTAATTCAAACAATAACAAAATGGGTCTATGTTCTAATAGTACTAGTTATTATGGAGTGTTTGGTCCATATAAGGACTTTCGCCCTGTGAGGAGAAAAAAGCAGTTTCAGTTTTCGTGTAGGTGACGGCCTTCCTCCAACCATGATCGAGGGGGGGCAGGGCTTGGTGTAGGTAAATCCCATTTTGTTATTATTTTAATTTAATTAAATCACTTAACCTACTTTAACAGTTCCCTTTAACCAAAGGTGTAATGGTGTTTTTTACTAGAGGGGGACACGCTTTCTAGCATGCACATCTGTACTGTACTGTGTGTGCACATGAAAATGGATGGTGGTCTTTGAAATTAAAATGTTTGAGAATCACTGGTATAGTAATCGTATAGCAGATGTGAAGTCCACATGCCAGCTCTGACAGTGTGATAAAAAAAAACAGACTAACCTAAGCAGACGAGTAGCCGCCGCACGGACACCGGCATCCTTGTCTGTGAACACGGCTGCCACTTCGGAAAGAAGGCGCGAGAGATGCTGCTCCAACAAAGAGGGGTTTGTTGACAGCAACTCTCTCAGGCCCACTAAGGCGCCCTCTTTCACATTGGCATTGTGATGGAGCAGCTGGGTCAGCAGATCCTAGGAAGAGAGCACAGGGACAAGTAAAACACATAATGTGCATGATCATAGACAACAGTGGTTTTCTACCAGTGGTCCGGGGAACACCAGTGGTCCTTGGGGGGGTTCCAGGTGGTTCCCAGCTAAATGATGGAGAGTTGGTAACCAAATGGACCCTTATAAGACTTTAACTCTTGAGGGTGTAAAATTAAACCAAATGGACCCTTATGGGTCCAATTGGTTTCATTTTACACTCTCAAGAGAGTTAAAGGAGCTATAGTCAACTTTTTCATTGTAGGGCCGACACTTTGTTTACATCCTAGTCTATAGACCAGGATGTAAACAAAGTGTCGGTCTGGCAATGGCCAAAAAGATTATTTTATCATTATTTTACGCTTTTTGTGGTCATTTCTGAATAGAAACTCATATATGAAGCTTATTTTTTTATAAAATATTTTCGAAGCATTATTTTTATTTTAGCATCCGTTTTTCAAGAAAAAGTTGACTATAGCTCCTTTAAATATCTGCATTACTTAATTTACAAGAAGTCTACACAATTAGAGAATGTAGAAGAATTGTTATTTTGATCAACGTTTGCCTGTCCTATGGTTACCACATCAATACAGCATGGAATCGTGGACAAAATTCTATCAAACGATAAATATTCTACTCATCAAATGGTGGTCCGTGGCTGAAATGCAGAATAAATAATGTATCTCGACATTAAAAAGGTTGAAAACTGATAGCCAATACAATGAAGAATCAATCAGTGTGTGTGTGTGTGTGTGTGTGTGTGTGTGTGTGTGTGTGTGTGTGTGTGTGTGTGTGTGTGTGTGTGTGTGTGTGTGTGTGACATACATACGAGAGCTTACATTAATGCCAAGATGTCTGTGTGTGGTGGGGCCACTCTTGTCTCTTTTCAGCTGTTCGGACAAATTGATTGACTTGGACTTGAAGTTGGTGTTGGTGGCATTGTCAGCTTTAGGCTTCTTCTTTCCGACCTTCAACTTTACTTTCTGGAAATCATCCTGTCTCTTCTTTGTTTTGGCCTTCATGTCTGTGGCTTAGATTAGATATGCACCTGTCTAGAAACAGGAGAAGACAGACATAATGATGAATGGTTTGCCTTAAAACCATGCAGGTCAAAGCCTATGGTTTCATTCGTACAACAACAAACCCATCTGGCTGGAATGCACGATTGATTGATTGAATACTTAATTAGCAGTTCGCATACCAAAAGAACAATATAGTACTTAGGCCTACAGTTCAGATAAAAGGTCTAGCCTTGATTTATTTTAAACCCAAGAAATCACAATGGCTTGTTTACATCGGGGTCCTTTTGTACTCAATTCATATAGACATTAAATGACAGACAAATGTACACACTACAGTACTAAGCAAAACATCATAATAGTCAGAAAAACTATATACTAGGCTATTTAATACGAGTGAGAGAACCAAAAAGACCCACTTCTACGCTTGAAACACATCTCCCCTGGCAAATGTATGCAGGACGAAACAGAACGGATAACACGTTTTTGATACGTTATATGCATACAATTCATTAATAAAATACTCACGCTAGCGGTTTACCAAGCATCAACCACTGATATGCGTTTGAATAATAATAAGCTAATTATTTACAGATACATTTTCAGAAAGAGCAACATTGTGCTCGTGTTGATGCACTGGGTCCTACCACTTCTATGCTCGCATTTGTTTACAATCCAAGCGCGCCCCGGTTGTAAACACGCGTGGGTCATAATGATGACCCTCGCGTGTTTACTCATAAATAACCAATGGTGTAGTTTAACCTAGTTAATTTACCTTTAATTTGTGCTCGTATCGGTCTCGTATTTCTTCTGTTATTATAATAGCATCAGGAAGTTAGTGCTGTGGGTAAACGCCAGTTTACAAAACAAACGCACCCCAACGCTGCCTTCTATCTCCGCGGTCTGAAACCTAATGATCTATTTAGCCTTGCCTGCAACGTTGATAACATTACCACAGGCCTGGCTAACGCATATATTTCCATACATTTCCTATATGTTATTCACGCGTATCTTGTTGTTTTAATGTGTGTGTGAACTCGAAATGAGTTTTGTTTATTCGTTTTTTTAATGGCAAATGTGTCGGGCACCCAAAATGGTCCTAATAATTCTAGTGGTAGAAAAAGTACTCAAATGTAAAGTAACTGAAGTTTTCAAATAAATGTAGTAAACGAGTAAAAGTAGACCTACAATATTTCCCTCAGTGGAGTAGAAGTAAAACAATAAATAATAATAATAAAATAAAATAAATACTGATAATTGGAAATACTCCAGTAAAGTACCTCAAAACTGTACTTAAGAAAAGTACTTAAGTAAATGTACTAGTTACTTTACACCACTGCGTCTTGTCGTGGCTAGGCTAGCTAGCAGCAGTTGATTCCGTGACGCCGGTGAGTTGTAAATATCTGCTCTCATCTAACTTCATCCCAGACTGATCTGCACCTAAACAGGTCGCTAAGGTTTGTCATTATACTTGCTGGAAGACTTCGATCCACAGACCAGAATCAGGCACGAGAGAAGAGGTTATGGTTTGTATTTGTAAAATTACTGTAAATAATTTGATGTACGTCTACAGCCTGTTTATGTCGCTATAATTGCTGAGTCTAACTGGGCTGCTAATATAGTTGGCTGCAACACGCGCAAAACCGAGCCCTCTTAGCTACAACTTACAAGCCACTCAGCCGCTATAGTTTCGATTCAGTTTATTTAATCTAATAATTAGCAGATTTGGCTTCTAACGAGGCCGCACTACTGCACCATCCATCCTATCTACGAAGGCCCGGCACCGCCACAAAAGAGCTCATGCAGGCCGAATCCGGGCCTGAACCTATGGCCTGAACCTGCTCTCATGGGCCGTCAGCGTTTCAAAAAGTGTCTGCTCTTCTTGGGCACCAAAACTCTAAACGGGAGTGAGTGACCGGGCTCCAGGAATATTGGGCACTTGAGAAGTCTGGGCCCGGCCTACGATGTAGTGGGCACCGGGGAGAGGGGATATATGGGCAGCCATTTTTTATTTGGGGTATTTAAACAACATACCATTGGATTGCATTATACGTTCTCAACCCCTATGTCTCAACCTGAGGTACTTGAGCCCCCCTCTGGTGTTACTCTAATTGCAACAACCACCACCAATCTTGTGCAAAATGATAACTGGACTGCCAAATATTCTAAACTTTATGCGATTCTGCCAATAATAATCATAATTTGAGACACAAGAAAGGAGTTTTTGCCCGGACAACAATGAATCACGTGACATTGATGATGTATGTGTAATACATCAAGTCTTAGTATACACATTGTGTATCCAGAAGTCCTTATTTCTTTTATGACGTATCGTCATCTGATGTCCAACTCCAACCCTGTCTCTGGTCCCAGGCCACTTGGAAGACAGTAAGACACCATCCTCTGAAGATGGTCTCTATACAGTAGACAGCTGGTGATTGTGTGGTTGCCAGTCTGCTCAAACTCCCCGCACTCAGCCAGGCCCCACTTCTTCATAGGCGCAGTCGACCCCAGTTTGTAGGCAAAAAAGCGGGGCCATTGATGGCGTGGTAGATCTCCTTTCCACACCATTTTGATGCAGTGATGGATATGTGTGCATCCGTACAACCGACAAAGTGTCTTTTGAGCTTTGAAGGCCTTTCTGCCACGCATTTCTATGACATTGACGAGTTGGAGCGTTCCTCTTCCCAGTGTTGAGCATCAGGATTCTGTATTCTTGGTGTTCAGCGTTTTTTGACAGCACCATGGGCACTTCCAGCAGAAAGTACTTCAACTTTTGGAGAGGATTTCAATGTCACGTTTGATCCTCCTATCACCTAGGCTATTTGTGATAATAATAACTCACACAAATGACTGTTCTAGCACAGCAATGATTGACGGATTTAAATGTTGCAGGTGACTAACACACTGTGCAGGCGTAGTTAGGCAAGATATTTATTTGTCATGCAAGTCTACTGAAGATGAATGCATGGACAAGTTTTTCTTAAATGCTGCAGGGACAGAAGTCCTTTAATATTGACACATTGATATGGTGATAGTAGGCTGACTGTTAACGTGGCTGTTAAAATGTGACTTATTTGATCCCACAGAATAGGATGGAAAACATGGAAACAGGACCTGCAATGCAGCAGCAGCCCCGGCAGCAAAATTCGGGGCAGATGAAAAGGAAAAACCGAGGCGGGGGACGTTTCCAAAACCAAGGCGGGGTATGTTTCCTCACAATGCAGGGCTTCTGTTTAATTATAGTATCAATGATATTAACAATATTGTCCATAATTAATATTATAATGACTATTAATCAACTGACAATTACATTTCCCCCCTAGCCCAAGAAATACTGATATTCCATACAGTGCTTGTACAGTATGTATTCCATATACAGCCATGGAGGTGCATAGTGGTTATTGGAAACACAATTTGTCATTCCCTACAGGATGTTTTACATACTGCTGTGAATGCCATCCAATCATCACACACAGAAAATATGGTCCAAGTGAATCTTGTGGTAAAGAGGGGAGATATTTTAGTAAATCAGTTTTCTGCTGGAACTTTCAAAGGGGATTGAATATGACAAGTGATTCCCCGCACATGCACACTCTCACACCAAAATAAAATGTGTGTTCTATATGGCAGATAATGGAATGATACATGCAATGTATGGAATATCAGTAATTCTAGGGCTAGTTTTCCCTGATGCTGTTGTGATGCTTGGGGCAGCAGCACTGCTAGTGGCATGAGCCGTTGGCCCACGGTACCCCTAGGGACTTCAGGAATCAGACAAATCTGCTGGAGCAAAAATACATTGCCCTTGGCGGATTTGGGTCTGGCCCCGCTCAATTGTGATTCAATTTCCTCACCCTGAAGAGATGGGTGACCAATCAGGGCCCAGTATTGGTCTGGTCTAACCAATTGTGTCCAGAGACATTTTTGTAACCCGCCCCGTGGGAAGGGTCCATATAGAAGTACCAGACTCGTATCCATGCAGTGATATAGTCTGGCTACGCAAGGCTACCCTGCCGCTCAAGCAAGCCTATTGGCAGCATCCATGAGTGTTCTTTTCTTCTCTTTCTCCCAATTTAACTAATGCATAGTTCTCTGCTGACCACTACTGTTTGGTCTTGAGGGCGTAGACATTCACATGTGTCCTCCGATACACATGAAGTCGGTGGCTGCTTCTTTTCACCCAACAGTAAGGACCCTCCTTGGGTGCAATGTGTTGGAGGAACACACTATCCTTCCACCTCTGCTCCCCACTATATTAGGCACCCCTGCCAACTTGCAGGAGTCGCAGACATGCAGCGACAGAGAACGGTGCAGAAAATGTGTGTGTTGGAGCACCAGCCAAATCGGTGGCATTGTCCCTCCACGGTGGAACTATGGTGGAACTACACTGGAACTCCATGCTCTTTAAATGCACATGTAGAAATATATTTTATTTTTATGCCCATATAGTTGTCAGCTTGTACCACCCTCCTTCATAGGTATCAACAATTAATGGTTCAAAGAATCTTTATCCAACCATGGCATGCTGCTCAGTTTTTTCTGAAGTTCTGCTGCTTTGGTTGTGTATTATATTTTTGTAGATTAAACTATATAGAATTAATTGTTTCAGCTAAAGTCAAATTTCCACCGTCGTGTCATACATTATCATGCAAAGAGAACTTCAACTTCTTGATCACTAGCATTTGAGATTTTGAGGCATGTCTCATGGATGTGCCCCTGCTTCATGCAGGGGACATGGTGGATGAGCAAGGATTACTCCATGGCTTTAAGATGTGGAGGACAGGGATGTGAGTCCACACCTCTGTTTAGCCTCATCCTGTGTCACTAATGCTTGTATGTGTGTGTCTCTCTCCTCCATTTTGGGTTAATTCTCACCGTTGACAGAGAAAACAGCAGATGAAGCATTCTAGTGAGATCGGTAAGTTCTGGCTCTACACAGTGATGGTACCGCTGCCAATGGTGGGGGATGAAGGCAGAGACTTGGATGTCATAGCCTCATTTGTCTGCTCATCATGGGCTTGTTGGCATTTTCACCGTTCCTGAGAGTCCCTCTCTCAGAAGTGGGGTTTGATGATGTGCCGCCCATGGCTGTAGACTGTGTGGGTCAGTGTTTTCCACTGTTAAAAGTAGGTGCAAGATATTTTACATGGTCTTGCTAAAGTCCTGTGTAGCTCCAGTTCATTGTTTTGAATGGTTCTTGGCTATAAAAACTGAACAACTTTAGAAATGCCAACACTTTTGAACAGAACAATGCAAGACCATCTCTAATTTTCCTGGCAACTGCTGGGAACACAACAAAGAGCACAAACGACTTTTAATCAGCTTGGCATGATGGCAGACAACCATGCATCTGCTGCGATGATGGCTGGTGAAAAGGCAGACTCTTAAACCATAATCTTCAACCGCAGTGCACTTCATCATGGCTGTCATGCTGGCTGATGGCTGCGTGAACATGTTTTGTGTATGACAAATATTTTAACCCTGTCATACTGGTTTGGTTTGAGTGATTGTGTGATGATCTTCCGTGTTCCTGAATTCTGCTCAACTCCTTGTTTCTTGGTTTACGAAAGTTTTTTTCTTTTTAACTAAATTGTTATCCCACGATTTTATAACACATTTTTCACCCAGTGCCAATTTTCTAATCCTGGGCGCTACACTCCTCTGCCAACCTGGGGAGAGCAATGGACTGACCTCATGCTTCCTTCTATGCATGAGGAGTCCAAAGCTTTCCCCGGCTGGACGTAGCGTGTGGAACGAACACGTTATTCCAACCGGTTCCTTTCCTCTCCATCAGGCGCCCAGGCTGGCCAGGGGAAGGCAGTATAGAGACCAGGATTACTGCATGTTTTTGAGAGGGTACCTACCCTAGGGGACACAGGGAGAACATGCAAACTGGCCCTTTCGCCAACCCCACCTAGGGTATGGGCACTGATGACGCGGAGGAGAGAACATGCCCCCAGCGTCGCCCGTCAGGAATCAAACCCAGGACCTTCTAGCTGTGAGGCAAACAGCGTTACCGACTGTGCCCCTTAACCTTATCTTTTTTTCTGGACTGCCACATCAGTGACCATGCCGAGGGTTTGGTCCTGAAGGCAGTCCATCATTGGAGCTGGAGTCACAATTCTGGCGATTTTGTGAGGGGTTGCAGAGACTGTTCATTCCCTCTTGTCTTTGAAAGTACAAGTGAGGAAGTTGGCTTTCTAATTGTTGTTCAGTGGACAAAGAACCTGCTAAAATACACACAAATGTGTATAGTTGTTTAGGACCCCCTTGAAAAAGATGCCATATCTCAAGGGGTTATATTCCTAATGAAGAATTTCAACAATTTAACTGGAGGCCTTCTGGCTCTATAGTTATACATGCTACTGCAGTATCCACTTTAATACGACGTTCCTCAGTCATTGGCTGTGTTGAACTTGTCCACACGGTGCCCTTGCAAAAGGGAGTTGGTGTTCTCATTGGGATTACCCTCAGTGTTTAATAAATCGGCATGGGTGATTGGATGTGAACCTTGTGGTTTCACTTGTCCGTTGCTTTTGGGCCGCTGTGGAGCTTTATTTGCATCTATGCTTTACACTTACCTGCTGTTCTGCTTTCCCAGTCTACGCCAAAGGCACAGTCATCAAGACGGTTGCTTCTTTCATCAGCCAGTTGAATGGGGTCACTGAGCCAATCATTGGTAAGTAAAAAAAAAACGGTTCCTGTATTCCAACTGATCTTTGCTGAGACTAGGGATGGGACGATAATCTTTATTATCATTTCTTGTGATAAAAAAACACTCACTATAATCATATCGTGGTGATTTTGACTGGTGTGTTTTAACAAGCTCACAATGCGAAACGCGACGCGTTGTGAGCTTGTAGATCTGCTATTTTTTGGCAAATGTTCCGCCCCAGGATAATGGATTTGGATTATCGCGATAATATCGTAAATCGCGATTTCTTTTGTCACAATAATCATGATATGACATTTTCATATTGTCCCATCCCTAATGCACACAGGCCTTCAGTACGTGTGGGAGTACCGCAGCCCCAGTAAATCTGTCCCACCACATTACCAGTGTAAGCTCTGTGCCGTGGCCCGCTTACAAAATGAGATGCTGGCCCATGTTAAAGGCTGGAAACATTGCCTCAAATACATGGTGAGTGTGACGCTTCCTTCATCATTTTGTGTGTGTGTGTGTGTCTCAAATACATGGTGAGTGTGACGCTTCCTTCATCGCGTGTGTGTGTGTGTGTGTGTGTGTGTGTGTGTGTGTGTGTGTGTGTGTGTGTGTGTGTGTGTGTGTGTGTGTGTGTGTGTGTGTGTGTGTGTGTGTGTGTGTGTGTGTGTGTGTGTGTGTGTGTGTGTGTGTGTGTGTGTGTGTGTGTGTGTGTGTGTGTGTGTGTGTGTGTGTGTGTGTGTGTGTGTGTGTTCTTTTTTAGATTGAATTTATACATTTAAAATTTTCCAAACTGACATGCAGTAAATACAATTTAAAAAATACAGGTCAACAATAACATGTATTTATTAACACTAGACCTTACCCGTTTGAAGATATGTGCTCCAATATATGTGCAGAGTGTGGGTTATGGAGAAATTAACTGTAACTGGTGCGTGTGTGAGAATGTGGGAGCATCATAATGTAAGGAGCAACCCATGGAGGAGTGTATATTTTTTGATGGATACAAATAATTTAACTGCTAAATTAGGTGAATAGAATATGGGGATGTATGCGCTTGCCATACCCGTCGGAAGATAAGACACACATCAAATGCACCCGGTGCATTAGTGACCCGTGCATGCAGGCAAACCACATATATGAGAGAGAGAGAGAGAGAGAGAGAGACACTGCAACTTCAGTCCGCACGTCACCACCCCCTGTTGGTGGGTGGTTTGTAGTGGAAAAGCATTTACTGACTGACTGACTGACTGACTGACTGACTGACCTACTGACTGACCCGCAAAACTATAGTATAGATAGCACTACTATTACCAGTTACTCAATCTTGGTGCGGTGTTGTGTTCACAGAAGCGTGTACACCCAAATAAGGTCGCCTGCGAAGAGGAAGACGCCAAGAAAGACCCTGAAATCAGGAAGAACGTTAGAGAGCTTGCAGCAGAGGTTGAGAAGGCAGAGGGAAGGGGTCAGCTCAAGGTGAGTGTCTGCAGGATCAAGGATCCACATGCACAGCATTGAAGTGTTGCTTTATTGCGACCGTAGGTCGCATTTACTACCAAAACCTCCACAGGCTGTCCGTGAGTGAGTCCGTCAGTCACACGTCACACGTCACACTCTTGCCCTGCTCATATCTCCGCAACCGTTGCCCCGATCCATGCCAAATTTTGCACACACACTCCTTACCTGCCAAACTACAACCTCCAAGGACCCCCGGAGCTCCAGGGACCCCCAGGTCCCTGGGGGACCCCCAGATGTAAAAAATGACCAAATGTGCTAAACTGACCAAATGACCACCCCAACGGGGCTGCTCACGGGGAATTCCCGGGGACCACCGACTCCTGGTGCTCCAGAACGGATGCAAAAGTGGTGGCGCCCCCAGTGGAGGACCCCCTACACTGCAGCTCACATAAAATGCCGTAACTCCGACTAGGAGCGACCGGGACAGCCGGGGCCGGTACCTATTCGTCCGCCTTGGCGGCGCGGAGACCCCACCCCTCATTTCTGACATGGCCCTCTTTTAGCGCCACCATGAGGCCGATTCTTGCAAAACACATTTTTGGACACTGCTCCTACAATTTTTGCCCTAAAATCACGCGAATCGGTACACAGTATGTCTACACTCATCCCATCAACATGAATCTCTCCCATATAGCGCCACCTCCAGGCCGATTTTTAAAAACACATTTTTGGACACTGCTCCTACAGATTTTGCCCTAAAATCACGAAAATCACTACACAGTATGTCTACACTCATGTCATCAACATGGATCAGGAAGATTTTGGCAAAACAAATTTTTGCCCTATTTGTGGAGATAAGTGACCTACGGTCGCTTATCTCCCGATTAGGGAGTCTTACTGGTATTTATAACAATACATTATTGTGACCGTAGGTCGCAGTTTAGTATCAGAACCGTCACATCTTGTCCGTGTCTGTATGGGTAAAGCTTTTGTTTGATTCTCTGACATCACACTCTGACATCACTGTGAGCACAAATCCCTTTATGCCCATATGGAAATGCATGTGATGCCAAGGGGAACCAAATCCCTTTTAAAGGACAACTTAAGTTTTTTACAACAAGGGTTCATATTTTAGATTGTAATTAGAGAAAAGAAAAAGTGAGTGTTAAAATGTTTTCATTTGCTTCGTTCTATTGTTTTATCGCGTTTACTGTGCCAAAATGTGGGGCATGCGTACGCTTGGGGGCATGTGTACAAGTGGCTAAATATGTCTTTTTACACACAATAAGCCAGCAGTTTCTTTATTGCTATTTACAGTAACACTTCTAGCCCCCATAAGTCACATCCAACCATGACAGGTTGTGTTGTATCTTGGGAATGGGCTTATTCTGTGTAAAATGACATATTTAGCCACTTGTACTCATGCCCCCAACCACTGAAATAAGAATCTCAAAAAATAGAAAGAAGTAAATGAAATCAATTTAACACTCATCTTTTATATTCTTTAATTACAATCTAAAATATGAACCCTTGTTGTAAAAAAACTAAAGTTGTCCTTTAAGCTCATACTGTATATTATGGAGATCCCTGTGATGCCAGGGGAACCAAATCCATTTTATGCCCATATATGGAGATCCCTATGTGGAGCTGACTACCATCACCTGGATCTCCATATATGTAGACGTCCATATTAATGGGTATTCCCCAGAATCCCTTTTATGCCCAATTGCCCATTTACAGTATGGAGATCCCTGATGTCATCAATATTAATATGGTCCGATATACATCTCTGGCCAGATGGCCAAGACATGGTGCGAGGTCGCTTTTGTCCCTTTGTCACTGGTTATAATATGGTCCCCTCTCCTTCGGGGTATTTTCCGTCGCAGTAGATTTGCACATAGGCCTACATGATTTTTGTTCTCTGCACTTACCCATCCTAACTATCAGGAGCAGTGGCTGCTAGCCTGGGACCAGTAGCATTTCGGGATTATGATCCGGTTGGGAGTGGAAACAATAACCTACGTCATGTTGTAGTCCTCAGACAGACTACACTTTGGCCGGAACTATCAAACGGGAAACGGTTTTAACCCAAAATAATTCCCCGTGCTCAAGGGCATAATTGATAGTAACTGGCAAGACCAGTTGCCTGTTTCTGGTTTAGGCCACGCCTAGACTGGATCACACGACCTGTTTAAAACGAATACCAGGCTGCGAGGTGAAGTGAGTGCTATTAATACAGTAACGAGGGAGCCGTTAGGGGTTACGTTTCAGGAACTCAGGGAATCTTGAATACATGGACTGGGACCAGGGGATGAACCTCTACCCATTCAGCTATGGCCGCCCAGTAGAACTTGATGATGATCAACAAAGATATACGCAGTGATGGGCAGTAGCGAGCTACAAGTAGCGACGCTACATAGCTTAACTACATTTCTCAGTAGCGTCACGGTAGCGCAGCTCCTTTTGAACCAGCGTAGCTGTAGCGTAGCGTAGCTATTTTTAGACCCCAGTAGTGAGGTAGCGTCCAACAAACGCTACACGTTACTATCCCGGCGAAATTTGACTGCTAAATAAAGTTTGTGAGGAAAATAATTCCCAACAGATCCCCAAACGTGTTGTTCTGCGCAGCGCTGCTTTGCTTTCACTTCATTCAACGAACCTCCTCTGTGTAGAGAGAGGAGACTAAAGCAAGGGATTTATGGCTCTTTGAAGTGAGACCGAGCCAAGGATCTGTCTCACTATGCGCTCTCTACTGCGCGAACCGGATTCCATCGTTCACTTCAAAGAGCCGTTCAAAAGATTTGATTTGTTCGCGGACGTCCCACCTCTCCCCGCAACGACACCGACACGGTGAAGTGTTCAGAGAGCGTCTGAGTGAGAACTGACATACAAGCTCACATCGCGTTGCAAATGCCAACATTGTGACCTTGTAGATCTCCGGGGGGGAGCATAAATCAGGCTTGAGGCTCTGCGCTGCAGCCAGAGATGGACAGTACTCGACCCGAGTAGCCTAAAAAGTAAATGAAAGGATGACACAAAAAGCCAGACATGAGGGCTTGTTTCCAGTTTTATAATATTGAATCGAACTGAGCATTTTTTGCCTGCCTATTTGTTTGGTGGAAAGTTGTACTTGATCATGAAATTGATAATAAAAAAAGTAGCTTTGTTGTAGTGAGCTACTTTTGCTGTGTAGCTTGTAGCTTGCTTTGCTACATTTTCTGTGGGTAGCTTCGTTGTAGCTTAAGCTATATTTCATCAAGAGTAGCTTAGCTTACTACATTTTCCAAGTAGCTTGCCCATCACTGGATATACGCTGCGTATGACACAAACACATACACCCCTATATATTCATTGGGTAGGTACAGGAAAGTTAGACCAAAGGTCTCTGGCCTGGAGTCAAGCCTAAACATTGCATTACATTGATAACCAACAAGGTCATTCTCTTGGGAGTCTTTTGTTTTTCCACATGACAAACTTGGTGCTTAATAAGAAAATATTCATTACTGTATATAAGAATGATTTCAACCAATCCTGATTCCTGTGTCTTGTCTGGTGATTTTAGGTTATCCTCAAGGAGCCCTGTGATGTCCCTGCCTTTAAAGGACAAGGTACGTTACCAGTACTGTCTTTCAAAGGACCCTACCAGGGTTTTTGCCCTTTGACTACAATTCATGTGTACTTAATATTAGTGCTGAGTACTGACCATTTTCCAAAGAATGCCCTTTTTTGGAATAAATGACTTGGGAGGGGGGGAAAATGGGAAGGGTGGCTGGTGACTCAATATGCAGGCACGTGCACACAGACATCAAAGGCGGCTGTGCCCGTGCCCCTTTATCCTTTAAAAAGTGCCCTCTCCAGACCATGAATGCAGTGCAAATGCCCTCTTTTCCATGCCATAATACCTGAAGGCAGCATTCAAGAGAATTGCCTGTGGTGTGGTCCAAACTCTACTGAACTTGAATGCAGCATCTTAGGTTGAAAACTTGAAATCAAGAAATGCGTAGAAATCAAGCATCAATGTTTTCACCAAAAGGCCCTTTTAGAAATGTTGATCCCCAGCTGCCCCAGCTACTGCACATTTTTCCATGTGCAACCAGCTGCAAATTGTTCATAACACTGACATTAATTGAAACCAATGGCTTCCTGGAAGGTAGAAAGGTGCATTAACTGTGCTTTGGAAAATAGTTGATGGTGAATCGTGATAATTCCTGATTTGTAGTCGATGTGTTAAGCATCTTTAGTGTGAAATGTATGCATGATTCTGAGTTTCTCTCTGGTCTTTCATTATTTTAGCGTCTGCTATTCCTAAGCCCTTGGCTCTTCCGATGGGTCCAAATGGATTTTTGGGTAATTGTTTTAATTGTCAAGCATGTTCCTCATGTGATATGTAAATTGAGCCTTTGTCCTCCATTGCTTGAGTAAATATAATAATCATTGAAATCTTGTAGGCAGGTTTCCTGGTGATTTTCCTCCTCAGGAAGGCCCTCGCCCCGGATTTAAGATGGGTGGGCGTCGGGAACCAGGTTTCGGTGGCTACGCAGCCAGACCAGATCCAAGGCCGTTTCCAGATGGCATGGGCCAGGGCCATCACCCTGGGGGTGGAGACGGTTTTGGACGCAATGGCAGAAGAGATGACTTTGGTAATGGCAGAAGAGATGACTTTGGGATGGGTGGTCGGTTGGCTGATAGCCCAGGAAGGCGTTATCCGGATGAGTTCAGAGGTGGCCAAATGGGGAGTGGCTTGATGGACGGGCCGATGGACAGGCCAGGCTTGATGGGAGCAGCTCCAGACTCAAGCAGCAACCTCCCATCAACCTTGCTCAATTACCTGGTGGGTGTTACGATGAATGCCATAAAGATGGCTTTAGTGTACATTGTGATTCATGAATATATTTGTATTTGTGGTGTCTGTGTGATGTGTCCAGGATACCTTCCGAATAGAGAATGAGGACGATGCCCAAATTGTGCTAAAGGTGACTCAGAAGTTAACCGACGTGCTGATGGATTACAGGCTGAGGAGTGTATCCACGGTATGTAACGTTTCTAATGCAGGACACTTCTGCTCCTGCTAAACCAAGAGCAAACAATGTCAGAACACATTCTCTCTCTCTCTCTTATATCTCTCTCTCTCTCTAATTTTTTGGTACATTTATATAAACAACGCTGAAGAAACACAACTGAATGGATTGTGAAAATGTCCACTAAATTGCCAATGCCTTTTGCTTGAGTGTTGCAGCAGGGTCCTACGATGAGGACCTTGAACAGCAGTATGAACAGTTCCACTTCCATGGGCTTCTCATCGCCTCCTTCCAGAATGCCCAGTGGTGGAGATCGCTTCTCTGGAAGCCACTCGGGTATGTAAAGCATCACCTTTGTGCAGTCCCAGGTAGTGATGCACCGATACCGTATCGGTAGAGTCCCGATATGACTTAATGTATCGGATCCCACAATCTTACCCTGCAAACTTTTTCCGTCGCTCCTCCAATCTTGTCTCACGAGAGATGGGATGAGTTTGCACTCTATTGCACCGATGGCACTCTTTGAACTGAAGCCTATCCTACAATTAATAAATGGCTTTAATTGAAAGGTGATGCATTTGAAAATCGGTGCATCCCAATTCCCAATGTTGCGGTAAACCAAACATATCACATTTAAACGTTTCATTATATTTTGTCTTTACAGGTCCATCTAGGTACTCTGATGGCCCATCAAGGTTCTACAACTGAACTAGTCGGATGTTTGCAACAAGAATGAAAAAGACAAATGTTATTGGCAATTCTTATTTGAGTTCTGACATGTGCTGTAGGCCTACCTGTGCCATGATGTCTTTTACTTATTCACTTTTTTTTTTACTTTTCAAAACGTGTACTTGTTGAAACTTGTATGTGTGACAAACATTTGTAGTTCGAGCCATCTGTTCCTATAGATGTGATCCACAATTCCCCACACTGGAATAATTTGAAAGTGTATAACATTTTTTGCAAGAATTTCTTTTATTAAAATACAAAGAAAATGAAAAACAATGATTTGTTTCCATACGTAACACTGAGTGGAATTGAAATCTAACAAGGTTGCATTTAACTGCTACTTAAAGGAAGCCTAAATGGTCCTCATTAATGTTCATGATAAAACAGCATTTTCTATTCGGCCTGTGTCTCTTAGGATAGCTGTGCGAAGTTCAGAAACCCATCATTCAGTGACATCGTTTGACAGATCTTTTTTAAAACCATTTTTGAAAATATAATTTGATTTTTAATGGCTTCCATTAGAACATTGCAACCTTTCAGGAATAGAAAGCCTGCATTTTCTATTAGCTTGGATTCCCCATCATTGATGTCACTGGATGATGGGTTTCTGACCTGCCCACAGCCCTCCCACAATATTTGATTGCAGCGTTGATGGTCCAAAGAAAAACATGATTAAGGCTTGACAGTCCCAAAAAAAATGATAAGGTTTATTACAATAAGCGATAAGGTACCCCATCTCTGGTAAGTTTGGGATACAAAACACTGCCATGGAGTGTATGAAGACATGTATATCAAGATGCAATGTCCCAAGTAATTTAAGGCAGTGTTTCTCAACCAGTGTGCTGCAGACCTTTGGTGTGTCTTAACATTTCAAAGGGAACTGGGGGGACCCAGGGAGGTCCTCAAATGAGATTTTGGGGGGTCCCCAGATGACAGTGAAGTCACAATTTAAGGACTAACGACCTTTTTAATACCTCAAAGAAAAAGACCATTACTGCATCAAAAGGAATCGACTATATAAAAACTGGTCAAACATTGCCCAAAAAGTAGGCCTTCATATCTAGGTGTGCCCTGGGATCTTTTGGCTATGAAAAATGTGCCCTGGCAGGGAAAAAAAAGTTGGGAAACACTGCTTTAAGGTTTAATCGCACTTATGCAGCACGCAAATGTTGGGAAACACTGCTTTAAGGTTTAATTACACTTCTGGAGTGTGCACAACAGCATCCTATTAAGAATGCCACAGGGTTATTCCTGTATCATTGTTTGACGGGGGTTTTCAAAATGTCTTGCATCTGCTTCCGATTTATTCTGCGCAGGAGAATCTTTGATCCAAGGAAGATCTGACCATGCACCTGCATGGCCAATCTGGCAACAGTCTCAGATTTAAATTGAATTACAGCCTCCCCAATTCCATTGCCGTTTCCGTCTTGCATCACAAATATATTCTCCATCCTTAGTTTATATTTGTGGAAAAAAGTGTTTATTTGGTTTCGATCCACATCTGCTGGCATGTTTCTTACATATACAAATGGTTGTTGCTCAGGATTCAACATGGCCTCCATGTCCTTTCTGGTGGTTGCAGAGACTGCAATGGCCCGAGAAGATACATGGCAGCCACTGAGATTCAGAGCATACTCATAATCCTCAGCTTTGTGAAATACAATAAATACTGTATCCGTTGTCTGGCCAGTTCTGTCAAGCACATGCAGTATTTTGCTGTTTGGCAGGTTTTTGCATTGAAACAACTCTTTTAGATCCGTTTTCGTCATGTTTGTCGGTAGGTTACTGACCATGACACAGTACTCTGTACTAGTTTGAGGTCTGTTACTTCTGTTACTGGAAGCACGGTCAGATAAAGGCTTCTGTGACTGTAAGGGGACTACAGAGCGTTTCTTGGGACCCACTGTATGTACTGATTTTTGCCCATGTACTGAGTCCATAGGAGTGTATGTTCGTTTTCTGTGGGGTTCATTCTCTGTTCCTGTGGGCACTGGCCTCTCACACATTTCTTCAGAATTGTTTGAGGGCTTCTCGCATTCCTCCACAGCACGCATCCACATCTTCTCAGTTGCGCCACGGACCTCCACACAGAAGGAGCCGAGATGCTGCTGATTGAAGACAAGCGCATCATGTCCTTCCTGGAAGCCTGCAAACTTCACGAGGCAGCCACGTCTGAGGCCCAACCACACATTCACGATCACCTCCTGGACCTGTAGCCCTTTGAAGAAACTGCAGACATCTTCTTTGGTAACACATGCTGGTAACCCAAACAGCCGGGCATAGCCTGGTCTTGATCTGAGATCTTCAACCTCTGCTGTCGTCCCATACTTGTCAACCACAGAGTTAGAGCGGCTAAAATTGGCCGCCTCGTTGGTAGTAGAGAGCTGTCTTTGAATGCCAGAGTAGATCTCAGGTGAGCAGTTAGAACTGCTAAAGTTTGCAGCCTCGTTGGTAGTAGAGAGCTGTCTTTGAATGCCAGAGTAGATCTCAGATGAGCAGTTAGAACTGCTAAAATTGGCCGCCTCATTGGTAGTAGAGAGCTGTCTTTGAATGCCAGAGTAGATCTCAGATGAGCAGTTAGAACGGCTAAAGTTGGCAGCCTCGTTGGTAGTAGAGAGCTGTCTTTGAATGCCAGAGTAGATCTCAGATGAGCAGTTAGAACGGCTAAAGTTGGCAGCCTCGTTGGTAGTAGAGTGCTGTCTTTGAAAGGCAGAGTGGATCTCAGATGAAGCCCCAACTTCAGCATCATAACCATAGCGAGGTGTATCTTGTGGTGGCGGGTCTTCGGGAGTAGAGGGTGGCCGGGGCCGCTTGGCAGAAGAATGCTGCTGTGGTGGTGGGGGTCGAGTTTTCTTCTCCAACTTAGACTTCAGCCTGCGCTCCAGCTCTGCAACGCTGCTCAGCTGCAGAGTGACCTTCGAGCCTTTGATGGTACCGG
Organism: Nannobrachium achirus; assembly: GCF_963921795.1. Taxonomy (NCBI): domain Eukaryota; kingdom Metazoa; phylum Chordata; class Actinopteri; order Myctophiformes; family Myctophidae; genus Nannobrachium; species Nannobrachium achirus. Next base: position 43,358,620 of record NC_137811.1, on the reverse strand, counting down.
AGCGACGCAGGGCGAGCTGCCCATTCCGCTCGGAGCTGAACACAATGAACGCCTCTCCCAAACTCCCTCCGACGATGCACACTCTGGCGATGTTGAGTCCCTCAAAGAATACCCGGATGTCTTCACTCCTGGCCTTCACGTCCAGACCTCGCAAGCGAAGTATTATGTTGCTCATTTTTACGGTTTTACCACATTGGTTTTGGTAGAACGGAAAACTTCTGAAAATAGAGAAAAAACAAAACAATTATGACTGTTAAATCAAAAAGTAGCCTACTCAAAACAGTTGGTCTGATCTAAACATTTTGCTGCTGTTGTTGCTTCGCACAAAATGGACTCGGAACGGCATCCGATGAGAGGCCTAAAGAGGGAGGGAAGGGACGAAGGGTATAAAATATGACATTAATAACTCACCACAGTGGAACCACAACTATTCTAAAAAGATATCCTTACAATAAGCACGTGTTAAGCTGTGACAACAGCGAGACGTCGTGTGGACGCTTAGTTATGTTTGTGAGTAATACCCCGCAGACCGCATGGCACGTTGCTACAAACATGCGACTCCGACTGAAGATAACAAACACTGAACCGCAGCGCGCCGCTTCGCGCGCGGAAATATAGCCGCGCACGGGTGGGGGAGGGGCGGATACAAGTGGTGGGGAAAGGCACTCCGGGGGAAAGTACTCAAATTCCTTACTTGAACTTACAGGTTTAAAAAAAAAAGTCTGGTTTTAAAATTGTACTTGAGTAAAAGTGCAAAAAATTGTATCAAAAGTACTCCTTATATAGTGGAGTAGTAGAAGTAAAAGTACTGGAAATTGGAAATACTCCAGTAAAGTAAAGCTACCTCAAAATGTAAGTACAGTACTTGAGTAAAAGTGCGTAGTTACTTTACGCCTACGCCAATGCGGAGGGGCGGATGTGACGCACGCCTATGCGAGCCAGAATGAATCCTGGGTAAACAACAGGAAATGTGTTGTGGTTGTTTACCATGGCGACGGAGACGCTTCTTGTTCAAATCCGCAGACTGGCTTTAGTGTTATTTGTTATTGTTACGATAGGACTGCTGCGTCCACTTCGCGGCCAGCAAGTTATTGTTGTGTCTTTACAGAGACCGTCGGACTGTAGTGTGGAACAGTATTTTGACATCTCCAGCCTGTCCTGTGAGAACTGCGGCCCGAACCAACGGAGGAGTCCAACAGGCGAGTCATGTCCACTCCATTAAAAACCTACTATGTGTCTATGTCCCGTCCTCATGCACAACGCAGGCATGCAATCAGCCACTGCCAGATAGTATACCTTTCTGAAAACGCACAAAACTAAATCACTCAACCGTTAGGGGAAATATTACTTTCCAGTTAGTTAGGCTAGATCAGTGGTTTGTTTTCAATCCTTTTCATATAATCAAGGTCCATTATTTATTCAGCATCTATGCCACGGACCACCATTTGATGAGATTTAGCCTCTCAGACTCAGAATATTTTGTTATCGTAGGATATGATTTTGTCTGCAATTCCATCTTGTATTGATGTGGTACCATAGGACTGATGGCAGGTACATTCTGTAATTGTGTAGACTTCTTTTAAATCAAGTAAGGCGTTAGCAATAATTTAACCCTTGAGAGCGTAAATTAAACCTAATTTGGTTACCAATTCTCCCATCATTTAGCTGGGGACCACCTGGAACCCCCTCAAAGGTCTTCGGCGGTCCCCGAACCACTGGTTAAAAACCACTGGGCTAGATGATTGGTTTTGCATTAAGTACTTAAACGTAGTGATTTGTGACAGCGGCTGTTGACGGCTGTTTTAGAGTTGTTTTCGTACCTGCCTGCAGCAGACTCCTTTTTATTTGACCATTTCTCCTGCACGACTCCTTTTCCTCCATTTATCCTGCTTTGGGGGATTTCACCCTTTTTGCGTAGCAACCTGTGTGTCAAAGGCCCACATTATGTGGGCCACATAAGACAGCCCCTCATACACCCCACTGAGATGCAGCCACGGCCATTAATGTTAATTAGCGTAATTCCTCTTTTACTGTTGAATTATGTATATTATGTCTGGATAAACTTTACATTCCTCCATAGGACTGGGCTGTGAATGCCAAACCGGATACCGAGTTGTTACCACTGATGGAGCGTCCATTACTTGTCTGCAATGCCCCAGCACCAAACCTGTATGTAGCTCACCTTTAAATATCGTCTTAATTTATTACACATTCAAGTCACACACTCACCTGTTTTCACACAAGTACAGTATCTGACTATTTGTTGATCCATCCATTGTCCAGGCAGTAACCGAGGATGGGTTTGGGTGTACTCGCTGTCCTGGAAGTGTGAGTGGCGCTGGGACGTGCAATTGTCCTCAAGGGACTGTTTTGGGTGAGTCTGTCACTAACACTAAAAGCCCCAGGCAGTGCTCATGACAACCACTAATCCATTATTGGATGGGTTTGTTCGCCATGCATGATATTAATATGTGTTGTGGGATATCTGAATATCACCTGTTTTGTTTTCATTCTTTCTTTTCAGTGGAGAGAGATGTCAATGGAAACTATTTAGATGAGGCCAAGTGTGAGCTGTGTAATGGTAGTGACCCAGCCTTCTCAGTTCCAAACATCAACGGAGACAGGTAACAAACAGTGGTGGGCAAAACCATTTCAGTGAACGAATCATTTCATTCACGTTCACAGCATTGATCAGTTCAAATAATTCATTCATGTTCCCGTTCACGTTCCGGTCGGCAGCCTCGCACAAAGACGTGCATGTCTCGCACTGCCGTCTTGCATGCAAACACAGACACTCGGTAACTAGCGACCATTACTGTGCATTCACTGATTTCACTCCATTGACCATTGGCAAGGAGGCTGGACCCACGCATCTACTATTCCTTTCATACTTAAATGTGGCGTGCTAATGAGTCACCTGTCTTTTGTCCAGGAACAACAAACACAATCACATTAACAACACAACACAATTGTTCAATTGTTTCAATTAAAATAACAAATTAATGCATGTCCTCTGTCTGACTGTGCCGTCCTGTATGCGGGGAGGCAGAGGGGAGGGGTGAACGAAAGCGCGAACATAACATTTTAAGGACATGAACGAATCGTTCACAGGGCTCTCTTGTGATTCGTTCTCATGAACAAATCACTCGTGAACAACACATCACTAATAACAAATAGGACACAGATAAAGCTGTTTGAAGCCTAAGCTTTAATACTGTGTGTCTGAGCCATGTCTATAATCACTCGCATAATAATACACATTTATGAATGTGGTCACTGAATTATTTCTGTTTGTTTGATAAATGGCTGGTGGCAGTTATAACTCTGCTGTCCCATTTTGCATCTTTCTGGTCCTCCATTGTACTGTACCACACATTAGTCCATCCCCATCAACCTCCTCTCTATGAACAGAACAACAAACATCTGCACACTTAGTTATATATGCTTTCTTTTTCCCCCACTCCCAAGTCCAATCTGTCTGACTGCGTCTCTTTTCCACCAGCCTGAAGTAACTGAAGTAAAACTAGCGATGTATGCCATGGGATTTTGTCTGTCTTGTTCAATGCTGGAAAGTGAGCCAAATGTCACGCTGTAGCGAAAGCAAGTTCTACGAGTGGTTACTGTGTCGACAATAAACTAAACTGAATTGGGCTGAGAAGCACAGTGCAAAGTGAGGGCTAAGGCTAGGCAGTAGTTAGTTACTACTGTACATGATTCCAGCCTCTGTTGAAGGCTTGAAGCCATTTTGTGAAACACCCTTTCAGGTGTGAGCGATGTCAGGCTTCCTTCATCAACACCTCCTCTTCCTGTGTGTGTGGCTCCCGTAACATCCTGGTGAGTTCAGTACACCCACCCTCTGTACCTCTCACATGTGACAGAATATGTGAGTCAATAACACATTTAAGGAGAATTTCGGCCTCGAAGGCTATCTTACCTTTAGAAGTACTTATTTGCTCCCCAAAGAATGGTCCAGATGTTATTTTTTCAAAAGATGTAATGTAGTCCGTTTTGGGTCCATCTGCCCTACCCGACCAGGGCTTCAGACAGGAGTGATTGGTTCAATTATAAATCCGCTCTCGAAAGTCCGTTTCATCCCTACATGGCTGCTGTGGATAATGCCACTAGTCAGTAAAAAGTGTCTATTCCCACTGGTCGCTGCCATTATTGTCATGAAGACGTGAACTTTGTCTGGACCATTCTTTGGGCGAGCAAATAAGTACTTTTAAAGGTAAGATGGCCTTCTAGGCTGAAATTCTCATGTGTTGTGATTTGTGAATGTTTGGTATGTATTTTCTCAGGCTGGAGGATTGTGTTTTCCCAGTGAGGTTAAACTCCCCTCTAATGTAAACCCTACTGTCAACTTTGCTGAGTTGGTGAGTTTTCCCTTCACCTTTCCCTCTCTACCTTTGTCTCCCTTGCGCCTTTTGACAACACTCTGATGTTGGGTTCTGCTTGTATCTCTCCTGTAGGCGCTCCCTGTGCAGTCGGCATGGTTCCTCAAAAACTTGTACTCTTCAGCTGCAGCCTGCCTTGTGAGTACACTTTCCACCTTTGTCTCTATTTCTGCAAATGTTTTAACTGCAGTATTTAACAAAGTTCTGTGTTCACAGGTCTTCTCCAACCTGACTGCCTGCCAGGCTCTGGGAAACATGTGTGTAATGAACATGCACTCCTTCAGCAGCGTGACCAATGATGCCTGTGGTCTTTTCAACACCATCTTCAGATCTACTGCTGCTTTGGGCTCTACACAGGACATCTCTTATTGGTAATGAGAGAAGAGCAAGCCTGGCCTGGATCTTTTGATTCTTTCACTGTAACTATATCGGTGCTGTGCATATCAGTTGGGAATAGACAGATAAATCCTGTTTGGAGAACTAAAGAAAAATAATTATCGATAAGTTGTCCCAGCCTTTTATTTATGTATCCAGAGTAAATCCTACTGAATCACCTTTGTGTGTTTAGGAGAGCCAATCTGCCATGGATGTACTATGGAGATCAACCTGGACTGGCCGTTCGATTGCTTCAGGGGGATCCGTTACCAGTTGGTTTCAGTTTCAAAGGTGCCAAGGTTGGTACTGATCATTGACATATCCATGACCATCTCTCTCTCTCTCTCTCTCTCTCTCTCTCTCTCTCTCTCTCTCTCTCTCTCTCTCTCTCTCTCTCACATATTTTACACACAGTATAATGAGTATATACTGTACACTATGGTTGATTGAAGACTAAATAAATGTAAATGTAAATCTATAACTTAAGCTGTCATGGTTTGAAGAATGTCCGTTATTTTTGTCTGTTTGTCAGAACACTGATATTAAGCTGGTGGCTGCTATTTATAATGCCAGAGGAGAGTTCCTTAGATGGGAAAAGATAGGAGGAGGTAATCTGCAGGTAAGCTGTCAAAGAAATAATCATAATAAACCCAAGCTGTCAAAGAAATAATCATAATAAACCCAAGCTGTCAAAGAAATAATCATAATAAACCCAATACTTTCCCACAAGACCATTGGGAAGTGAATATTCAATCAGTATGTCAATGTAAATAAAGCCTTTTGAAACGCATGACCTATCTGGGTTCTAACTGCATTCTAATAATTGTACATTTCATTGAAAGAAGTAATATGCAATTGTGTAAAGTATTTCCTGGTGGCCAATGGTCCAGTGCTCCAAACCAATAAATTGCACTCCTAATGCCCCCAAATTTCCTCCCTTTACCCTTAGTATCCTGTTTAAGTACACAGTTGTAAGTTATACGTACTGTCTATAGGACAGCTCCTCTCATAATAAAACATATATTGGTTTGGTTGTAAAATAATATCATCAACATCCCTCATCAATAGGATAAACTGTATATTTTCAGCTGTGATAACCCACATTAGTAGTTGATGGCAATGGCATCTGTGAATTACTGTAAAACATATGTTCTCCTCTGTCTCAGCTCTGTCCTGACACTGCCACTAGACAGAAGGCAGCCTATGCCTTTGGAACCACTTACCAACAGAGAGTGAGTCTCCTTTTATCATTAACATGCAAGGCAATAATGCAATTTGTTTTATATATAATAATGGTTCTCACACTGTGTGTGTGTGTGTGTGTGTGTGTGTGTGTGTGTGTGTGTGTGTGTGTGTGTGTGTGTGTGTGTGTGTGTGTGTGTGTGTGTGTGTGTGTGTGTGTGTGTGTGTGTGTGTGTGTGTGTGTGTGTGTGTGTGTGTGTGTGTGTGTGTGTGAGAGTGTCTGTCTGTCTGTCTGTCTGTCTGCGCACTTGTGTTTGTGTAGTGCGATCTCTCAGTAGCAGAGCTGCTGCGTGCGTATCCAGAGCCATTATTCTATGATGTGTTCATGGATTTTAGTAAAGTAGGGGGGGACAGGAGACTTCTACCCCTCCCCACACTGATTCTCAATCAACAGTACAATGGACGCTTTATCAATCAAGGTAATGTCTTCATTCCTGTGTGTGTGTGTGTGTGTGTGTGTGTGTGTGTGTGTGTGCGCGTGCGCGCGTGTGTGTGTGTGTGTGCGTGCATGCTGACAGAACCCTTACTAAAAACCCCAGGACAAAAATCCACTCGTCCTAGATAATTTGCCCTCCTGGCCCCCAAACTGTGGAATAAACTCCCTGTCGCACTTAGAACTACAGACTCACTCCCTAGCTTCCGCCGTGGACTGAAAACTCACCTCTTCAGACACCTAAACCCATAGCACTACTGTAACACTCCCCTTCCCTCGATGACCATACATGAAGCTAGATAGCATTCTTTAGTTTTCAAAAAGTGTATTTTTACTGATTAGGTGCATGGTCTACCTATGTTATTGTTTTTCTAGATTGATATTCCTTTGCATTTGCTGTATTGTTGTTTATGTACAGACATATTATCTTGCTTTTATATTGATGTATTACCTGCTTATTGTAAATCGCTTTGGATTAAAAGCGTCTGCTAAATGCCTAAATTGTGTGTGTGTGTGTGTAGTCACATCTTCTAATCTACATATCTCCACAGAGAACATGAAGAACTGGTACCTGACTCGCCGTATGTTTCTGGTTGACACACTGAGTGGCAGAGAGAAGAGCATGAGCTCTGTGCCAAAAGTAATTCGCATTGCAGGCAGCATCAAAATACGGTGCGTTGGGACTTAAACACATACTCCACATTTAAAAAAGAATAAGGAGATTTTTTTTTTAATTAAGTCATTTCTGTGACTCTATGTTTGTTTGTTGGGTAGGTTCCAGTTGGTTCCAGGAACCCAGGAGGGACAGGTGTTTCCCCCTCTGATGTCTGTGTCCTACAGAGATGTTCTCGTCACAGACCCAAACACACAGACTGTTTCTGTAAGCTAGTTTCCTTGAATTCCTTTCATAATCTTGACTGAACGATTCCTTCACACCTTTAATGCAAAAACTGATGTATTTCCAGGTGTCATTTGCTGTAGATTACGATATGGACCAGAACGAGGCTCGTATGAAGACCGATGTGAGTGGAATGGACAGTTAAAGGAAACTTTGTGTTTGTTTGTGATAAAATCACTATAAGAGAATGAGAACGACTGTGCATGTCCATGCTACCCTTAACACAGACCGCGGCTCTAACTCTCTGTGTGTGTGTGTGTGTGTGTGTGTGTGTGTGTGTGTGTGTGTGTGTGTGTGTGTGTGTGTGTGTGTGTGTGTGTGTGTGTGTGTGTGTGTGTGTGTGTGTGTGTGTGTGTGTGTGTGTGTGTGTGTGTGTGTGTGTGTGTGTGTGTGTCTTTCTGTGTGTGTGTCTTTCTGTCTGTCTGTCTGCAGACCGCTCTAGGTGTGATGGGCGGTGTAGCGGTGCTGTACTCCCTGCTGAAGACCGTCAGTTGGAAAAGGCGGATCGCCTCACCTCTGGTTGACATCGAGGTACGCTAGTGTAGTTGATCCTTAATAACACCCCCAAGTTCTCAGACATCTTCAATTCATGCATCTGTGTTTCATTTACTCCACCAGGCCCGAAGGCCAGGGATTTTGATTATGTTTGGATTATGTTTTCCCCCTGTCTTGTGTGTCCAGAGCTAATCTCGCAAACCTCTCCACTGCTTAGTGCCACACTGATTGGGGTACGCTGCCACTAATAGGCACATTTTTCAAATCCTCTCATGGTTATATTTTATGTTTTGGCCTATAATCTTTGAACAGTACGGTAGGTCGTATAATTGTTGTGCTGCACTGTACCACCCATTACCACTTTTTGTATTGAGAAGAAAAAATAAAAAACATTTGAATTATAAAAAAAAAATATATATTTTCACTTTCAAATTTGAATCACATAATAAGGCGCCTGCCCTCTACACAAATGCAGAGCCAAATGCAATTTCACTCTTAGACCATTAGGGGGTGCCACAAAAACTACAAATGTCAGTGTTTGTTGCAGAAACATGATGAACCAAATTGGTACACAGTATCTCAGGACTGGAGGACTGGATGTGACAATGAGTGCAAAACTGTAATTGGCCTCCAAAAGTTGTGGAAAGGGCCTATCCTTTATATTATTTTTTTTAAATGCCATGATGAACAACAGCCAATCAACCCCAAATCATATCCTCCTCTTTAGAGATCTTTCACTTCTGAACATAAAGGGGAGCTGTAAATGCTATATATGTCGTAGAATTTCATTTGCAGCTTCCTCGGGTAGTGATGGCTGCAACCCATGACTCACACAGTCCTAAGTAGGCCGCCTGTCAGAGATATGATTACGTGCTGTGATGAGCACACATTTCTAGTTCAATCTGCTTGTTTATGGTTTTCCGCAAACAACACTTAGTATGACGAAGTATAATTTGTTTTAAAATCTGTCTCCCTTTGTGTTTCCATCCCACACAGACTATGTTGAAGTTCCTGTTGATCTATGCTGGCGATCTGGCCAATGTTTTCTTTGTCATAACTGTGGGAACAGGACTCTACTGGCTTATATTCTTCAAGGTTAGATTGGAAATAATTATGTGAACTGTATCAGTTCTTTAATTCTGAAAGAGACTTTTAATGTACCTGAACCTACCTACTTCCCACAACCTTTTACCTTTGCACTGTTTTATTTCTCGGCTTAATCTGCGGCAAAGAGTGATTCTTTTTGGTTTGCTGTTTATTCTGACTTGACTACATTTTTATGTTTCTCTCTGCCATGCTCTCTCAGTCATTGCAGGCAAGTCTGTTTCTGCTTTACCTTTTCTGCATTCCATTTCCCCCCCTGTTTTGCCTCTTTGTCCAAGTGGTTTGTCAGGAATGTAAATGTCATTGGCTATTGCCGTTATGATTTATCTTTGTGTATCTGTGCTTTTAGGCTCAGCATTTTGTATCTGTCCTGCTACCGTTACCTGGTCAAGAGGAGCGATTTGTGACTTACATTGGCTGTGCCTTCGCTCTCAAGGTGAGTCCACCTTCTTAACACTATGACACACATTGAATGGCATTGCACAGATGAGATGTGAACATCGTTTCTGGAAGTTCAATTAGCTGTAATGCGTGTGTGATGAGCAATTATTATTATTATCATATTATTATTATTATTATCATATTAAGATGGCAGCGATGTATTTTGCTGTTAGGTTATACTCGGGAGAGGGTAAGTGGGGTATAGTGTAAGAGCCAAATAATGTTGTGAAAATGGTACAAAATAATGCTTTCATATGTGTCCAGACAATACAGCTTCTCCACAAGCTGGTCCTACAGTTGTCAGTTGACATGTTCTTCATTGACTGGGAGAGACCGCGAAGCAAAGGCAGCAGAACAATCCCAGGTACACCAGACTATTACATACTTTACATAGTATACTTTATGGGGCGGCCATAGCTGAGTGGTTAGTGAGCCTGCCTGGGGAGCCAGAGCTCCTGGTTGCCCCAGGACGATTCCAGGCCAGGCCAGCTATGTGTCGATGTGTCCCTGAGCAAGACTAATTGCTCCCAGAGCACCACATATAGCTGCTCAGTGCTCACTGCTCCTAGTTGTTATAGGATGGGTAAAATGTACTGTGACAAGAAACACCCCAATGTGTGGGGCCTATATTATATCATATCCTGTGTTTCCTAACTACTAATGTTGTTATGGCGATAACAATAAAGGTCTATCTCTATCTGTCTATCAGCCACTGGGGAGCCAAAACGTGACCCGGCTCCTGTCAGTATCTGGAGGACCTACTTTGTGGCCAATGAGTGGAATGAGATCCAAACCATCCGCAAGATCAGTCCAACCTTCCAGATCATGGCTGTACTTTTCCTGCTTGAGGTACATCTTAGACACACACACAGCCATTTTCGGATTGATCATCCATACGGTTGTCTTTTGTACTGTATTTCTGTCTGTCCTGTTGATGTGCTAACATGTTGCCCTGCGTGGTGTAGGTGGTGGGTTTCTCCAATCTGGCCCTGAGGGACCCCTGGTCAACATTGGAGCGCCCTGCTCAGGCGTACATCCCTCCCTACAGCCTGATACTACGCTATGGTGTGGCAGCTACACTATGGCTGTGCGTCGGACTTCTGCAGGTAAACGTCTAGTCTTTTTACTTGGTGGCGTGAGCAGGAAAAAACTGCTTACAGAAACACCAACCAGACTCTTGACTCCCACATCCACTAAGAAATGACAGGACATTTTTACATTTTCCTATAAAGGTGATATTCTTCACTGTGATCCATGAACGCTTTGTGGAGGACAAAATCCGTCAGTTTGTGGACCTCTGCGCCATCAGTAATGTAAGTAGCACTTCAAACATATTTATCTTTATACTCCGATTGTTTGCTTGAAAATGTATTGCATTGTTTGCTTGTGTTATGTTTGTCAATTGACACCGTCCAGTGACAAAGTATGGTTTAATGCAGAGGTCTTCAGGTCTTGTTTTTCGATTCGTAGTAAATTTTACCATTCACTCTCTGCTTTTTTTTACCTCTACACCAAACCTTTTTGCTGAAAATAGCCGATCTACAAGCTCTCAACACCTCGCAACGTGAGGCGCTGAGAGCTTGTAGATCTGCTATCTTTGGCTTAAGTTCCCCTCAGAATAGGGATGCGAGGTTTCAAAGTTTTTAGTTGAAAATAATTATCCTATCACACAAGGATTTGTTGGACCCCTGTAGTAACACTGAGGACCCCCTAGGGGTCCCGGACCCCCTGTTGAAGACCCCTGGTTTAATGCTTTAATAAACTGCATCTGTGTCTGTTTGCAGAGGTGTTGTTGTTGTTGCTGAAAGAGTTTGCTGCTGTGTTTTTAGATATCGGTGCTACTGCTGTCCCATCGCTGTTTTGGATACTATATCCATGGGCGCTCTGTACATGGCCACGCTGACACTAACATGGAGGAAATGAACACCAACCTGAAAAGAGAGGCTGTATGGACAATGACAGACTGCACACTCCAACATTAATTCCAATGTGTTTTAATGCATTGTTTTCATTCTTCAGTATGTCCAACTGCCTGTCTCTCTCCCTCTGTCCCAAGGAGTCCCTCTGCGGTCAGAGAGGGTTACTTCCCAACACCGACGTCCAGACATTTCAGATCGCCATCACCAACCGCCTCCGACTGCAGTTTGACAGAATACGAGAACCACTCAGTAGGGTGCGTAATTACCACTAATTACAAGTAGATTTGTGCCCTGACTAATTCTGTCAGAGGTGACTGTTTCTGTGTCTTGTGGCGTATTTTGCACATTTTGCTCTCGATAGCAAATGGGACGGAATTGTAAAACGGCAACCTCTAGAGTCACAGAATTCAACAGATCACCAATGTTGGTTGTTACAACTTTCTTGTATTTATACAAGTCAACCTGTAACTATTCATTTTATTTAATAATCGCATTCTGTTGTGCGTTGCAGCGTAAAGGACCATCGCGGTTGATGGACACATCCTCAGCTAACCCCTTTGAGCAGAGTACCAGAGCCTACAATACAATGAACCGCTTTTTAGGATCTGTCATTGACCATGTTAGTACACACACACACACACACACACACACACACACACACACACACACACACACACACACACACACACACTCAGCACAGCATTTGACCAAAAACTTAGTTCCTGCAGTATTTAAAATGTGATTCCTGAAAGATAACTGCATTACCTTGCATCTATATTATCAATGTCTTCTTCCCCTCTGCTGTGCTGTGTTTCCTTCAGGCTCACAAGGACATGGACTACATAGTAAAGGACAAGCTGATGCTTGAGAGGGTCATAGGAATGGAGTTCCTTGAGCCCAATGACAAAAGTATCTTCTATAACGGTACTGGTCTCTGGCTTAAATATACAGTACATCATCAACTGTTATTTTTCAGGAAGTGGGGGGAAAAAGCAACCTGCGTTCAAAGTTGTTATTATTTAGTCAGATGCTCTCGTTAATACTTTTAACAAATCGACAGACAGACTTAACCACTTTCAACCAAGTGTATCTATTTTGGGCAGGCTGTTAGACCTCTTTTCCAAATGTTAAAAATGGCAGACCTACATTAAGCTCAGCTATTTTCTGAGGGGTGTAAAATCAATTATTGAAAAAATTAAAAAGCATAAAAAGATTAAGTATGGGTTCCGGGCACCTAGGCTACAATGTACCCTGACAATGACGCATGTCGCGGGTTCGAGTCCCGTTCCCAACGAACTTTTCTGCGTGATAAAATATGCAGTTACAAGATTTCTGAACAACAATGATGATATGCTGCTATGTGGGTGTGTAATGAGGCAAAAAAACACTGGTGTTTGTTCTCACCCTAGATGAGGCCCACTTAAACACCTGTTTGTGTTACTTCTCACCCTAGATGAGGCCCACTTAAACACCTGTTTGTTTCTTCTCCTCCTAGATGAGGCCCACTCCTTCAGTGACGTTCTGTTCTATGGCAACGAGGCCACGCTCCTGGTCTTTGACACCCTGTTCTTCTGCGTGGTGGACCTGGGCTCTCAGAGCTTTGTCCTGGCTGCTGTGCTCACATACATCCAACAGACGGTCAGTACTCTATGCCAGTGTTTCTCAAACTGTTTCATGTCAAGGACCCCCAAACTGATGTGTATTTGGCCCGCGGACCCCCATCTGAAAAGGTTTAAGTGCCAAGGAACACCAACAAATATATATTTTCAATATTCTTTAATAGCCAAAATATAAATGAATAAAGTGGTTAGAATGACCTGAACTACTTTCGCTGGGGACCCCTCTGCAACCCCCTCAAGGACCCCTGGGAGTTCCCAGACTCCACTTTGAGAACCAATGCTCTATGCATGCATGTACTGTATGTAGTAAACATGGCAATCATTGCTACATATACCTATACACCAGTTCTCAGTTGTGTATGCATCAGGCCACAGGCCTCCATAACTTACTCTAGTTCGATACCAATATTGCATTTTTAGGGATGATATTGCAATACAGATAATAACGTGCATCAACAGTATAATATAATGTATTAACCTACTTTAACATACAGATTGGTTAAAATAAGTGCAATAAGTTGCGTATTGAAGCTTTAACTCTTGAGTATAGTATAACAACATTTGTACACTCACTCTCTGAGTTACAAATGGAAAATAAACCATGCAGGATTTTGCTTAGATAGATAGATAGATAGATAGATATATACCTTTATTATCCCAAGGGGGAAAATCAGTTGCCCAGAGGCAGCACAGCAGTATAAGGTTATTTACAAAGTTACAGAGAAGTAAGAAGAAAAAATAAAAGAAACAAGAACAGAGTACAGTAAAGAGCAAGGTACATCATGAGAGTGAACAAATAATATATAAATATATATGTTACAGTATGTTCAAGAAACCAGTAAAAGTTGTCAAGGAGCACTCGTTTTGACGTTCACCACACACTAATCACCACCAGATGGCGACGTCAGCCACTGGATAAGAGAGTTACGTCACGCTTTGAACTCGCCGCAGACCGGAAGTGTTTACTCTTTATTTACTAGCCTAGCCTAGCCTAGCCTAGCCTAGCCTAGCCATTAGCTCCATTGTAGTCACTTGGACAGGGCGTTTAACGTGCGCTTGCCCAGGCCTTACGGCCTGGGCATAAATATAACGATTGCATTCACCACGGCTTCGTAACTCGCGCGGCGCTCCGCCGGCCGCGCGGCCCTGGCCCGCTCTTCGCGGCCACTCGCGCCTGCGGCGCTCGGGGGCGAAGAGCAGGACCAAGGTCCGCTGGCCTTCGCGCCGCTTGGGGCTTCGTGGACCCAGGGGGGCCTCGTAACTCGTTTGGGCTTCGTGGATACAGGGGGGCTTCGGTAGCCGCTCGCAGTGTCGTGGACAATAGAGCGGCGCACCGCCTGGAGTACGTTGTATTGGCGACCGCTTGCTCCGCCCCGTGCCGCACCACGAGTGCTCCGCGTCTCGAATGTGCTGTTTCTCTAATATACTATGACATATATACATAGTGTCCTTAAGCACAACTATCAAAATAGTACAGTGTCCAATTCAAAGTGACCATAGCAGTCAATGCTAGTTAGTGCAACTAGCAATAACTAGTCTTTTGCATCAAAAAAGTACAGTGTCCAAAACAAAGTGACCATAGCAGTCAATGTTAGTTAGTGCAACAAGTATCTCACTATCATGTCAAACACAAGCAAAATACTCAAAAACTACTAACACAACCTAATAGTGAAGTGTAAAAAAAACAATCAGCTTAGATTCATGCTAACGTGAGAAAAAGTGAAAATCTAATTTAATTGATTCCAGGTATTTCGCTTGATCCGCCATGCTGTTGGGAGAAGAAACCTGGCAAACAAGACACTGGTGGACGAGAGATTTCTCATCTAGAGTTCCCTGCTTTTTAACTGATCATGCCAATGTTCCTTAGAGGTTTGTGTAGAACATGCTTATTGTTTACAGCTTTTGCAGCTTTGTTTACGCATTTTGTACTTTTTATTTTTGCAGAATACTGTATTTTTTAAAATGTTCACTGATGTAAATATTCTAAAATACGTTTTGTACAGTTCTTAATTTTTTAATTTTTTAATTAATTAAAGCTATGCGTTTGATATTTCATGGTGTCTGTCGTGTTTTTCATACTATTAATTTAGATTAGTAACAATAACAGCAAAACAACCACATCATCCTGCATTTTGGTCCAGCACTTTCATTGATTTCAGTTCCATTCTGGGCCCTTTGTCCTCCAACACTTTAACAGTGAAGCAGAAACGCCTTGTTAAAAACATGAATGTGTGTCATTCATTTTCAAAGAGATTAGAATCTAAGTTCTAACGTTATAGGCCGCAACCCCCAAAATAATCATTTGAACTGGGAACCCCCCACTAGCACTTGGAATGTAGAAGTGGAGGCATTAAATCTTCAATATTTCATCTGGTATAGTTTGGTGATAACTTTTGATGCATAACTGCTCTTTTTTCTTTTAGGTATTAAAAAGGTCTTTAAGTCATTATAAATTGTCATTCATCTGGGTATATCCCACAAAATCACGTGGGGACCACCCTGGAGGTCCTGACCCACGGGTTGAGAACCACTGCAGTATTAGGCAAACTTGAACTTGACCAGTGTGAGTCAGCAGCAGCACGCTTGCAAGGATGTGAGATTGTGAGTGAATATTCATGTGTCGGCTGCAGGCATGTAAGTGGTTAACATGACGCAGGGCTTGTGTCCAATGCGCTCCTGCTGGATGATGATGTGCACTGGCCGGGCGGGTCTGTCTCAGCCATGAACTCAGTCAGAGACAACTACTTTAAATCCAGCTGATAACGAGGTGAGTGAATGTGTGGGTTTAGCATGATGCGGTATTTTGCGGGTTAACAGGGATTTGTGAGTGAATGAGTGCGATCACTTCCTATGTGAGGTGACATGATCCTCTGTGGAACGCTCCTAATAGTCTGTAACATAGAGGTTAACATGAACGCTAGCTAGCAGCAGGCAGCATGATGTGGGTGTTTTACAGGACTGCTCTGTCAAGGAGCTCTGAGTGAAGACAGACTGACTGCATTCTGTGTGAAGTGGCTTAACGTGGCAACGCTTTGCTATGCTATTTATATGTGCCCGGGTTTAAGGACATTTA
The DNA here is from genome assembly GCF_963921795.1 of Nannobrachium achirus. Classification (NCBI taxonomy): domain Eukaryota; kingdom Metazoa; phylum Chordata; class Actinopteri; order Myctophiformes; family Myctophidae; genus Nannobrachium; species Nannobrachium achirus. Next base: position 43,342,627 of record NC_137811.1, on the reverse strand, counting down.
AACTCCTGTGCAAAAACGCGCCCTCAGCTAACTCGGTTTTCTCACTTGTCCCCTGGTTGAGCAGCTAGAAGGCTAGTTGTTGGCGATATGTCAACAAAAATGGCAACTGTCCCTGCAGGGACCGTACCTATGTTCCCAAGGTTCTATGTTCCCAGGGTTCTATATTCCCCATTTACCACCTAATCCTAACCCTAACCTAAACCTAACCCTAACCTAAACCTAACCCTTACCCTAACCCTAACCCTAAACCTAACCTGGAAACATAGAACCTTGGGAACATAGGGAGGACCCCTCCCTGCAGATCTGACTGGAATTGGCCTGTGTAGTATTTCATCTGACCCGCTGGTAATGTTGTGGTTTCAGGCTATCCGTTTAATTTCACCGTAGAGACAAACAGCTGCAGAGCTAATGATCTGACCCAATCATGGTAACGACGATCACAACTTTATATCATTAAGTTACCATTAATTGTATTGTATACGCGGACATTATGCACCATTAGTCTGCTGAGTGTGTAAAGCAAACGCGCCAGATGCGATCTTGCCCTAATATCCCATTATCATCCGATCACTATCAACCCACGACTGACTGAGCCTCTAATGATGTAATATTTGAAATGCGACCAGCAGGTGGGGTCACTGTCATGCACAAGTCTGTGCGTGCCAAGGAATCTAGAGCAGTGGGCCACAGAATGATGGCCGGAACATTTCATAACTACATGAGCATCAAGTGGCATGGTGTGGCAGGACTGAAAGTAATAGCAAAGCTAATTATAGGCCTAGTAATGCCCTGTCCTTGCAGAAATAGCAGTACATAGGTTGGGTCTAAGCAGGTTACAGCAGTACATGGTCTAGTCTGGTGACTGGGTGGTCTTCTGAAACTTCAATATGAGTTTTATTATTGTATCCCCCGCAATTTATCTCGATCACACTATCTCTGGAGTCTTGTGGCATGTTTTGCACTGAAAGAAAAGCCTGATATGTTTTGTACTTTAGGCTTTTTATACACACCAGAATTGAATACTTAAATTGAATACTAGCTACTGCATACCGTAACCGTATAAGATATGTACCAGTCTGTTCAGTTAGTATCTCCTTTTGATAGTGAATTATATTTCCTTACCTCTAAAACATGTAATGAATACATGACAAAATGTAAAAATGCAAAACTTCTCTAATAGGTCTATAAAACCAGTGTCTAATGTTTGTCATTTTACATTAGAAAGTTTGAATTTATACAGGTGTCTTCAATTAGTCCTTACACAGACAAATGGGGGGGGGGGGGAGACACCATTATAATGTTCATAATACCCAATTACTGAATGTCACCAGTTTTCTTCAGACCTGCTATAGATCTGTTACTTAATTATTATTGACACTTTTTTACAATGTATTAAATTGATTAGTTGGATTAACTGTTGCACCCCCACTGTCTCTCCTTTAGGTTCGCGTACGCCACCGGTACCCTGTCCGTGCGCCTGGACTGTGTTGTCAGCCATGCCTGTGACGTCACAGCTTCTCCGTAGTATACCACGTTCCAAGCTCTTGGCCTCCTCCTCCAGCCTGTTGCCATGCCAGCAGCACCAGCCCCACTCTGGACACGTTACGTGTCGGTCACCCACTGCGAGACGCCCATTCCAGACGTGGCACTGTCACCTGCCCTCCTCCAGAGGCTACCGGACCACCTCACACCTCCACAGTTACTATCTGAGCCCTCCGCAGGTCAACTCCATCCTCAAAGCCAATGAATTCAACTTCAAGGTATGGATGCTGGTTGACAAAAAATTAAAATAAAACGTTTGATTACAGTACACTAGTTTAGTTTACTTTGACACAAATGTATAAAACATTAGGTCCAAACAATAATCGAAAAACCCATTAATAAAACCTTTAAAAAGTACAAATTACAATACTAAAAAAAACACAACACAAAATCTCTTGACTCATACAACCGGAACTTTCTGTTGTTCCAAAAGTGACAGTCAGGCATGCAGCATACGCAAAGTTTCTCTGTTAGTGCCCACAAAGAGTGAGCTCAGATCATCAAACTCAAGTCCATACTTCCCTCTGATGTCCTGTGTGAGGGGACACACCAGTATATGCTGTTCATTTTGTATACCAGTCTCATATTGACATATACGCTGCTCAGGTGGTATGCGACTCCACCTTCCCATTTCCACACGCAGTCTATGAGAGGACAACTGGAAGGAACCGTGTAAAGGTTATCCTCAAATAGTCCTCAATGTAAGGTGTACTGCTGGTGCTTGTGTAGAGTGGATGGACAGATACATCTGGGTTGATGGCTTGGTATGTCCTATATCTTGTTCCCTCTTTGGATTGCAGTTCATGAATCATGACCCTTCGGTCACTGTCAACATGATCTTGTTTCTCCATTATCTCAGATATATGAGAATACATGACTTGGTTCTCCTTCTTTAGCAGTTGAAGAACATACCACAAGGGGTCATCAAGCATGTCATTACGCTGCTGTATCTTGTTGAAGAACCTGGCCGGCTTTTCTCTCACTAGCTTGCAATGAATTCAGCCCTGCTTCCAACAAGCAGGTCAAGTTAGGTGTAGTAACCCTCACCCCAAGTAGGGATTTCACTCCAGTCATGTAGAGAGTTTCAACAGACTTTAAGGGAATTTGTAACCAAGCCTCACACCCATACAAAATAGCTGATGAAAAGGCAGCCTCAAAAACCTTACGTTTTACACAAAATGTACATGTATGTGATGATAATTTCAAACTTGTGCCTCAATTATGATTGATAATTGAGGCACAATTATCAGGAAAAAGGACATGGGAGTCCCTCCTCTCTAAAAGCTATAGCTATAGAAGCTATCCCCAGTGGCAGAGGAGGCGATAGACTTAAAAGGTTTCTCCAAAGGGAAACCTTTTGGATAGTTATTTTAAAAGCCAAAGTCTTTCCAGGCTTAAATGACGAGGTTGATTTCTTGCCATTTCTGATATCTGTTGTTGTTTCTGATGTTTGTGATTATGATTTTTGGGGGCCAAATATTTAGTATTACACTGTGTGAATACCTTTTCTTGTGTTTTCCCTGTTATTTCAAATGTTTTATTTGGTGTTGGTCACTTTGGGTGTAGCCTTGTTTCCTTCTCCTTTTCTTTCTTTTTTGATTTGTTTGGGCATTTGAAAATTATGCTCACTTGAACGTCTATTCAAATGACATGATAACGTAATAACAGAATAGCATAATGATTGGAACACCACCCATGGCTGTATGTAAGTGTGGCTGATTAGCCAAAATGTTAGACCCTGATGAAGACCTTAGGTCGATACGCATTGGTCATAAATTGCCTTGCTCAGAAAATAAATCAATATATTCTTTTCACTAAAGACGGAGTGCCTTGGATTTCTTTTCTTTGTAAGTATGCAGTAAGTCCACACCTTTTGGAGTTTAGCAGTGGTTCTTTGAAAAACCTTATTTATTTTGTTCATACATCCCTACCTGTATCACCAAAGAGCACCTGTCTCTTAGAGCCAACTGATCCCTGCAGTGCTTATTTTTTTCTCTTTTTATAGGTGTGTTTGTGTTTTGTTTTTGTTCTTTCCTTAAATTTTATCCCAGATTTTGTAACCCATTTTTCACCCGGTGTCAACCTGGGGAGACAACGGACTGACCTCATGCTTCCTTCTATGAATGAGGAGTCCAAGTTGCTTAATTTCACCTGATAGAGGGGAGTTTCCCCGGTTGGACGTAGTGCGTGGAAGGAACACGTTATTCCAACCAGTTCCTTTCCCCTCCAGCAGGCGCCCCGGCTGGCCAGGATGAGGCAGTATAGAGACCAGGGTTACTGCATGTTTTTGTGAGGGTGCCAACCTACCCTAGGAGACATGGGGAGAACATGCAAACTCCACACGGAAAGGCCCTTTTGCCAACCCCACCTAGGGTATGGGCACTGATGACGCGGAGGAGAGAACACGCCCACAGTAGCGGGAATCAAACCCAGGACCTTTTAGCTGAGAGGCGACAGCACTACTGACTGCGCCACCGTACCCCCGGTGTTTGTGTTTTTGAGCGGTGCTAACCACTCCTACATATGGCTTTGTCCGTATGTATGTCCGTCCCGCAAAGCTGGGCATTGGCCAAGCTTCGCAGTACGTTTAATGAAATTAACTCATAAAAGGAACCACTCACTTCACACTGGGTTTGATTTTTATTCTAGGTGCCAGAATTCGATGGGAAGAATGTGTCGTCGGTGATGGGTTTCGACAGCAACCAGCTGCCGGCCAACGCTCCCATCGAGGACCGCCGCAGTGCTGCCACCTGCTTCCAGACACGAGGAATGCTACTAGGTGTATTTGATGGCCATGCCGGCTGTGCCTGCGCCCAGGTACAAATCCAGAGGTGTCACAAGGGGGGGGAAAGTGGGACTGAGTTACTAGGGCCCAAGGTGGAGGGGCCTTAATTATTTTATATACTTTAGCTGTTGAATAGCAGATATATAGCAGATATGGTATATCTGCTATTTTTGAAAAGTCATGAAAATTTGTGCAAATCTTATATGTATTTTTTTAAGCGAACATCTGTAACTCAAACTTTGTTTCTGGGGGGTCCCTGGAACTAAATGTTTTGAGAGGGGGGTCCGTGGCCAAATACATATAATTTTGGGGGTCCTTCACATGAAAAGGTTTGAGCACCACTGACATAGAAAGTTAGAAACATAGGTTTTTCAAAAAACCTTTGAAGGATTTGAAATATTCAAAGACACATTTTCACGATTTTTCAAAAATAGCAGATCTACAAGCTCGCAGCGCGCGCTGTGATCTGCTATTTTTCAATGGTTAAATTACCCAGGGCCCAGAATTTGGTGTGACACCCTGTACAAGGTTCACAGATCCTCCTCTTTCTTGTGAACGGTAAATGTGATAGTACCGTCCCACCTCTTCACGTTTTCTCTGATCGGAATTGCTCTCCTCCCTCGCCTGTCACAGTTATTGCATGAACTCCTGTCACATGTTATTTTGGCATAATCATCCAAATCCTTTCCATTCACCTGTATGAATTCAACCGTTGACATTATATAAAATAGACGATTTTACAAACTCACAATAAGAGACGTTTTGAGCTTGTTCAACATTTTTGAAAGTATCAAATTATCAAACGCATGACCAATTTTGGCCGTAGTTTATTATTTATTTTATTGTTTATCTGTACCGGTCATTATTAGTCATTTCTGTGTATATTTAAGGTATTTGTCATATTTTCCCTGTGCATTTTTTGAGTGGTGCCTCGGCGCCGAGTGTGTATGTATGTATGCGGACGGTGTATGTATGCAGAGTGCAGTACCGCTGGGCGACCAAGTGGTGCTGTTGAGCAGCCTTGAAATAAATGGACAACACAAGAATTAATTTACATTTTTATAGCTTAATGAAATGAACTACTCAAAGGCACCTCTCACTTCACACTGGGTGTGATTATATATATACATATACGTATATATATTTTTTTTAAATTTAGGTTTCAATGTTCAATGCCAAAAACACAATTAGAGTTAAACCTTTAATCACAAATGCTTTTGTATGACAATTCATGGTCAACTAATCTGTCATGATGGTGACAACAACCCTGTCTGTCTCCACCAGGCGTTGAGTGAGAGGTTGTTCTACTACATCGCCGTGTCGCTGCTGCCTCATGAAACCCTGTGTGACCTGGAGGCGGCGGTGGAGTCTGGCCGGCCCATCAGCCCCATCCTGCAGTGGCACAAGCACCCCAACGACTACTTCAGCAGGGAGGCTCAGGGCCTGTACTTCAACAGTCTCCGTACCTACTGGCAGGAGCTCATAGACCTCAACAGGTAATGACGGCACCATAATGTATTTAGGGCTGTCACAATTATTACACAATCGTCTAATCGTGATTTTTGGACATAATCGTGATTATTTTTCATAATCGTCATAATCGTTTCCATGTTGAAAAATGTTCATATATTTAAATAAAAGGTCAAAAATAGTGGAAATAGCAGATCTACAAGCTCACGTGAGCTTGTAGATCGGCTATTTCCACTATCAATGTTATTTTTTAAGTATAAAGTTGTCAAATATGTCAGTAATTATGTGTCATATCTACCATGTGCAACTTAAAAGCAGAAATGTAATTGTCAACGACAAAAACACAATTAAATCGTTAATCGCAATTATTTGAGTGACAAATAATCGTCATGTAAAATGTCATAATCGTGACAGCCCTAAATGTATTGAGAAGTTTATCTAGCGTTGCGTTTTGTTAGATGTTATTTTGGGGGGAATTTCTTGCCTTTATTTGATACTGATAGTGCAGAGAGAGGGGATAACATGCCCAGGCCTGCTGCGAGAAGGACCACAGCCCCATCTATCAATATGTGCTACCTGGTCCCACCAGGTAGCCACAGCCAGGGGTGCCCTATCGTTCACTACTGCTAACCACTCTAAAGCGTAGCATTTCTTTTATGGGGAAGCCATTGATTCATTTCGGTACTCTATGACATTGGAAGCACTTGGAATGTAGGAGTTAAGGCATTGCATTTTGATTACAGTAGTAGTCAATGCTAAAGGGGCTAAAGTAAACATGCAATACCAACAGTCTGATCTAATGTCTATTCCGTCTCTTCCGGTGTCTCACTCATTGACATTGCTCTCTCTCTGCGTTCTCAGCCCAGGGGAGGTTCCAGACACCAGGGAGGCATTGATGAACGCCTTTAAGAGGCTGGATAATGATTTATCCCTAGAGGCTCAGGTGGGAAACTACAGTGTCTCTTTGTCCAATTGTCCACTTGTTCACAAATGCTATGCTTATTTATATAAATCAAATGTATGCCCGACCTGTTGCTTAATTTAATGTCCAAGGATGCTTGGTATGTTATTTTAATTTAGACAGATGCAAGGTTTAATGTCTACCTGCCTTCCTAGTTATTGGTGGTGCTTGCCCTGTTGCTTGTTTGACTAGAGTTCATGCCGCTTACTCCAAACTTGTACTCTGTAAGTCACTCTGGATAAGAGCATCTGCTAAATGCAGAAATTTGAATTTTCTGTATTTCCAAAAAGCATTGTCAGAAGTCCAAATGTATTTTCGAATGCTTCTTTGTGCTTCCTGTGCTGTAAACCTAACCAGTGTTTCTCAAACATTCTAATTTCAAGGTCTCCTCTTAAATCTGGCAGTGTACAAATGGAACTAAATTAAACCATCAGGGTTCATTTGGTTCCATTTGTACACTGCCAGAGTTACAGATTTGTATGGGTCAATTTGGACCCCCCCTAAGGGAACCCACTTTGAGAACCACTGCTGTAACTATCTGTTTCTGTCTAGGTGGGAGACTCAAACTCCTTCTTGCACTACTGGGTTCTGAGAGTGGCCTTCTCTGGTGCTACAGCTTGTGTGGCTCACATCGAAGGATCAGATCTGTACGCAAGTTACATTCTTTATACCCTTTTATACCTTCATGTTTAAAAACTAGAATCTATTGACTTGTGACAAGAAAATATATTGTCATCATAAGCTGTGGTTTGTTCAACCTTCAGGTACATAGCCAATGCGGGAGACGGTCGGGCGGTGTTGGGGGTGCAGGAGGAGGATGGCTCATTCAGCGCGCTCACGCTCTCTAACGACCACGCTGCCCAGAACGAGGACGAGGTGGCTCGCATACGGAGCGAGCACCCTCCGTCAGAGAGGAAGACAGTCATACGACAGGTACTGTAACACGTCTCTCCTTCTGTCCCACTACCTGCTTTGATAGACTTCAGTTCAGTCACTAAATGCTTCGCTCAGTTTAGACTGAGGACGACCTCCCAGCTTTCGTTGTAAAAACTGTATGGAAATGATTAAAAATGTAAATCAATGGTCTTCAAAGCAATGGTTGTAGGTTTGTTCTCACCGTTGTTGCGTTTTTCTTGCATGTAGAACAGTGAAAGTGGTGTCCAGGGAGCCCCCCCTTCAGAGGGCCTTACGGGGGTTCCAAGGGGTCCCAAACTAATTGTATTTATTGTGAAAAGGCTGGCCCAAATGGACCCTTGCGGTGGGCCGTAATGGGCCGTAACAGATCATCTTCGTTCCATTTGCACACTGTCTGTGTTATGGGTCTGTTGACTAATGCATACCAAACTGGGGGTCCTTGAAATTTAAAATTTTGAAGGTTTATAATAATAATAAGCTTTATTTGTATAGCACCTTTCAAGAACAATGTCACAAGTGCTTGACAAGATTTAAAACAAAAAAACATAATAATAACGGAAAAAAACCCTAGATGTATTGGTAGGCAGAGATCTCCAGTCATCTGGCATCATGAGACTACTACTTTGGTAGCCGTCATGGAGACGAGAGTATTGACTCTTTCCCCTTTCTATCTGTCTCCTGCCCTCTGCATTGTTTAGGACCGGTTGCTGGGCCTCCTCATGCCATTCCGTGCATTCGGGGACGTTAAGTTCAAGTGGGGTATCGAGTTACAGAAGCGTGTGCTGGAGTCTGGGCCTGACCAGCTCCATGAAAATGAACACACAAAGTTCATCCCCCCAAATTACCACACGCCACCCTACCTGACGGCTGAGCCTGAGATTACACACCACAGACTACGGCCTCAAGACCGCTTCTTGGTGAGAGTCAAATGTATTCCTTCTATTCTACTTATTTACCTCCTACATAAGAGTATATCAGGGTATCTAATACATTTATTACTATGCACATGTCCACTGATGTAAAGTCACTCAAGTACCATACCTACACTTTTGAGGACTTTTTATTCTATAAAAAACTCTCACGATAATCGTATTGTGGAGATTTAATTTATCGTGATATTGTGCTCTGTCATGCACTGGGATCAATTCACCTTTTATTTGCTGAGCTGCATATCCGGTACCACTTAAACCCTCTATAATTGGTAAAAAGGTACTTATACTGTATGTACTTGATAGTCTTTTTTTCACTCTCTATCAAATGTCTTTGCCAAAAAATTGCAGATCAAGAAATAGTAGATCGGCTATTTTTTGGCAAATGTTCCACCCCAGGAGAATGGATTTGATGATCGCGATAATATCGTAAATCCTTTGTCACAATCAACGTGATATGAAATGTTCATATCGTCCCATCCCTAACTACAACTCTCACCTCTGCTGCCTCCAGGTGATTGGCTCCGACGGCCTCTGGGAGACTCTGCACAGACAGGAAGTGGTGCGTATCGTGGGGGAGTATCTAACGGGCGTCCAGCAGCGTCAGCCGCTCACCGTCAGAGGCTACAGCGTCACACTGGGACAGATGCAGGGGCTGCTGGAGGAGCGCAAGGCCCGCATGTCCTCCGCCTTCGAGGATCACAACGCGGCCACCTACCTTATCCGGCACGCGGTGGGGAACAACGAGTTCGGCACCGTGGACCACGAGAGACTCTGCCAGATGCTGTCGTTGCCCGAGGAGCTGGCTCGCATGTACCGCGACGACATCACCATCATCGTGGCTCAGTTCAACCCGCATGTGATCGGAGCTCCCTGAGGCCAAGCCTCCCTAATAAGCCCTTTGTTCTACTGAGAACTAATATGCAAACACACACACACACACACACACACACACAAACTTCAGTAACCATGCACACGTTACCCATAAGCACAGTTTCTGCGGACATACAGGCGCACTGAAAAACTCTAATTTAACAAATTGTATTTGACCATTTTAACAGTATTCAGTATTATAAAGATATTTGTCTGCGTTCGAGTTCCGTATGAGAGTTGAAATGCTAGATCCGCCAAGGTGAGGCAAGTGAATTTTGCCTTGAGTTTTCACACGTTTACTTAAAATATAAAATAGGAAGATATTTGTGTTGCCAACATCTTATTGTTGGAATTTCCCTGTACCAGGGAAAATATCAAAGAGTCACTGCTAATGGGAAACACATTGCACTTTGTGCCAAAATATTCAACCACCAGGCTCTCTAATGGGCTGGGCTTGAGTGAATAATGTGATGTTTTTATTCACATATCCAGATCTGAGGACTCACAAGGACTTCATGGTGGGGGACAGCACTGAACGGACCTCTTTTTCTCTTTTTTGTCTCCGCCAGGCCGGACTGCCAAAGGCTGGAGACAATGTTTTTGCTCGTGTGTCCGTGTGTGTGTCCGTGTGTGTGTGTGTGTCCGTGAGTAGCTAATCTCCAGCATCACCGGAACAATCTGTGTGAAACTTTGCACGCAGTCTCCAGTTAGTAAAGGAAGAACGTCTTCCCTGAATCTTTCAAATCGGCCTCTTGATGGTGCCGTAACAGGCCTCATCACATTTTTATAACTCTAACCTTAGGGTGTGCAATCAAAATTACGTTGTCTCTGCATACCACATTGTATTACTATTTCCGTCTAACAAGATTTTCGTGTTTTCTTTTTGCCACTACTCCTACAGATTGTGTCTAAAACTCAGATTGTGTCTAGAACTCAAGCAAATTGGTGATCAAAAGGTATTTTCAATCCAATTGCCTCCAATTGCCCTGGAACTTTGCATCACACACTCCCAGTAGGCCAAGGAAAAACAATTTGGTGCAGGCCAAATGTTTCTAATCGGCCTCATGGTGGCACTTTAACACCCCCCTTTGCGTTGTGGCTTATAACGTTTGAACCATAGGTCATATAATGATAGATTTCTTTTGGATTATGACAACTCTCCAAATAGGCCCTGGCCATTTGTGACGGACTACATTTTCCACCATTTAGTTTTCTTCAAGACACACTTTTTGCTACTTAAAAGCTATTTCAAAACAAAGTCATGTCATCAAGATGTGTCAGTCAAAGACTTTTCATATTCCATTCCAATTGGCTATGACTCACTTGCAAAATGTGCAGGCCATGGGTAAGCAACCTGGCCTGGTGGAGAGCTGCGCTCCAAGGTGCACTTTCTTATTTATTTTCTTCTTTCAGAGATGGACTTGAAGTGAGTTGTGTGCTGGCAGTACCACACTATAATTATACCATTATGCCTGCACTGACAGCTTGTAATCATGAGTACCACTTCAGTGAGACAGAACTCTGTTTTTTCAGCCTTCAGAGCTGTTACTGCTTATCGGAAGCTGATGTTACAATAGAACTGTTTGTCCTGTCCATCCACGATAAAAGTAGGGAGCGTCTCTTCAGACACACCTCTGTTAAGTTCTTAACATTTGTTTTGCATATCAGATGCAGTCATCATGAGTCCTGGAAAGACTTGTTAAGCATGCCGCAATGGTTGGAATGTTGTCTTGCTTTTCTATCACATAGCTTCACGAGAGGTCTAATCAAAAGAAGCTAATGACTACCACCAATCTAGCAATATGTTATACCGCTTGAATCAGAGTTATGGTGGTACATTCCACTTATACTGTAGCTGGGTCCCTGGGACATGAACGAAAGAGAGACAGAGGAAAAACGTATTTCAAAGTGATTCCAGTGATTTAACCTCTTGAATCCAAGCGTCAGTTTCTCTGGGGCAAACATTTGGTGAAAATAGCAGATCTACAGTCTACAAGCTCATAACATGTTGCTTTGTGACATGTTTGTTTAGAGCTTGTAGATTGGGTATTTTCAGCGAAGAGACATTGTGTAGAGGGAAATGCCAGCGGATCTAATGTAGAGTCTTGGGGGACCTCAGTCAACTAAGTTTATAGGATTCAAGTGGTTGAACTCTTCCGTGGTTTTCTACTGGAATAAATACCACCAACAGCTCTGACAAGCTGGATATTCACTCCGGCATGTTTGTCTTTCAAGGATTGTTAGGGTTAAAGGGAAAAGTGGTTTAACCAGTCAGGCCTCTCACTGCCGCTGTGTCTATTTTGCAATTTTTGTGCTTGTTGTGTACACATGTATGGAAGATGTACAGGAAGTACTCAGCTGGTATACTGTAAAGTTTATTTGGGTTTATATACTGGGTTTGTCTTCTTTTGTTGCCGGGAAGCTATATATATATATATATTGCCTTTTTTTTGTGGGTCATTGCATATCTGGTTGATGGTTTGTTACTGGTAAGACAGTCTAAACATAATGACATGACACACAGCAAGCAGCAAGCTAGCCTCTTGGCTAAGTACTGGCAGAACACTCATTCTCGTCATCTGGCTGTGTTCATGGTCAAGAGAATGTAAATCTGAAAGGGGCTGTCAGAATACTTGAAGGTTATTTATTCAGCTTTGGCGATTATCGTATGTCCTGTATCTTAAAATCGTATGTAACTTATATATGTTATGTTTTTGTATTTGGATTGTTTTAATAAACCGCTGAATACACACTGTGTGTGTGCAGTGTGGTGGGGGGGCGAACGACGACTGTTGATTGTGTTGAAACACAGTAGAGAAATACAGTACTTGTACAGGCCTCTGAGAAGAACGCTCAGTGCTGCCACTCCCCTTGGAATGTAGTTGGAGCATTTCACTAATAACCTGCAAGCACCACAAAGGTCGACGTGATCTCAGGTTGCACACATGGCTCAAAAGTGTGTGAAGGTCGAGCCTTTTCAGCTCAGGCCGTAAGGTTTGTTCTGTGTAAAGCTGTCATGAGGCCATCACAGGAGAAACGAATTCACTGCAATGCAGTTGTCTTAAAGGACAACTTTTTACAAGGGTTCATATTTTAGATTGTAATTAGAGAAAAGAAAAAGTGAGTGTTAAAATGTTTTCATTTGCTTCGTTCTATTGTTTTATCGTGATTACCGTGCTAAAATGCGGGGCATGCGTAGATTGCGTACAAGTGGCTAAATATGTATTTTTAGACACAATGAGCCAGCAGTTTCTTTATTGCTATTTACTGTAACACTTCTAGCCCCCATAAGTCACATCCAACCATGAAGGTTTCGTTGTATCTTGGGAATGGGCTTATTCTGTGTAAAATGACATATTTAGCCACTTGTACGCATGCCCCCAACCACTGAAATAAGAATCTCTAAAACAATAGAAAGAAGTAAATGAAATAATTTTAACACATCTTTTATATTCTTTAATTACAATCTAAAATATGAACCCTTGTTGTAAAAAAACGAAAGTTGTCCTTTAATTCTGTGACAACATAGGATATGGGAAAGCAGTATAACAGTATTCTTTAACCAAAATGTTGTTCTTTTGTAACCAATTCATAAAAATGTGTTTATCTGCAAATGGTGCATTTTGGTCCATATTGGTTGTTGGCGTAGCAGGAGGAAGCCTCTCTAAAATCCCAAAAGGTTGCGGTTAGTATAGTCTCCAGCACCTCCAGAAGGCTCACAGTTGTACAAAGACATATTAGTGTACACAGAGCAGTGGAAGGCCGCCTCCTGTTTGAACAAGGTTATAAGATATTGGGCTTGACATAATCTAACAGGCTCAAATGTTCTACTGGGCTGGGAGCCAGGTCTGTCCCATGGGATGTTTTCCGCTAACTATTTTCCCCCTACTATATCTTGGACCATCACTCACAAGCTCATAATAAACCCCTGAAGCCATGGCTGCATGTGCACAGTAAGTGTGTCACTGTCAAAGATCTAGGTGCCTTGTTCCATCAAAGTACTACTTTCTGAAAAGATTTACAACTCTAATACTCCAGAGTCACACACATTTACTGATGTTCACTTTTGCTTTGCTTTGCATCCTAGCTGATACCACCTTGGCACCCCATAGGCCAGATGTGACATAGGTGTCACTGCCTGGATCCCGAGGCTACTATAGCTGGCACCCCATAAGCCAGAAGCAGCATAAGCACTTAAACCCTCAAGTCTTTAATAGTGAAATGGAGCTTGCAACTGCATTTGGACTGCTACACCAAATCTCTTCGCCAAATAATTGCAGATTTACAAGTGTTGTGAGCTTGTAGATGTGTTATTTATGGTGAACGTGCCCCCCAGAACGAAGTAGTGAAAGGTTTCTCTGACATCTATCAAAAACGAAGAAACGATATAGGCTACATGTCATTATTTGGTACCCATAGGTCAGCAATGGAATCTGCAGGTTTGATTAATTGATTGAATACTTTATTAACATGATTATTAACAGTACAGGAAGTACAGTCAAAGGTTATGCTAAAAGGTTAACACAAAAAGCCCCAGGGTCTTGTTTCCATTTTGGTCCAAACTAGCATTCTGCAACATCCTGATGGCTGGCACCTGGTCTACAGTATTGCCCATGTACTTTTTACAACAAAAAAACAACCCAAAACATATATTATTATTAGATTAGCCTATGTATACACTGTGTAGCATATTGCGTTACTGCTCAGTGTTGACCAAAAGTTGTAACAGTGATTTATTTTTATTTCTTATGAAAAAAAAAAAGAATACTGTTCTATACTGCTTTCCCTCATACAACTATAATTTAAAAAAAATCCTAGCTTACATGTTCATTCCCCAACACCACCTGTAATTAATTAATAATGTATATTGGGTTTGCTTAATTCACCTTTAATTTTATTTTAAAAGAATGTAAGGTTACCAGATACTTGCCAAATGCCACCACTAGATGGCGGTGCAAGGTCAAGAATACCAATCTGTGCGCGCACCATTGATTCCACATCACAATTAAGTTGATTCCATAATCACAAGTTGCCTTACAGAAGAATACATGTGTGGAGCATTGCTTTGGACAAGCTCTGTGACAAGCCCTGTCTCAGCCCTTTGCCATAATACTGAAATAATACTGACATGATCTTGACCATGATACTGACATGATTGACTATGATTTACTCTGAGAAACGCAAATATAATCACAAACTCAAAAAAGGCCCCAATAAACACCTTAAAGCCAAATTAGAAATAGTCAGTTTAGAGGCTAATAAACTGAGAAATCGGACAACCTCCTTAATCCTTTCTGCCAAAAAAAACTACTTGGATGAGAAAGTTGAGGAAAACATCCACAAACCACGAGACCTATGGAAGCTATTTAAAACCCAGCTAGGCTGTGGTGCTAAACTCAGATCCATAGCCAGCAACATATCCATCCAAACTCCCATAACCCTCCTCACGGATAGTCTTGATGTAGCCAAAAATCTCAACATCTACTTCACCTCCATGGCCAAAAATCTGGTCAATAAACTGCCCGCTCCATCTGGGCTGTTTGGTGTTAGGCACATCTTGAAATTCTACAGGAACCTTGGGGTATGCAAAGACAACTTTAAACTTGCCACGGTGTCAACTGATGAAGTGTTTAAAAAACTGCGCACCCTACCTCAATTCAAGGCCGCTGGCCATGATAAAATTGCCCCCAAATTTCTCATAGACTCAGCTGCCACCATTGCCCCAATCATTACCCATATTATTAATCTATCTATCAAGCAGGGTTATGTCCCCCAGGACTTCAAATTAGCCAAGGTAACCCCCCTGCACAAAAAAGGCAGTAAACTTGACCCTGGCAACTACAGGCCAATCTCAATCCTTAGTTCCATCTCTAAGGTAATGGAAAAAATTGTCTATGAACAGGTGGCTAGATATCTTGAAGAGAATAAACTGATCTACGAGTTCCAGTCTGGCTTCAGAGAGTCCCATTCCACAGATACATGCCTCATCTATTTGAATGATTACATCAAACGTGAAATTCACGATGGCAAATATTGTGGCATGGTCATGCTGGACCTCCAGAAGGCATTTGACACCGTCGATCATTCTATTCTGATCGAAAAACTCAAAGCTATTGGTCTTGATAGCACAGCAGTGAGATGGATGCACTCTTACTTGGTGGGGAGGGAACAGATGGTGGAAGTCAACGGAACCCTGTCCCCCCCCCTCCCAGTAAACTGTGGAGTACCTCAAGGGAGTATACTAGGACCACTGTTGTTCTTAATATACGTAAACGACATGTCATCTGCTTGTGACTGCAATCTGTTTCTGTTCGCGGATGACTCGGCTCTCCTAGTCTCAGGCAGAGACATTTTGCAGGTTGAAAAGGCCCTTAACTGTGAACTTAACAAGATCTGCACCTGGCTCAATGACAACAGACTCTCAATTCACCTAGGCAAAACTGAATGTATCCTCTTTGGATCTAGTCAGAAACTTAGCCTAGTTGAGAACTTCACAATTAAAGTAGGTGACACTGTGATAGAAAGAAAAAACCACATCTGCTACCTGGGTTGCATCCTGGAGGCTAACCTATCCAGTGAAAAAATGACCACCAAGGTAATCAATAAAGTCAATCAACGAATTCGCTTCTTGCAAAGAGTTGCCCCACTGATCAATATTAAATCCCGAAAGACACTAGGAGGTGCTCTTATTGGGCCCCTCATTGATTACGGAGTCCTTGTCTGGTATCGCGACGCCCCAGCTGCCTTAAAGCTAAAGCTCCAAACAGCCCAAAACAAACTAATTAGGGTTGTGCTTGGTCTCCCTCCTCTGACCCACCTTACCGAGCATCACCACGAAAGCGTGGGGTGGCTCAAAGTAGCTGACAGAGTACAGCATCTTGCAATGGGCCTGGTGTACAAGATACACTACACCTCCAAGATTCCCATGTACCTGACAAACTACTTCTTAAAGGTCAAGGATGTTCACGATCATAACACCAGAGGCAGCTCCACTAATCATCATCAGCGTAGATTTAACACTAAACAAGGCGCTAACTCGTTCTCCTGCTATACCATCAACATGTGGAACGCCCTTCCACAAGCCCTAAAGGAGAGCAAATCCCTAGCCTCCTTCAAAATTGGTATGAAAAGTCACCTTCAGACAGCAGCTACCCGTGACTTGTAAATAGACTAAGCCCCCATGCTCCCCCCCCCCTTTTTCTTTGTATTCTGCCTTTTGTATTTGATGTTATGCTTTTGAAACTGATATTATCCTAGATAAAGTACTATGTTCTATCCGTCTGTCTTTCAATGTTATATGAGATACTTAAAGTGTGGTTCCTGTGGAAATAAGCCTCGGCTTTCTAGGATCTCCTTTTAGTTGACCTTGTACCAGTGATTTGTACTGTCATGAAACTGTACTTTTTTCTATTGCAAACTTCTAATAAATTCTTCAATCAATCAATCAATCAATCAATGATACTGACATGATTGACTATGATACTGACACCATCAGTATCATGTTATCATTAAGAATTATGGTCAGTATCATGTCATATGTTGTCATATCTGAGCCTCTTTTGAACATTTTGACATTTAAGTGCTGACCAGGTCTCTGTGGTAGGCTACTGGTGATAGCTTGGTGTCCTATAACCCAAAGTCCCTGGTTCAAGTCCGCCTTATGGATCATCTTCACTTTTGCATCTAAATCCTATTAGAGTAAACTGTAATTAGTTGTCACAAGAATCATCTACACAGTATGTAGTATAGCATGGGTGAAAACTGAAAAGTCAATGCTTTGTTAACAGAAGATTATTGGTTCAAATCCAGAGATGCTTTCCAAGTTTATATCTGGGTCTAATCTTTAACTGAACAGCATGCATAAGAACTGATTGCCTCACACACACAATATTACATTAATTGCATTTTGTGTCTAATAAATTAAATACATTTATTAAAGAATAGTAGATCTACAAGCAACATGTGCTGTGATTTCATAGTTCTCTAAATCCAATGGAGCCAGGTATTAAATTGTCACAGAGATGTTGGATGCCTCTGTGGTGCAGGAGTTGAATCACTCTTTCATAAATTCATGGTTGATGGTTCAAATCCGGCATTTGGAACCTTTTCACACTACATCTAAATCAGTCTGTGTACAGTATTACATTATAAACAGTTAGTAACATGAATGCATGTTTTCATTTCTTCCCATATTCCGTTTCCAATAGTAGGCTACGATTGGCTTCCAAATATTTAGTGCAATGAAATGAAATGTCAGGCTAAGATGCTGTGTCAAGAATACACAGAGACCCAAATCTCTTAAACCCAATGACAGGACATATACAGCCTAATCTCAGTTTCATGAAAATAAACCTGTCCACAAAGGATACATTTTGTTATTGTGTAAGTGTGGTGCCAATGGTTATAAAGTTACAACTACAAATAGAAAAGAGGACAGCTCAGATTCTTGCTGACATCTCATTCCTCATAAAGTGATTTATTTGGATTATTTAATTGTAATAGAGGCCTCATAACTGTAAATAAACAGTCCTGCTTATCATTTCCTGCTTTTGTCATGTTGTCTCATGACTGTTTTGAAGTCAAAGAATGTGACATGGCTTCATCTTGTAGAAGATGTGATTGTTCTTCTGTGTATGGGTGTTTGCATCCATTCAAGGGATAACAATACTTGTTTAAAATATTGTACTTTTATTAACAAATTCCAATGTGTTGTTGTTTTCCAAATCTTGAGATATCACCCAGACAGACATTTCCCCAGCTCATTACTGACCATGATACTGACAAGATACTGACCATGATATACTGACAAGATACTGACCATGATATACATGATACTGACCATGATATACTGACAAGATACTGACCATGATATACATGATACTGACCATGATATACTGATAGGATACTGACAGGACACTATTATACTGACCATGATACTGACATGATACCGAAAGACCATGATATTGAAGATAAGATACTGACATGATACTGATCATGATATACTGACATGATAGGCCTACTGACCTGAGACCATGATACTGACATGATTTGATACTGAAATGATGATACTGACCATGAATCAAACAACTCCATCCTATAAGGGCATAGCTTTGCAAAGTGGCACACAGCACTTTTGGTACCTTTTCAAAAGTCCCCATTACTCACTTTTCCATTGAATTCTGTCAATTCTGTGGCGCTCTCTTCTCATCTTTCAAAGCTGTCACATTTCCTACCAGTTTATTCAGGGATCTGTGTGTGTGTGTGTGTGTGTGTGTGTGTGTGTGTGTGTGTGTGTGTGTGTGTGTGTGTGTGCGTGCGTGCGTGCGTGCGTGCGTGCGTGCATGTGTGCACATGTTTGTGTGTGTTGATTTTGACAGCAAATGTTGATTTACTTTTAGTCATAGTCTTAATAAAATGTGATTTAGTTTTTGTGACATCTTTGTCATCTGAAATGTTTTAGTTTTAGTCTGGTTTTAGTCAACTAAATCTGCAGTTGATTTAGTCGACTTTGGCAGGCCTTGATGGCATCGTAAATGCCTGATTTTGCATGCTGAAAATAGCCGATCTACAAGCATCTACAAGATCTACAAGTCCCTCCCTAATTTAGTCTAGTTTTTATTTGTGGACAAAATTGTATATTTAGTCAATTTATAGTCATCATAGCTTCGTTTTTATGTAGTTTTCATCGGTGAGAAAAGGTAGTCGACGAACATTTGTTGTCATAGTTTTAGTGAGTGTGTGTGTGTATGTTGTGGAACGTGTTGCTGGGATACAGGTAGAGAGTGAATGCAGATGTAAACACAGCAGTGGTCCTGGGACTGACTGGGACTGACTTTATGAGACTGTAACTCAGACCGTCCCCATCTCTCCCTCTCATCCCCCCATCCTCCCACACCTCTATTCATTAATTAATTAACTGTTAGAGGCTTGAGCCCAGTCTATACTTAATCAGAGAATAAATAACTGGCTGAAACTAATGGATCTAAATTAACAAAAGTGACACATTGCAGACAAGGTTGTATGAAGAGCATGAATTAGCCTTGAGCAGGATGTTGGATGACTCATCCCACACACGCGCGTGCGCGCGTAAGCACAAATAGATGGCACATGGACTTCAGTATGTTTGTGGAAAGGGTTCTCCTCTCCTCTGCAGCACATGTCAGTTCCATGCTGTTTTCCCCCCCCCTTGCTGCTCTGGACACCCAGACGGATTATGGGCCGTCACCGGCCCAATGGGGCCCTTGACTACAAGAGACCGCTGTGGGCCCCTCATCATATACAATAACAGGACTAATGTACAGTTTGTACTGTACTACCAGATCTTACTTGTATTTTTAAAATGGTAACTGGTAAATGGTGCATTTATAGCTTTTCATCCCAAGCGCTTTACACAGATTGTGCATTACATTCACCCATTCACACACACATTCATGCACTGATGGTGGAGGAAACCATGCAACCTGCACATCAGGAGCAATTAGGGGTTCAGAGTCTTGCTCTGAACCCCTCACGGTTCCCATCCGGCCACTCTACCCAAATTATTTTAATTGGTTTACAGGCAAATAAATCTTAATCTTTGGGGTTTTGGGACTATTTCTGCCACTGCACATTTGCACATACAGTACGTGAAATTTGACCTCTGCATTTATTTACTCATAGGAGCAGCGGGGGCCCATGGGTCATCAATATGTCCGTAAACACACAAAAGTGTCCGTGGCAAAGGCTGGTTCTTGTCCCTGGCTTTTTTACACACCATTATAATGTTCTTATTTTTATCATAAGACCCAATTAGACCTACTGAATGTCAGTCTCCATGGTTTCTTCAGAATACGTATGACACTGATTTACTATGACACTGTGGCACATTATGAGTCTACTAGTCCTAGTGGTTCTGAGATGTTTTTCTTGAGAGTGTACAAATGGAACCAAATTGACCGGTAAGGGTACATTTGGTTCCATTTGAACATATTCAGTGTTACAGAACCTGTTATGGTCATTCAGCTAGGGCTATAGCTCTTTATGTGTTTCTGGTATTATCCGCTAATTCGTTGTGTCTGTGGCAAAAATAACATTTTGACAAAAATGTTTACCACAAGCCAGGCATGGCAATGAACCCTGGGCGCAACTATTAATATACAGTAGCATCCCAAGGAGAAGGTAGGGGTTAAGAGTCTTGCTCAGGGACTCTTCAACTACTGTATATAGGCCGGGCCGTAGGAGGAATAGGGGATCTTCTAACTCTCAGATGGCCTGTTTACCCATTCAGCTGTGCAGGCCGCCCTGAAAATGAGTCCTGTACGATAGAATGTCTACAGGTGCTACCTTGACCCACATGCCTTACAACTCGTGCGTGTACACCTGACTGCACCCATTCTGCATATTGTGTAGTGGTGGCGGGGGGTATAAAAATAGAATTGGCCCAGGGGCCTCCTTATTATATCCATCAATGGTTGAACATGTTTTTCGTGCGACCGCACCGGTTATGCTCAATATAAAAGCCTGTTACAATCATGCCTGACTTCTCCCAGTGGGCTACAGTTCACAAGGCCTATTCAGCCTCCTGCTGTCTGCACAATGAGTCAGAGCATCATCACACTCTGCTGCGCGCTGTGACAGCTGACCGACAGACCGGTCAGAGAAAGGACAGAAAGGAGGAAAGTGACTGAACGTTTCAAGTGAATTACAGTGCAGCACAATAGAAAAGCAGCTTGAGGAGTGGGAGGCCGTGTTGACAGCGAAACGATGCCAGCGTCCAGACAGTGTCTTGTGTCACCTGTTGCACAGCGTGCAGCTTCCATCGAAACGGAGGGGTACGTGTGGCTATACGTAGACGGTCACCAACACGTGCTAACTCGCACAGGCAAGGGTGCATAAATAAACTCCACACTTGCACATGCTCGCAAACAGTCCCACTGCAATGATGATGTGAAAGCTAAAGTTGTTCCCACCTGCTTGTTTATTAAGGACCACGATGAAGGTATGCAGTGAGCTTTACACCAGGGGTCTTCAACGTTTTCAGGCCAAGGACCCCTTAGCTGAGAGAGAGATGAAGCAGGGACCCCCACTACATACAGTAGTGTATAAAATTGTGTTGAAGATTAGAAATGTTCAGAGATTTCTTAGACAGCATAGACTTGTTTGACAGCACTGTCATCATGTTGGAGTAATGTGTATTTTCAGACATTTAACCACTTGAACCGTCAAATACTTTGCAAAACTCTTTGCCAAAAATAGCCGATCTACAAGCTTACAACGCCTCGCAGGCTAATGTTCCACTCAGAATACCAATGCTAGTGTTCAAGTGGTTAATGTAAAAACATGATCCTATCACACAAAGATTTGGCGGCCCCCCTGTACTGTAACTCTTAGGACCCCCTGTTGAAGACCCCTGCTTTACACAATGTACAGTATTATGTTCATATAGCATGTTACAGACACAGCACCAGCCATTCATTATAACACACGTTTGAACCATGACTGCAAATACACTATGGGCGGAGGAAATACTCTTAATACATATAATTGTTATGATAGTACCAGCTACCCCGTAGGCCTGCTAAAAAGCTTGCAACTGTACAGCATCCAAATTCAACATTCGGCCTATGTTCTACAGATTTCATTGATATCCAAACATCAAATGCTTATTATTATCATCATCATCAAACAAGCAAAAGCAGAGAACAAAAACAGGAAGCCCAGTTCTTGCTTACACCTGATGTAGAGATTTTGTCGTTGCCTGGCAACCAGAAGTGACTTTGTACATGTACATATGTGAGCATACGGTGCAGTATAAATGTAATGGAAATAAATGAATTGAAATGAATGGCATAATAAAATAAAAAAAGAATAACAACAAAAACAAAACTGAGGCCAGGAGTGGAATTGGAATAAATTAAGTCACTGATTTGATCTTCACAAAATGCATGATCAGGACATGTAAAAGGTTGTATAATAAAGTATGCAGACAATTACTTTAGCCCTCATCTCCCGTACAAATAAGATACAATAAAAAACATGTGTATAGTATGTGTGGTTTCACTGGTTTCTACAGGATGGGGTCTATTTCAGGATGGGTTGTCCGTCCTCAGCATTAGCCGCCTTCTTCAACTCCAACTTCTTTATGCGATTGACGTAAAAGATGAACACAACGACTGTTGAAAAACAAAACATAACACGGTCAACTACAGCCATTCACAAATATATATATAAATATATACTTTATGGAGGTTCCATGTCAGCCTCAGAATGAATTTGTACTCTCAAGTATTGAGGAGATTTTGTGTGTGTGTGTGTGTGTGTGTGTGTGTGTGTGTGTGTGTGTGTGTGTGTGTGTGTGTGTGTGTGTGTGTGTGTGTGTGTGTGTGTGTGTGTGTGTGTGTGTGTGTGTGTGTGTGTGTGTGTAGGTTACGCGTATTTTAGATGCCAGACTGTGCAACACTGACAAACTCACCGACAAAGCCCATAACCCCAGCCAGGATTCCAACGGTGGCCCCAAGTCCATACTTGAAGGAATGTGTGCCAGGTTCCATGTAGCAGTATCCCAGCGATGTGCAGTTACATACTCTCACTGGGGTTTCAAACAGGATAGCACACACACACACGCACGCACGCACGCACACACACGCACACACACACACACACGCGCGCTTATTTAGAACACTCTTGCGGAATTAACATTGACTAATTTGACTTATATTCATTCCATAGCTCAGATAGTTCAAGTATGTACATTGGTAAGTGATTATAACTATCACATTTATTTGCATGAAAGTGCTCACCCTCAAACTTGTGTGTGACGCCCATCCCTGCGTTGTCTTTGATATTAATGGGAAGCAGGAATGTTTTGTCCTCATGTGGGGGCTTCTTCATGGACAGTGCAGCCGATGAACCTAAAAACAAAAACACTTCATGTCAACTGAGGGATCAATGGGTCATCACCATGTTGGCTTGTGGTCAGGTGGACATTTTTGTAAAACATTTTTTTTTTACCTGGGACATAGAAAGGAGCGGACAATAATATAACACAGAAACATAGCCCTGAATGGCCATAACAGGTCTGTTACTGTAGGGTCCATTTGGTTCCATTTGTACACTTAGAGAACGTTTGAGAACCACTAGTACTAGTGGACTATTATGATCAAAATAAGAATGCGGTGTGTAGAAGAGAAAATCTAAAAGTGTTTGCCGTACGGACATGTTGAAGACCCCTGACTGACTGATATGTGTAGACTAGAGTTTTGAAAAGTTCTGAAACTGTTTTGTAGAAATATTAATAAATAAGAAGTTATCAGAAGTTATATTACGTTTTATATATATATATATATATATATATATATATATATATATATATATATATATATATAGCGCTTTGCTTGGCCCAGTGGATGCGAAATTTAGATTTAAAAAACTCACTTGTTGATTCACTCGTACAACAAAATTTGTTTTACTTGAAAAAAAATGCTTCTCAGATCAAATATTGATGTGCGATTAAAATGCGATTAATTGCGATTAATTAATCACAGAGCCTGTAATTAATTAGATTACAATTTTTAATCGCATCCCAGCCCTAATATATATATATATATATATATATATATATATATATATTTACACGGGCCCATAAAATGTGACCCAAAAAAAAAAACGGGTCCCATCCATTGTTTTGGGAGAGCACCAGTCCTGTCTAAAGTAAGTCACCACAAGAGAGAGACCCTTTGGTTGTCGTACCGTCGATGGCGGTCAGGCCCCAGTTGGGAGACTTCTTCCCGCCGGCCAGGACGAACGTGAAGGGCTGGCTGAAGGGGGCGCTGTCTGCGTCGTGGGCTCGGAGGATGACAGGCTGGGGCTTCTGCACGCAGATGAAGGCCTGGGACTCTGTCAGCCTGGGCACGTTGTCGTTGACGTCCAGCAGCCTCACAGAGACCTCGCGCTCCTCGGACATCTCGCTGTTTTCTGTGAAGGTGAACGGGAAGACCCAAGGGTGGAAATGAACTACAGTACATTGACTACAACTTCTTAACTTACCCACTTGCTTCAACCCATGGTTGAGCGGAGTCCCTCTGGGCTCTAATATGCTAGTGTATTTTCTGTTTTCTGTTATTGTCGCAGAAAATATAGCTGATCGACAAGATCACAACGTAGTGTTGAGAGCTGGTCCATCTGCTATTTTCCTGCGAAAGCTTTCCCCACAATATGGATGCCGGGGTTTAAGTGGTTATGTAGGCTAGAGTTTTGAGATGCTTTTACTTCATTTGAGTTTTAAATACTTAAAACTTCAATTCAATACACAACAATTATATGAAAACATTAGTTTCAAGTTACTCTGCAGATTTAGATTATTAATTTAAAACATACATTAACCACTTAAGCCATACTTGTGGTTGTTAGCAAATTGCCAATCTACAAGATCACAACTTGTCGTATCCATTTGTAAGCTGGTAATTCAGCTATTTTTGAAAATGTTTGACA
This sequence comes from Nannobrachium achirus, assembly GCF_963921795.1. Taxonomy (NCBI): domain Eukaryota; kingdom Metazoa; phylum Chordata; class Actinopteri; order Myctophiformes; family Myctophidae; genus Nannobrachium; species Nannobrachium achirus. The sequence continues at coordinate 43,317,684 of NC_137811.1, read as the reverse complement.
CATTTCGAAAAACGTTGGCACTCTTACTTTCTTACCTTAAGTATATTTTGATGCCAATACTTTTGTAGAAGAGTACAGGCCCATTCCCACTGGGCCAGATAAACATATAAACATCTCACCCTTCTCAAAGGCTGTAACAGTGACTTTGAAAGCCTCCAGAATCTCCCTGTCCAGCTTGGCTTTGGTCTTGATCTCCCCGGTAGCAGCATTGATCTCCAGCCAGCCCTGGACATCTCCCTCCATCTTGAAACTGCAGGAAGCACAATTATTACACCCAAATACAAACACACACACACACACACACACACTGAGCCGGCATCAGAAATGCTCTGCGTTTGTGGACAGTGGCTCTACGCCACGGTATATATGAACAGTCTAAAGGTCTTTGCACACAGGCACGTTTATCCGCACGGATAAAACGGACATTTTCTTTTTTTTTAAGAAAACAATGATTCTCACCTCATGCACACCGGATCCGAATTAGCCGTGCGACGAGTGACTGCGGCCGTGCGTCTTTTCTCGATCGAACCCAGTTCGATTTGTGCGTCTTGTCGCATGCGGTAAAAAACTCATCACTCCTTTTGGGATCCGCAGCGCCGATTCCGCACAGCATTGCACACCAAATCCAATGCGTTTTATTCATGCAACAAACGAAAAAAACGCAACTGTCCTGTGTGCAAAGGGCTTTACAGTCTAAGTCTGCTGTTAGAGTTATGGGTGTCCTTGAAATGTAAAAAGTTTGAGGAGTATGCCGACAGTTGACGTGCGTGAAAGTGTGCCTGCATGAATGTGTGTGTGTGTGTGTGTGTGTGTGTGTGTGTGTGTGTGTGTGTGTGTAGTGTACCTAATCTCCTTGCCCTCTGGGTCCTTGGCCTCCACAGTGAGGAGCGTGGCTCCCACGCTGGTGTTCTCTGGCACGGTGACGTCCAGGATGTCCAGGCTGAACTCGGGGGCTTCGTCCACGTCTCCCACGGTCACGGAGACGTGGGCAGAGGAGCGCGCGTCGTACTCCAGGCCTTTCATCAGAGGCTCGGGGTTGCGAGCGTCGATTTGCAGCGTGTAGGAGGCGGACGCTTCAAAGTCCAGCGGCTGTCAGGAGAGAGAGAGAAGCAGAGAAAGAAGGGGGAGAGTTTAATCACTTCTAAACAGTGTTGGGCAATATTACTTAGGAGAGTAATCGTTACATATTACTTATTACTCCTTGGAAAAAGTAATAATATTATATTACTTATTACTTGGAATCAAGAGTAATATATAATATATTAAGTTATATTACTTTTTTTCTTTTTTCTTTTTTTTTTACTCCGCAAAAGAAAAGAGATGTAGGGTACAACGACACAATCTGTTAGCCAGCTCCTTTTAGAACATAATCTAATTTATTGTAAAAATAAGTCTCCAATCAGCCAAACATGTTAACTGTCAGTAATTTTGACCCTATAGGCTCTGTATGGTCTTTCCCTCAGGCTCAGAATAAAGGGATATAGTCAGAAAGCAGCCTACTTTATTAGGAGTATCTGTAAATTGAAAAACAATCCAGCACCACAGAGATGAAGAGAAACTACTTCTCCCTGTGTGTGAGATACGGGAGCTTGTGTCTTTGTGTGTAAATGAGAAGAGGTCTCTCTCTCTCTGTGTGTTTTTCAAAAGAAGTTAACGACCATCAATTAAGCAGCTTCATGCGCATGATGCGCTGCTCTCCTCTCCTGCCAGAGAGGCACAAGTAATATAGTAACTAGGTGTTTTTTTGACAGAGTAAAGCGTTACATATTACCGTTTTTGGCAGAGTAATACCTTACACTACTCGTTACTGGATAAAGTAATAATATTACAGTAATATATTATTAGTAATTAGTTACTGCCCAACACTGCTTCTAAACCATTAAGACCTGATCGAGGCCGATAAAAAAAAAAGAAAATTTAAATCGTAATGGTTTTTTGAAGAACTTTTTAATGGATCGCGGTCCGGACCTCCCACAAATTGTTTTGTTCCAAGGACCTGAGAAAGGAAGATTTGAATTACAAATGTTCACAAATGTTTTTCAAAAATAGCAGATCTACAAGCTAATAGCGCGGCACTCGGTGCCCATCTATAAATGGTAAATGGTGCATTTATATAGCACCTTTATCCAAGGCGCTTCACAGAGATTGTGCATCACATTCATCCATTCACACATATCCATACACCGATGGCAGAGGAAACCATGTAAGGCTCACCCCCTAGTTACCCCCTCACCCCTAGTTGCTCACCGGGAGCAACAGAGTCTTGCTCAAGGACTCTTCAACACTTACTCTGAGGGAGCCCAGGATCGAACTGGCAACCCTACGGGAACCCTCCGTGTTCTAAGACGGCAACTCTACCCCTGAGCCCAGAATACCTGGCAGTGAATGTGTTAAGAGTTACAGTATAGCAGACGAACACAGTGCGGCAGAGGCTTTTATGAATGGCCAGAACATTCTTTCATGCCGGCAGTGACTAAGATTTTGCTAAACTAAATTTGTCTTCAAGAAATATTATGCTGTAGACATAAAACCCTGCCAACAGGCTGGCGCTGTATACATTATTACCACCAGGTAAGTTGTGTTTATTAAAGAGTGTGCGTAATGTAAGCTCATACCTTGGCAAGCACCAGTCTGCCCTCACCGTCGCCATCAGTCTCAACTCTGAACACGCCGTCGTCGTTGCCGGCAGAGATGTGGAACTCGATGCGAGAGCTGCCGCTGTTGGGGTCGTCAGCGTCTGTCGCCTTCAGGGTCAGCACCGTGTGACCCAGAGGGGTGTCCTCCCCAAGAACCTGGCTTCCATACTACACACACACACACACACACACACACACACACACACACACACACACACACACACACACACACACACACACACACACACACACACACACACACACACACACACACAATACGCAGGTCAAAGGTCAGTGTCACGTATATGCAAACCTTCGGCAACAACACAGTGCAAACGTAACTTTATTGAGAGAATTAATTGGCCAAGAGCTCCTCACATAGACACCCCCCCTTACTTCCTCACTGCAGTCTGAAAAGCTTGATTCGGTCATGACAACCACTGACCATAATTTCTCATGGTGGCCATTTTGCTCTTAAGTCATACTTGGGGGAGACAGAGAGAAAGAGACAGAGAACGAGAAAGAGACAGAGAAAGAGACAGAGAGATCATACATAGAGAAAGAGACAGAGAACGAGAAAGAGAGAGACAGAGACAGAGAGATACATAGAGAAAGAGACAGAGAACGAGAAAGAGAGAGATAGAGACAGAGAGATACATAGAGAAAGTGACAGGGGGAGAGTGCATGTGTTCTATACAGACAGGGCTGTCAGGCTGCAATACCAACATAAGACAGAGAAAAGGGTTTCTACCATAGCAAGGCAGATACTCACATCAGTCTTCTCAAACAACGGAAGCTCATTGTTAACATCAATGACCTTGATAAGGACCGTGCACTGTGTGCTGAAACCTGTGAGAAATAGAAGCCATGGTGAAATCAACATTTTCGGGTGGAAATCTTGTTTGTACAAAACCGTTTTTATCCATCTTTTTTATCTGCTCTTTTCACTGGTTTTGTGCAACAGTCTTTCTTGTATGATGAGGCAGGGCTTTCATTTTGAAACTTGGATACAAGGTTTCTGCAGGACAGTGACGATATAATGAATTACGTACAGATTTATTTATTCCTATTTCAGTGTTAGATGAGCGTCTTTGTGTGCGTGCAGTTGTGTGTGAGTGTGTGTGTGTGTGTGTGTGTGTGTGTGTGTGTGTGTGTGTATGTGTGTGTGTGTGTGTGTGTGTGTGTGTGTGTGTGTGTGTGTGTGTGTGTGTTTGTGTCTGTGTGTGTGTACTACCTGGGTCACTGACTCCAACAGTGAGGAGGTATTGTGTGCCATCTTTTCTCTGCAGCGCCCGTAGTGTCTGGATGCGTCCAGAGACACTGTCAATAGAGAAGGCGCCGGTGGATGGACTCTGGGACATGATGGAGTAAGAGAGCAGGGAGTTGGCGGTCCCAGGTTCATCTGCATCGTGAGCGAGCAAGTCTCCTATTGGGCTGCCTGGAACCACACAAGATCAACCAATCAGAGAACAGAACATGCACATGTGAATTGAACATGTATCCCTCCGTCCATCTTCAGCCGCTTATCTGGAATCGGGTCACGGGGGTAACATTTCCAACAGAGATTTCCACTGTTCCCTATCCTGAGCAAACTCATGCACTCTCCCCAGGCGTTCCCAGGCTAGTGTGTGGATGTAATCCCTCCATCTGGTCTTTGCTCTGCCACAGGGTCTCCTCCCAGTGGGACGTGCATCGAGGACCTAGGGAGACGCTCGGGAGCAACCGTTCTAGATGCCCGGCCAAACCACCTGTCTCTTTTCCGAGCGTATGAGCAGTGGTTCTACTCCAAGTCTCTCTCATAAGACAGAACTTCTGACCCTATCTCTAAGGGAGATGCCAGCCGTTTGAGAAAACTCATTTCGGCCGCTTGTATCCGCGACCTTATTCTTTCGTTCGCGACCCACATAACGTGTCACGCTGTGACGCATTGTGAGCTAAGATCTAATTTTGGTGCATGCAAACTGGCACACAAATTATATTCAGGCATAACTCCAAACCTAACCCTAAACCTCTAAATGCATAATCCTAATCCCAACCTGAATGTCTATTTCCCCAATGATATACTTGAGGGGATATTTGACTCTCAAAGGCATACATGATGTGAAGCCTGCAGAGCTAGTTCAGGCAGACAACTCAAAGGAGCGCCAATTCCTGATCAGCTGATCAGTCACATGCACTCTCCATCTGACTGGGGCAGGGCTATTTAAACATCCCTGCTCACAGCTCATTCTTTGTACTACTACTGAAACTACTGTTTCTATAATATCCTTATGGGGGTCTATTTCATTTAATTCCCTGTAAAATCTAGTTGGCAAATCATTTAATTCTGCTTACAGGGAATGAATGAAATGGGACAGAGTCGTGGCGCCAGATATTCTTAAATATATATGCTCTTTATATTATGCTCAATAAATATATCTATTCAATTGAAGTTCACTTCACACAAACAGTCACACACATCGTACCTACTGGCTCGTCCTCCTGCACCTCAAAGAGAGTCTCTTCCTTCTCACACGTAGGAGGGTTGTCGTTCACATCTTCCACCAGCACCTGGATCTCCATGGGGGGATCCACCGCCTTGCCATTCTTATCCTCTGCCAGCACCACCAGAATGTACTGAAACCCACCCAGGAGATCACAGACATGAAGAGAAAGGTCCCATGTCATCCAACCCACCAGTTCCCAAACAGTGGGTCGGTACCCATTTTAATGGGTCCCTTAATTTTTTGTTTCCTACATTTTGTTTTAAATTATTATTATTTCAAAACATTCGCAAATAAATTATTCCTCAAAAAGCTAAGATTTTCCATAAATTAGAAAACAAATGTTTAAGAAGTAGTGAAAATGGTCAGTCTACAAGCTCACAGCGTGGCGTGAAGCGCCACGTTCTGGGCTTGTGGATCTGCTGTTTTCACTGGTTTGGGTCCCGGGCAAATGTCTACTTTGTGTGGTTTGTCCTACAATACGTGTGGGTTAGCCTGAAAACCAGATGGTTTGCCCTCGACAGATTTGGTCTGGCACCGCTCAGTTGTGATTGGATTTCACCACTTCTTTAACACATATATTGTGTACCATGTCTTTCTCTTCCCTGTCCAGCTCCTCAGTCAGCTGTATCTCTCCATTGGTGGTGATGATGAAGGGGAACCCAGGAGCCCTTTCCTTCTGCAGCAACCTGTAAATAGCGTTGTGGTCGTTGGACTGGACCTGGAGTTAGACAGAGGGAGGGAGGAAGGGAACTGGGATTATCACCCACATTCTGAGTGCTACACTGAAGGTTAATATTTGATGTTTTTGTTTTAACCTGTTCAAACAAGAATATATTATCTACTTTGTTTTATAAGGTTCAGCATTAAGCGTTGACATTTTGTATTTCTTGTCAAAAGGGGTTGTGTGCTGAAATACTGTATATAGGCTACAGTAAATTAGCTTTCGGACACTGTAGTGTAACCATTCACCACAATTCACCAGCTGCTTAGATAATTTTACTTTTCAAAAATAAAGCTTTCAGACAAAGTTCTTTTCAAACTGGCCTAATGCAGAAAGAAACTGAACAGCATTTAGTTGGTGAATAGTGTTCCTACAGTTTACAGTTTAGGCATTTAGCAGATGTTCTTAATCCAGAGCAATTTAGCAGGGTAATACATCAATACAATAAGCAAGGTAATACATCAATACATTATGGACCAATAATAAGGATTTTACAGTGTATGATACATACTCCTATGGGAGGAGTATGTATTCCTGCACATAATGACACTATGTGAGATTGGCACAGCAACATCATGTGAATCATCACCGTACCTTGGCAATCACCATGGGGTAGCTTGTTTCTAAGTGTTCCTTGACAGTGATTTGTCCAGGGCTGGCCCATAGGTTCTGTTGTACAGCGATGTGAACGTTGGCGATTGCACTCAGTGCGTTTTCAGATGCTCCAGCCAGATCCTGCACACGCACTCTCAGGGTGAAGTCTGGGTCCTCCATGGGGTTCAAATTGCGCCTCTTCGTCTCTGACAGAGAAATACAGTTTCAATTTAAAACCTAAAACACACTGAGCACTATCGAGGAACAGGTTTCAATAAGTGAATATGGTCAACCTCTGAAGATAAACATTTAACATTTTAGTATAAGATTCCAGGGGGTGAATATCAAACAAAATATACTGTAAGCCTACCATGTTTGATCTAAAAATAGGACTGTGCCAGAAATTTCAATCCAGTTTTCCAGTGTGTTTAGCAGCATGGTCTATACAGTGTTCTGCCTATTTGAAACATAAAATTCACCATATTCAATCACTGGCCCTTTTGCTCATACACTTGGACTTGAGGTTGGGGTTTCGCACTACTGACTATGAAAAATGTCAGCCTTGTGAATATCATTGCTGTTGAGTGGAAACCTTGTCCAAAACTGTTACTTAATGGAGAAAAATAACTTGTAATGTAGTTATTATTTAGTCACAAGTATTATAGTATCAGTATAGTTTTTCTTCTTAAACATAAAAAAATGCAATACAATCCATTGTGAGCTTGCAGATGTGCAGACTTTTGCTCAACACTATGATGAAGTTAAATGTATGGAAAAGACTGCTATTGAAAACATGAACATGACGAAACATGATGTTTCTGCCGGACAGTGGCGACTAGATCAACAGACATCAGTTCTTTAAGCCACATCATGTGGCACGTGTCCTTGCAGGATTCTCTCTCTGATCTTATCATGGAACTGTTAACTGAGCCTGGGCTCAGACTGAATTAAAACACCACCGTTAATCACACTGCCACCTCCTCACTGAATAATCACCCAAAGCTGCCCGTTGTAATCTCTCTGTATTTTCTCATCAATGTTGAAACAATTCCTCTCCCTTTCTCTGCTGCACGCGACTCCATGCAAGGATTTGACCAGCATCCAGTAACAGCCGCTCACTCATGTCGTCCTCGTCTCGGACGACAAAGCAGACGAGGACGGAGCATTCTACAGTTTGAGATAACTCACTCAACCACACACGCATGCCTACACACACATGCATGCACGAATAAATGCACCCCCACACACACACACACACACACACACACACACACACACACACACACACACACACACACACACACACACACACACACACACACACACACACACACAAGATCTAGACACACTCACACACACACCTGCTTTCTCCACACAGCTGTAGAAGGGGTTGTTTTCGTAGGGGATGTTGTGTGTTGGAGAACAGAACTCGTCGAACGTCCTCTTCAGAGCATCACTCATAAGGCCCTCTCCTCTATTGATCTGGATGCCCGCTCTGGCCTGCAGGTTGCGCTCTCCTGTTAGAGCAATAAACCAATATGATGTCAGAATAATACTTAAAGAGAGCCACAAGTATACACCTCTTGGCTGACAGATGTGAACAAGCAAGCTGACGTATATGCAAGCCCACATGCAGGCATGGACACACAGTGAAAAGATGCCACACAATACCTCCTCACTGTTGGAGTCAGTGACCCAGGTAGTGCCCTTACACACACACGCGAGCGCACTTACACACACGCACATGCACACAGATGTGCTAGGATGTGCTATGTATGTTCCAGAGGTTCTCAAACCCTTTATTGTCAAGGACCCCCACATTTAAAAGGTATTAGGTTGCGGACCGGCATCTGAAAGGGGTTTGTTTTTAATTTTACAATTTCTCAAGACATTTCAAAAGATTTCAATCTACAACAACACTATACATAGCCGAAGTATGAAATAGGGTTAGTGTGCAAACCGATTTTTTATGCAACCTCTTGACAGTATGCAACCTGGACACATGTTGCCAGTTGCCACAGAACACAGTGATAGTGATCATCTTCACGTGGCACGTTTAGCAGTGTTGTAATCTGGAGCAGAATAACTGAGCTGTATAATCTGGGTTTACAGTGGAACAGTACTGTCAGATTACTGACAGATTTGGACAGATTGTCAACTTTTGCCACACCAAGCTCTGTGCGTTCGTGCGTGCGTGTGGTTGTGCCTGTCTCCTTTGTGTGTTATATGTGAACTAGTCCTTGTCTGCTCTATAATATAGACGGAGTAATAATAATAATATATATATATATATATATATATATATATATATATATATATATTCGGAGCACATATCATGTGCTCCGAATTATGTGCAGTTTGGGTAATGGGATGTGCACAGTATATGAGGGATTGAATGTAGGAGTCTCAGATGTAATGTTGGAGAACCAAGCTGTATCAGTGATGTCAGTCGTCTCCAAATTTGGGCACTGTTTCAGCATGCGGCTGTTACCATGGCAGCGATGCATGCGCAGTACACCCGGCGTTATTAGACTTGTGATGTCAGTTATCTCCAAATTTGGGCACTGTTTTGTATCAGTGATGTCAGCATGCGGGTATATCAGACAGACATCGGACCGACAGATAAACAGAGACATTTGGTTGTTTATTAGTTTGATTGCGACCGAACTTCACCGAAGGTCGCATATACTCTGAAGAACCATGTCGCTTGAGTGACCTTCCGTATCCTCGTGACCGTCCTTCCGTATCCTCTGTGATGTCAGTGTGATGTCAGCAAGTTGTGACATCACTTCCTGTACAGGGCGGCTACACGAAATGTGGATAACACTATATATGGAGATAGTCCAGTCCATCATGTCATATGGGACTACCGTCATAGAAAGTAGCCACTGTTAGGCCGGAGTCAATGGCTGTCTGTCTGACTGTCTGTACAGGAAGTGATGTCACATGACATACTTTTTATATATATATGTAAATATGGGGCCGTCTGTGTTAAAAACGTTTCGTTGTCAAGCTCAACGTTGGGCATTTGGACCTATACATGGAGAAATGGAGCGAATCTGTTTGGCCTAAACATGGAGATGTGGAGAACACGTTGACAGTATTAGGCCTGGATCCAACTTTAAGTCGACGCACATGATTCCAGAAGTGTAGTGCTTATTCGCTCTTGTATCAAACCGGTACTCAAAACGTACTTAGAATTTAACATATTTTCTAAAGTAAATATGGGGGCGGCTGTGTTAAGAACGTTTCGTTGTCAAGCTCAACGTTGGGCATTTGGACCTATACATGGAGAAATGGAGCGAATCTGTTTGGCCTAAACATGGAGATGTGGATAACACTATATATGGAGAAAGTCTAGTACATCATGTCATATGGGACTACCGTCATAGACAGTAGCCATTGTTAGGTCGGAGTCAATGGCTGTCTGTCTGACTGTCTGTACAGGAAGTGATGTCACATGACATACTTTTTATGCCCATATATGAGTCCTTCTGTACCACATCTCCATGTTTAGGCAAACTCCACACAGAAAGGCCCTATCGCCAACCCAACCTAGGGTGTGAGCGATAGGGCCTTTCTGTGTGGAGTTTGCGTGTTCTCCCCGTGTCTCCCTAGGGTTGATACCCTCACAAAAACATGAACAAACTCCCCCCAGAATGACAACAACTAGAATCGTCAGAGAAACGCTGTGGTTGGCCAGATTGTCAAGAATTGGCGCCACCTCGCCCTTTAGGGCGAGGTTGCATGTCACCCTGAGGTCGCATTCCACCCTCGGGTGTCTTACTAGTATTGTGTGTGCATTTGTACATTGATTCATGCGTGTGTGTGCACTGCAGATAATGTGTTGTATGAGCCTTACCCTCTTCTGTGGTGGAGATCTGTCCTGTAACGGGGTCTATCTGGAAGAGGAGGGTGTTGTCTCTGTTGGGGATCTGGCTGACCAGGCTGAACCTCAGGTGAGCGTTGGGAGTCTCAGGGTCGTCCAAGTCCGACGCGAACACCCGCGTGAACGGAGTTCCTGCAGCAGCAGTGCAACAACAACACGTTTTACAGGCCATTAACGTGAGCCATGCACAGCGCCGCTCAGACAACATGTCAAAACAACCCACACTCAACACTACAAATGATCGGGAAGCTGTTGTACACACATGCAGGCAGCACGTGAACGCCTATGTTCACACACATACAGACATACTGTACATCCCGCACACTCACTCACACAAACCTGCAGTGGTGCGTTCAATAACCACGGCGGTATAGTCTGTCTGGTTGAAGGAAGGCGCATGGTTGTTGATGTCCAGTACATTTATGGTCACAGTGACTGGCCCCTCCACTACCTCACTGTCTGCTAATGCCTCCACCTGGATATGATCACACACACACACACACACACGCACGCACGCACACGCACACACACACACACACACACACACACACACACACACACACACACACACACACACACACACACACACAAAATCACGCCATAATATATTGTGTTTAAACCCTAGTTTGAGTGCAACGTGCAAGCATACTGTATGTGTGCATTCATGCGTGTCAGCATTTGTGTGTGTGTGTGTGTGTGTGTGTGTGTGTGTGTGTGTGTGTGTGTGTGTGTGTGTGTGTGTGTGTGTGTGTGTGTGTGTGTGTGCGTGCGTGCGTGTGTGCGTGTGTTTGCTACTAGTGATACCATTCTTCATACTGCATGTATACTGTATAGTGTATACACACCACAATAATGTAGTGGTCATTTGTGGCCCAGTCCAGAGCCTTGTCCAGGTACAGCCATCCTTCGTCTGAGATCAGAATGTCCTCTCCACCTTCTCCAGTGAGTCTGAACCCAGTCACACCTGGATGGGATGCTTTAAACTAGAAAGTGATGACGGGAGGGTGAGAAACAGAGATAGTGAACAAAATCCAACCCAGTGGAGAAAAATAAAATAAAAACATATCTGGTGATAAACTGATAATCATCATTGAGCTGAACAACTGTGGGAAGCCTGCGACCCCTTAGCAGAAAGTAATACCAGGATGTCCAGAAAACTTATGATAACGGAGACAAATACATTAACCTTGTTCACAAACTCTTAGATCAAAGGCAAACAATAGGAACCGAGCTTGATCTGACCTTCAGATCAGTGTGACCTGTCTCATAGGGGACCGGAAGCACACAACTTGATTTCACTAAATGTGGTGGAGGGATAAGGGGATGGGGAGCGGTGAGAGGCAGCCACACCCGCTTAGGCTTAGCCATTTTCATACTGTTGGCGAGGCATGGGATTGGCTATAAATGGTGAATTTATATAGCACTTCTTTATCCAAAGCGCCTTACATAGAAGCATTACATTCACCCATTCACACACACATTCATACAGAGATGGCAGAGGAAACCATGCAAAGCACCAAACTGCACATTGGGAGCAACTAGGGGTTCAGAGTCTTGTTCAAGGACTCTTCCACACTAGCTCTGGGGGAGCCCAGTATCGAACTGGGAACCTGTGGTTCCCATCCGGACACTCTACCGGCCACTCTACCCCTGAGCCACTGCTGCTATCTTGGTCAATTAAGGATCATTGGTCATACTTGGGTCTCAGAGGGTGGGAAAATCAGCTGTTTGAATATGGTAAATTCCTGAGTGATACACTTTAGTGGCTTGTAAACAGTGGTGCTTTCTTGTACAGTATACCGGTACATGCGTGTTACCTGAAATATAGGATAGGGCACTGGTGTCGCCTCGGGTACATCCAGAACCTTGTTCTCCAGCGGACCCTTCTTGTCCTCCAGACCTTTCCCAGCAGCCTGTCAGACCATGGAGACAGAGGACGGGTTAATGGTTGTTGTCAGGTATAGAGATCAATCAATCAGACAGACAGACAGACAGACAGACAGACAGACAGACAGACAGACAGACAGACAGACAGACAATCTCTTTCTCACCTCTCGCTTCTCTTATTAAGGAGACAGTGGCTTTGGTTCTCCTAATAGAGTCCAGACAGTAGAAAGGACTATCTTGTCAGAAATGCTACATAAAATATGGCAGTCAGGGGTTTCCAAAGCTACTAAAGATGTCCTTATTTTAGAGCATGTCTTTCATGATTTCATGATTTTTATGGACATCCCTGCAGTGATAACACTCTGATCATCTCTGACATACTATTCCGGAGACTGTCCAAATAGAGCAGTGGTTCTCAAAACATAAAGACCCCCATAACTCTGAGAGTGTACAAATGGACCCTTGCGCGTCCATTTGGTTTCATTTGTACGCCCAGAGTTACAGACAGACCTGAATGGGTCCATTTTGAACCCCCTCAAGGAACCCTGAGGGTCCATGGATCCCACTTTGACCACTGAACTAGAGATATATACATATACATATCCAGATGCTATTGCAGAGACGCTGGACTCAAAGTGGAAGATCTGGCTAAAGAAATGGGAGATAAACCAGAGTGGCGTGCCCGATTGTCTTTTATCTGCAATCGGCGGATGATGATGAAAGCCCATAGTTATCTGTTGAACTATTGACAGTAGCATTCTTATACTCTGCTATGGAACAGGAGAGCAAAGTCTACATAGGTTTCCACCCTCAAAGTGTGGACGGAAGTGACATTCAGTCACACTTTATGGTGCCCCTTAGTCACACTTTAATAAGTTACCGACAACGTTCTTGCATATGTAGCCATTTCTGTGACGTCTGAGACTCTAAATCTGCAGACCCAGTTTCCTTAGTATTCATTATTTTCTTCTTTGGAATTCCTTAACTTCAACTGTATTGTTCCATCACAGGTTTACAGGTGTAAAGAATTGATGGGCTCCCATCATTTGTAGTGTTCAGGAAAGGGAAGAATAGAGATAAAGAACAAGAAAACAGTCAAGATATTCAAATGTTTCTGATATGAGTAATAAATGCTTACATACATGGGTGCATGGTTAGAAGAAATGGAAATGGTAAGAGGCTGTTAAAATAGCAGTATAGCTTATAGAACAAGATGTTTCAATCCATATGGTAAGTTGGTGCTCTTGAAGGTCAGAGTTGGGAAGGTAGGACTTTCATCGAGCAAATAGTGATAAAATAGCAGCAGATATATACGGCACATTCTATTCCAAATTCAGTAAACACCACACAGTAACATTTCTCAGCATCAATTTATCCTCAGTTAAATGAACACTGAGGATTTACTGTGCATTAATAGCCTACTGTAACTCATGGGTTCCACCTCCATATCTCAAGGCCTGTCCAGTAAGATTATATAACATCAGTTGGCTGTGAACATGGATGTGTAAATGCCAGCTGTACTCACAACGGCCAGAAGGACAGGGAACAGCAGCAGATGCAGTGTGGGTGTCATGATGAGACTCCTGGAAGGAGGAGGAGGAGGGGGGAGAAAGGAGAGGAGGAATAGGAGGAGAGAAGAGGAGGTGGGGAAAAGTGTAGAGAGAGGAGGGAAGAGGAGGATGACAAGGAGTGACAAGAAGAGGAGGAAGATGAGTGTCTAGTAGAAACACTGTATCAGACTAATAAGGCCCTGTTCAGACTGGCAGCCCCAAATCTGATTTCCTATCCAGTCGAATTGGATTTATTTAATGCCTCCCGAGCGTCTTCCCAGGATGGTCCACAATGCACGTCCCACATCTCCACACTGGCCTAGGAACGCCTCGGGATACCCCCGGAGGGAGTGGCTAAAGTTGGGCAGGATAGGGAACTCTGGAAATCTCGGTTGGAACTGTTACCCCCGTGACCCGATTCCGGATAAGCGGTTGAAGATGGGTGGATGGATAGTCTGAGCAAGGCTAAAGAATGTGATTCAAATCTGATTAGCAAAAAACTGTTTCCGTGTACTGTAAAGGTTTTGTGCTGGGCAGATTTGTTCAAACCAATCTGATTCAAATCTCGATAGGCCAATAATCTGATTTGGGCTGCCAGTGTGAACATAGCCTAACAGACGCCGTGCTGATGCATTTGGGTCCCCATCCAGAATCAATGGTGGTACATTTATTGTAATCAAATTATTGTCTTAGGAATGCGACAAAAAACAAAACACATTGTTTAAATCAAGTCTTCATGGCGTGAGTAATCAATAGGAAAAAAAGTCATTTTGGGGGTGAACTACTCCTTTAAGGCATTGATTTTTTTTTCCCTACTCATTCACATGATATGCCTACATGATTATTTTGGAGGCAGGTTGTTGTGTTTTATTTGGACAGGCACGTGTAGGAAGACAGACAGATGAGTGCATAGAGGAAAGAGGACACCGGTCTCCATAGCAGCCACTTTGTCAGATAAACACAGTTGATAACAATTATGAATGTGTTTCATTTACAGGCAGTTTCCGTTTGCCAGCATGGACAGTTCCTGTTAGAAAAATCACCTAAATGAAACCACCTCCAGTCCTGTGGGTACTCACTGTACATGCTATTGGAATTAGAAACACCTAAATGAAACCACCTCCAGTCCTGTAGGTACTGTACATGCTATTTCAGACTTTGAGCTGAAAAGGGCATTTAAAGCATTCATGTTTAGGGTCTATATGGCTCTAAAACTATCCATAGAGCGTGCGTGGTTGGTGGGTGCGTGGGGGTAGGATGACTATTTACCGGACAGTGACTCAGATCACAGTGGGTCAACCTAACGACTCAGGTAAAGGTCACCCTTAGGTGTGTAACCACCATGACCTCACTGTGATCTCAGACTCAGGCCCTAATGGCATCACAGGTGGTGACTGTGCCTAGATGTTAGTGTGTATATTAATTGTCCACACATACATGCATGTTTACTGTGTGCATGCCACTCTTATGCCTCTTATTTCTCATTCCACCTTTTTCAAGCCATGTCATAGACAAAGGTTGTTGTCACTCTAATAGTATGCCTGTTGAGACATATTGCTATCTTCACAAGATGACAGCAATGCTGTCTAAATCAATGAAAAACTGTCTTAGTAACACCTATTTTGTGTCCAAAGGTTTTCAGGTCAAATGAGTTTAAAACTCAAACAAACCTTTGTCAGATGTTTATATTCAATCCAAAAATGTTGAATATGAATCTGTATACCTGCATAATGTAGTAATCATTTTAATGTACTAAGCATGCTTAATATCCGTGAAACAGAAAAGGTGCAGGTGACAGACAATTATGTTGAAGGGCGTGCCACAGGAAAGTGAAGGTGACATTGAGTGTGACGACCTTCTAGGAACACAAGTGTACAACAAAGTAGTAAGTAGGCTTTACCCTTTTTCAAACACCATTTCCAATGAACATAAAACTACTAATTGATTTAATCTAACAAACAACACGGTTGGATTTCTAAGCAATAGAACTGACTTCCTGGTGGCAACTTAATCTGCCAACTGGCTATAAAGATAGTGCCATCTGGCATGACAGATTTATAGACAGATACTCCAACTGAAACTATGGTTTCCAGTTCGTGAAACCATTGTTAAAATATTAGAATGTGTCAAAAAGTGCTTGATTGCATATAGTGTTATCTTCAGACAGTGAAATGGCTAAATATTTCAGGACCACATTAGTCAACTTTTTACACCACTGTCATTGAATGATAATGGCTGGGTTGAATTTCAGTTGTTTTTATAAGACCAAACTTGACATCGTCACACACAAGCCATGTTAGCAGTTGCTATGCTCAACAGACTCTCAAAGTCTAGAGGTCTTTCCAAAGTCATACCAAGATCATAACACATTCTCACCATCAGACAGGCTAAAACACACTTTCAAAAACTCACAAACGTGGACCCCTTTGCCTCTTAAGCGTAGTCCCCCAAAATCAGCAAATAACACAGGCAAAATCTAAAGCTGAGAGACAGAGAGAGAGGAATGAGACATACCTTGTTGGAGAGATCTTGAGTCACTCCTCAAACTACAGAGTGATCCCGGCAGCCCCATTCTGGCTGGTAAAACGTTAACCAAGTTTAACCAGCATGTTTTATTGAACCTAATGATTGTCTAATCACCCTTCCCTCATACCCTGGCCCAGCCAATAGGGAGCCAGTAGACAGAGGAGTAAAGGAGGCAGGAAGAGCTGAACAATCATATAGTGTCATAAAGTACAGTAATCTAAAGGCCAAGACTAATATATGAGAAGATCAGCCACTAAATAATGTTTATTCTGATCTGCAGTGGTGCTTTTAGTGCACATCCTTTCACATGCTCGTGATTTTGGTATTATATACTGTATGTTCAAGTATTTGTGAATATTATTATTATTTAAAAATAAAATAATGGTTGTCGGAATAAAGTAGGGATCGACATGATCCAAACCTTGGTTTCATTGGATTGCGGCAAAACATGAAAGCAAAAGTGGCAAGAATAGAGACACAAGTCCAGATTGCTATTCATCAGAACATTCTAATTCTCCTGACTTTGACCTTTGAACTTTTGAAGCGTTTCCTACTTATGATTTTCCATTGGTGTATGTGTGTGTGTGTGTGTGTGTGTGTGTGTGTGTGTGTGTGTGTGTGTGTGTGCGCGCTTCATGCTGTGTGCAGACAGGCAATCCAACCAACTGGAGACAATGGCAGGCCATCCTGCCTATAGTGAAGTAGAATAGGACGGCCTTGTGGTGGCTCATCAGCATTTTCTTATCAGGTGGTGGGTTTAAATCCAGCTTGTAACCTTTCTTGAATGCCCTCTCCTGATCATCTTTGCTATTTGTCTCAAACGTGCAATCAAATAATAAAGCGAAAGGCACAAAATAATCAAATACGGTAATGTTTAACTATGTTTGTCTTTTACACTAACCTTCACAAATGGATAGGCTTAACATATAGAATGAACTTTCCTCTCTTTCCACTCCAGCTGAGAGCAAGTACAGATCTGTGAATCTGCAACCAGAGAGAACAGGCGGTGGGTGAGTCATTACAGTTCACAGGGCTTTTATTTAAGCCAGACTGACTGTTTGTAATATTGATAGTACAGTAGAGGTGAACATTACTGAAGATGGATAAAGCGCACACACACACACACACACACACACACACACACACACACACACACACACACACACACACACACACACACACACACACACACACACACACACACACACACACACACACACACACACACACACACAAAACTCTGATACTTGTACCACTGACTAGCATTGACTGTTATGGACACTTTTGTTCGGCACTGTATAAGTTGTGCTTAAGTATTGGTATTTGCTTTTTTAAGTATGGCTGTTACGAGCGTTGACTGTTTTGACACTTTGATATTCTTCGTTCTCTTTTTATGGTGTACCTTGCTCTTTTACTGTACACTGTACCTTTTCTTTCTTTTCATACTTCTCTGTAACTTTGTAAATAACTGTGGTGCTGTGGTGCTTCCGGGCGACTGATTTCCCCCAAAAGGTATCTATCTATCTATCTAACTATCTGTCTGTCCATGAAATACGAAGTTCCAATCACAGCATGCACACAGGCTTGTACATCATACATGTGGTCCAAATTTAGTCTCTGAAACTTAAAGTTCAGTGTGAATATCACCACTTGACTCATATCTAATCAGCTCATGTTGGCAGAGGCTGGCTGTATCTCTGTGTTGTGTGCGTGTCATGTTCACAAATACTCTACTTTGTGTCAATCTCACCTAATGCCATACAGTATGTATGAAAGTTCAGCATTGACAGCAGACTTTTTTTTTTAAAGGTAAAGTACATTTTATTCCATTGAGGTCATAATGGGAAATAGTCACAAGAAACAAAATACAGTACAATATCAGATGAATGAAAACATCTAGAAAGAAAGAAAAGAAAGAAACAGCACCATTTACAAATATGAATTGGGATAAAAGACAAACATGTCAGGTGTTAAAAGAAGCCAAAATAGACATGGTTGTGATATGATAGAAGGAAAGAGGAATTCTGCACGTGGATAAATGTTTATAAGAGTCAACTTTCTCTCTCATCTCATTCATCTCTCCTTCTGTCAACAGCTCTGTCTACAGTTTCTGCCACATATACAGTATGCAGTATACATGTATGACATGTATGACATGTATGACATGTAGGCCATTTTGGCTGATCCACCTGTTCAGTGTTACTCAAATGGGGGTATTTTACGCATTGTAAACCCCTAGGGGTAAGCAAAGGTAGATACTGAAGGCGGCACCTGAGAGAAAGTGGATACTATAGTACCAGCCAAAGTTTTATTTAATGATAAAACATGTGATAAACATGATTAAATCTACTCAGGAGGCACTTATTGGAACGCCTTCACTTCTTTGTCATATTCTTCAAAAGGTGGATTATCATTCATTCATAGCATCGTATCCTAGCTACGGTTTTCTGTTGTTTCTCAGACATCAGGGAAAGGGAAGTACTGAAGCCCAAAAGGTTTGACAACCACCGCTCCAGTCCATCACAGAGGCTGGCGTACAGGGTTTCAGCTCAGGCCAATCAGTCTAATGTAGACTGCAGTACAGAGGTAGCCTTGGAAATAAATCACTGTCCATTTAGGACTGATTAACATAACATTTTAAATAGTTTTATATAAAAATGTAAAATAAATTATTAAAACATACACAATTCATAAAACATAAATAACTCATACAACAATGTGCTGCTAATAGCAGTGCTGTGACTCAGTGACTCAGACTGGATTAAAATTATGCAGATACATTTGCTTAATATTCTCATCACAATTATTAATCATTATTAATGAATAATAATAATTACTATTATTGATAATGATGGGTTTTTGTGGGAAATGAGGTTATTTCTTTTAATGTCTTTTGTTGCTCATGGAAGGAGCTAAACTCCAACATCAGGCTTTGTCTGGGCTCTGAAGCGTGGCCTACACCTGGCCTACAAAGAGCTCAAAGTTTGTTGTACGCCCACTCGCCCAGGGTCACATTGGCCAAGCTTCGCGGGACGCTTAATGAAATTAACTCATAAATAGCACCACTCACTTCACGCTAGGTGTGATTTATTTCATTTCCTAAAAAGATTTGTGTTTTCCATGCATTCTGGAGTTAGCTGGTTTATGCCCTGACAGCAGAGATGTACAGTATTTGTCCAGAAAATCTGTAATGGCCATTATTTGGATCATTTTATTCCTGGAAACTGCACGTAAGAGTCCATTTGGGTCCATGTCAAATGAAAAGAGTCTTTTACAGTGGAAACGTGTGAACGGTCTCCTAGAGCAGTGGTTCTCAAAGTGGATTCCAGGGACTCTGTGGATTCCTTTATGGGGGTCTAAATTGACCCATACAAGTCTGTAACTCTGACAGTGTACAAATGGAACCAAATGAACTCTAATGGGTTTATTTGGTTCCATTTGTACACTGTCAGAGTTAAGGAGAGACCTTGAAATGTGAACGTTTGAGAAACACTGTCCTAGAGAACAGAGAGGTCGTGGCAGGACTTGGACTTCAACCTGAAGGCCATGCTGGTGTTGTTCTTGGCCATCACCTTGTCCAGGAAGCGCTTGGCCTTCATGGTCAGGCTGTCGCGACGTGCACCGCTAGAGTAGGTGTGCCTGCGCCGGGCGTTGGCCGCCTTGCTGTCCCTGCGCAGACGCAGCTGCCGCACGATGCCCTGGAACGCCTCCCACACGTTGTGCTCCATGGAGGCCGACGTCTCGATGAACTTGCAGTCGAACACGGCGGCACACACGCGGCCTTCTGGAAGAAGATGGGCACACACACAGATTGATGAGTCTTAAGCACTTAAACCCGGTGTTCATTTTGTGGACTAAGACTAAAAGACTAAGATTTCGATATGTAGTCATCTAAGACTATAGGACTAAATAATTTCAGAAGAATTTGCTGTCAAAATTAACCTTGCGTTAAACCCCATACTTAGAGGGATAATTCACCCCCAAAATGACGTTCAATCGATTACTCACCCATGGAGATTTTTTTGTTTGTTTTTGTCACATTCCTAAGCCAAACATTTGAGGAGACTCTTTGCGTCTCCATAGGGAACCACGGCTGGTCATCAAATTATTGTCTTAGGAATGCGACAGAAAGTAAAAAGAATATCCATGTATTCAAGTCTCCACGGGGTGAGTATTCGATAGTAGGTTGAGTGAACTATCCCTTTAAAACATTGCCACAACATCGAGAAATTGTGGCATTCGATTTTTGTCTCAGCCCTAGTTCACTGTGAGAAAATCAACACACACACACACACACACACACACACACACACACACACACACACACACACACACACACACACACACACACACACACACACACACACACACACACACACACACACACACACACACACACACACACGCGCACACACACGCACATACACTTCTTACCATTGGTTGACACCTGTCTGCGGCGCACCAGGTCACACTTGTTGCCCACCAGGATGATGGGTGTGTGCTGGGCAGGGCGGTGGCGCCGCAGGCTGATCCGCAGCTCTGATGCCCGTAGGAAGGAAGCCCGGTCCGTTATGGAGTAGAGCAACAGATAGGCATCAGCTGTCTGCATGCACTTCTCCTGAACCCACGCACTCTCATCCTGCAAAACAACGCACACACACATTACAGGAAATGTTTACATACATGAACAGATGTTAAGCACTCTGACATCAGCTTTAATTCACTCGCCCTTAATTTAGGCCTAGAATTATTGAATGCTTTAACCAGTGAAAAATAGCAGATATACAAGCTCACAGCGCGGCAAAGAGTGCCGCGCTGCGAACTTGTAGATCTGCTATTTTTGAAAAAGTCATGATAATGTGTGCAAATCTTTGAATACATGTATTTTCAAAGCGAACGTTTGTAACTCAAATTTTGCTTCTGGGTGGTCCCTGGAACTAAATATTTTGAGATGCGGGTCCGTGGCCAAATACATGTAATTTTGGGGGTCCTTCACATGAAAAGGTTTGAGAACCACTGACATAGTAGTCTCTCAAGAACAGACTAACTGAGCTCCAGTTAAGTGAAAAGGACCTTTTCTTTGACGATGGCTGGCCAGATTGCTGACATAGAAACATAGGTTTTTGAAAAAGTCTTAGAAGGATTCAAAAGACACTTATAGAATCGGGTAAATATTCTAATTTTCACAATTTTTCAAAAATAGCAGATCTACAAGCCTGCAGCGCGGCACTCAGTGCCGCGCTGTGAGCTTGTATATCTGCTATTTTTCAATAGTTAAAGCATAAAATAATGATACACAATAATGTGCACCCGTTCTGAATGGATTAATTCACTCTCCCTTAAGCCCAAACCACACCAATGATTCGCCTTGCAACCAAATGGTTGCATGCAACTACTCGCAAGCATTATCCCCAAGAATGGCAGTTGCAAGGAGTTGCATTGGTGTGGAGTGTCCTATTTTCGGCTAATGTTCCTTATCACACAAAGAGTCAGCAGACCCCCAGTAGTTACTCTGAGGACCCCCTATTGAAGACCCCTGGCCTTTACATTTGGTTACATTGGTTAACAGGCTTTTTGTCATTGTATTCTTTCCTCACCTCAGGATCCCACGTGTCGAACAGAGTTATGGTTGCACCCTCTCCATCCACTTGAATGGTCTTTTCACACACTGCATCTGAAACAAACAGGGACAATGTGTGAGAAAATGTGTAAAAGATTATGTGGCCAATCCTTGAGTAGACTGCTCTAATTCAGCGGTTCTCAGAAATGTCATATCAAGGACCATCAAATTGATATTACTTTGCATGTTTATTGTTTTCCCATATAAAAATACAAATATAATCTTTAGCACACTATATACAAAAAATGGAATCAGAAAACTATCTGAATAGTCATTAATATGCCTACATTCTCTCATAATAAATAATAACAATAAAAAGTGGGGAAAAGTGTTTCTAATTTTCCTGGGGACCCCCTGGAACGCCCGGACCATACAGTCATTGAGAACCACCTCTCAAACATCAGTGACACATTTAAAATTTTTATATACCATATTTTAACTAATCCTAACCATGTAAGTACCGTAATTGCCGGACTATAAGCCGCAGCTTTTTTCCCATGTTTTGAACCCAGCGGCTTATACAAGGGTATTTTTTACAGCTAACGGCCAGGTAGTTCGTTTTACAATGGTCTTTAACAAGGATTTATAGATTTTTACAGCTAACAGCCACCAGGGGCGCTCTAGCAGGTGCTATAGTCAGGTGCGGCTTATATATGTGAACATTAGTTTTTTGTTCTAAATTTAGCTGGTGCGGCTTATATTCAGGTGCGGCTTATGGTCCAGCAATTTACGGGTAAATGTAGACCTTAATTCTCTCACCTCCATAAGGCTCACAGTCCTCATCAGTGTCCACGCCGTCCGCGGCGGCACCTGCGAAGATGCTGGCGAACAGCGTCTTGCCGACACCGCTGGCCCCCAGCAGGACCACACGGAACGGCTCGCATCCCCCCGTCTCCAGGGTCTCCCCTTCGGCAGAGTCCACAGAGTAGACGGAGTCTGAGGAGGACCAGCTGTCCCGGCTGCCGCTGGACTCTCCGGCCGAGCTGAGGCACGATTTGGAGCGGGACATGCAGCTCACTGTGAGCTGGTGGTGGTCTCCCCCTCCACCTCCAGCACTCCACCGATGCAACTCGTGCTGTAAGCGGAGGCTGTGCCGACGCATGCTGGAGAACATCGTGTGATGATTGACGATCCCTAGGCTACTATAAATAAATGCCTCTTTTGAGTAAATCCAAGAGCAAGTTATTTATTCCAGGTCTGTACTGATGACGAAAGAATGGATGCCGAAGTGAGCCCAAAACGCAATGACATGCAGAAATGTCCCTCAAAGAGTCTAACGCCTTTTTTAAGTATTTTTTTAGTTGTCTGTTGAAGTTGCCTGAGGTTTGCTGCGCCAGTCGCTTTATCAGTAAATAGAATCAGATACAGTCTACGGTCTTTTGCCACAAGCTCGTGCCTGCCTGTAATCTCCCGAGTTGTTCGCTTCTGTTATGATGACAGACTTTCGCTGCCCCTTTTATGTAAAAGCTGAGAGCCAGAGAGAGAGAGAGAGCCAGAGAGAGAGAGAGAGAGAGAGAGAGAGAGAGAGAGAGAGAGAGAGAGAGAGAGAGCCAGAGAGAGAGAGAGAGAGACAGGGAGGGGGAGAGGGGGACCTGAGTCAAGTGTTTCCTTGACGTCACTAGCCTCATGCCCTCATCCCCTCCTCATTGAAGTGTGGATCCCATGTCCACACAGCTTGATAGCCATGCTCATGATGAGACACACTACAAATTATCTTGTAACTTTATTTTCAAGTTTAAGATATCCAGCAGTTTAGATTTAACAGGATAATTTGGTCATGATCACCGCTGTCTATGTCTACTTTTGAAAACTTGCGTCCTATTAGGTACCCTATACTTCTGACAATTAGAAACTACTAGAAGCTGGGGGCGGCCCAGCGTCTAGTCGGCGACCTGGCCAACTCGGAACAATGTAAATAGGGAATGAATGCCCCGCCCTTTAATGCAAACCCCATTATACCTGTTTTCATAGGACCCGTTTTGACCATTTGTCTGCCTGTGTCCATTTATGCCCATATATGGAGATATCTGTATCTGTCTGTCTGTCGGTGTCCATTTTATGTCCATATATGGAGATCACTGCAGTTATAGTTCTGGGTCCATTTTATGCCCATATATGCCCATATATGGAGATATCTGTCTATCTGCGTCCATTTTATGCCCATATATGGAGATCTCTGTATCTGTCTGTCTGTGTCCCTTTTATGCCCGTATATGGAGATCTTTGTGATTCTGCATCCATTGTATGCCCATATATGCCATATATGGAGATATCTGTTTATCTGCGTCCATTTTATGCCCATATATGAGATTTCTGTCGCTTTTTCAAACAGATGGTCAAAACGGGTCCTATGACAACAGGTATAATGGGGTTTGCATTAAAGGGGGAACCGGCACTGTGTCTGCAACACAGTCGGAGGCACAGACAGATACAGAGATCTCCATAATGGGAATAAAGGGACACAGACAAACAGATGGAGGAGGAGACAAACTTAATGCAAACCCCATTATACCTGTTGTCATAGGACCCGTTTTGACCATCTGTTTGCCTGTGTCCATTTATGCCCATATATGGAGATATCTGTATCTGTCTGTCTGCGTCCACTTTATGCCCATATATGGAGATCTTTGACCATCTGTTTGCCTGTGTCCATTTATGCTCATATATGGAGATATCTGTATTTGTCTGTCTGCATCCATTTTATGCCCATAAATGGAGATCTATGCAGACACAGTGCCAGTTCCGGAAAATCCTGATGTCAGACATCAGAATCCGAACCTTTCGTGCTGGTTCCAGAAAATCGTGTATCGGGTCGGGTCGGGTCGAGGCCGAGCACTGCACTACCTGCTGCGGTGGGGAACGCACGTGCCGAATTTGAAATAGGGAATGAATGCCCCACCCTTTAATGCAAACCCCATGAATGCCCCACCCTTTAATGCAAACCCCAATATACCTGTTGTCATAGGACCCGTTTTGACCATCTGTTTGTCTTTGTCCACTTATGCCCATATATGAAGATCTCTGCACACACAGTACCGGTTGCAGAAAACTCTGATGTCAGACTTTATGCCCATATCTGGAGAACGCGCGTGCCGGTGGGAAGAAGGGTTCTCGAGATACGCGGATTACATACATACATACACATTCACAGAGATTTTGTGTTGACTCATGTGGCGTACGTGATGTCAGAGCCTTTTATGAAGTGATGTCACAATGAGTCAGCGCTTGCGCCGATTTCCTCCGGAACAGCCTGATGTCAACAATCAGCTCCGCATAAGGAGATTCCGAACGTTTCGCGCCGGTTTCGGAAAACCGCGAGTCGGGTCGGGTCGAGGCCCGGCACTGCACTCCGCGCTGCGGCGGGGAACGCGCGTGCCGAATCTGAAGCCGGTGGGACGAACGGTTCTCGAGATACGCGGATTACAAACAAACAAACAGACAGACAGACAGAGATTTGTCGCATTTATAGATAGATGAGTTTATGACTATATTGTATTTGCAGGATTAACTAACAATCTTGTAATGCTAAATGATGGTATGCTCTGTAGAACAATACTTCACCCCTGGCATTTCCGCTTTTATTCTGGATAGTGACAGTGGGAGAGACAGACCGAGAGGATGACATACAGTAAAGAGCCTCCCTCGGATGAGGGAGGGTCGATTTCCAACTCACCAGGCCAGGCCAGCTGCGGGAAGGACCATGGCACAAATGTGGGGATGAATTCATTTTACACTAAAATGGCATATAGAAAATATGGTCAAGCAGCATTCTGCTTCTACGGACCGACAGCTTGGAATAAACTCCCTGTACACCTGCAGGCAGCCTCTGTGGATAGCTTTAAAGCACAGCTCAAGACCCATTTCTTCACTCTTGCTTTTAGCTGAACTTTTAAATCCCTAGGCTGTGCTGTTATTAATGTCCACACTGTTCTGAACACGTTTTTGTTATGATAGTCCTTACTGACGATTTAAATGTTTTTTTGTAATGTTTTATGTTTTTACTTTTCTTTTCTGCTTTATTGTAATCATGTGTACTTTTTCTGCTCTGTAAAGTGCTTTGAGCTGCATTTCATGTCATGAAAGGTGCTATACAAATAAAGTTTATTATTATTATATTATTACACTTCTACACTTTTGATATCATATTCACTCGGCGGCCATGTTGGCATTTTGCATGAAAAAAAGGGTGGCATTTCATTAACTTAATTGCAAAATGTCCACCGTGTGAATATGGTGTATAATAATCAAAAGTAACTATGAAGTTTTCAAATATTTATAGTGGGGTATTAATATTTGCCTCTGAGATGTAGTGGAGTAGAAGTAAAAGTACTGAAAATTGGAAACTACTCAAGTAGGCTACAGTACTTGAGAGTAATGTGTACATGTACCTTTACCCCACTGGAACTCAGCAGATGTTTGTTTGTGAATGAACCATCTAAGAATAAACACGAATGCCCAGGGGTTCCCTGCACTAGGCCTACACTACAGATTGTCCCCCACTAGAAGTACTTTCCCAGAACTTTGGAAAAGGACATTGTGTTTGTGTGTGCATTGAGTGGTTGTGTGGCTGTGTGGCTGTGTGTGTGTGTGTGTGTGTGTGTGTGTGTGTGTGTGTGTGTGTGCATTGAGTGGTTGTGTGGTTGTGTGTGTGTGAGAGAGAGAGAATGAGAGCATGGAATAACATAACAATAATAGCAGGATTATGCCGCTTATACGGCTGTTGTTTTTCAGGACTGCTGTATGGAATCAGGGCCTGCTGCTGCGTATTACAGTTCTGAATCTGATTTGATCTGCTAGAGACAGATGACTGAGTGACATTAAATCCTCAAATGTTAAGTGCTGGAGCGAGACCAGGGCTCAGGAGGGGAGGGAAGGGGAGGGGAAGCGGCCGGCTTGAGCTTGACAGCGTGCTGAAGAAAGAAACACAAGATATGGTTCTATACATGGATGCGTCCTCTCGCAGGCTCTCCTACATGGGGAGAGTGTCGAGGGAGGTGGAGCACGTGTCTGCACTGGTTGATCAGGACAGACCGTTAGTTCAGGACATGAATAAGGTCAGAGCCAGTGACAGGACGGAAGTCGATGAGAGGCTGGAGAGGAAAGCGTTGGCCGATATGATACTGTATGACGACTGCAGGCACAGATGAAAGTCACAAGAAGAAGAAAGGATTTGGGGATTACTAGAGAGGATAGCAAGCATGACAGCAGGTATTTGAGGTACAAAGCCTAATTACAGGCCAAATCAATTTGTGATAAATAGATATTCAGATGACATAGCGAATGAAGTGAGACAGAACATGGTATATGAGATAAGCTGTCCATAGAGAGATGGGGACAGTCGAGCAGATGGACCCCATATACTATACAGATGTATTTAAGCGCTCTTAAATAAACCAGTAAGACTCCCTAATCGGGAGATAAGCGACCGTAGGTCACTTATCTCCACAAATAGGGCAAAAATGTGTTTTTCCAAAAACTTCCTGATCCATGTTGATGACATGAGTGTAGACATACTGTGTAGTGATTTTCGTGATTTTAGGGCAAAAACTGTAGGAGCAGTGGCCAAAAATGTGTTTTAAAAATCGGCCTGTAGGTGGCGCTAGAAGAGGGCCATGTGAGAAATGAGGGGTGGGGTGTCCGCGTTGCCTTGGCGGACGAATAGGTACCGGCCCCGGCTCTCCCGGACGCTCCTAGCCCGAGTTACGGCATTTTATGTGAGCTGCAGTGGCAGGGGGTCCTCCACTGGGGGCGCCACCACTTTTGCATCCGTTCTGGAGCACCAGGAGTGGGTGGTCCCCGGGAATTCCCCGTGAGCAGCCCCGTTGGGGTGGTCATTTGGTAATTTTTGCACATGTGCTCATTTTTTACACTTGGGGGTCCCCGAGGGAGCTGGGGGTCCCTGGAGCTCTGGGGGTCCTTGGAGGTTGTAGTTTGGCAGGTAAGGAGTGTGTGTGCAAAAGGGGGCATGGATCGGGGCAACGGTTGCGGAGATATGAGCAGGGCAAAAGTGTGACGTGTGACGTGAGTCACGGAGGGAACTTTTTTTACACCAGGGGGTCCCCCAGGGACTTGGGGGTCCCTGGAGCTCCGGGGGTCCTTGGAGGTTGTAGTTTGGCAGGCAAGGAGTGTGTGTGCAAAAGCTGGCATGGATCGGGGCAACGGTTGCCGAGATATGAGCAGGGCAAAACGTGTGTGACGGACGGACGGACAGACGGACACCTGGTGGAGCTTTCTGTAGTAAGTGCGACCTACGGTCGCAATCACCGCCACGCCATCTCAACACTCTTAATTCGGAATACATCAGCATATTAAACCCGGTCCAATGGTTGCATTTCATTAGTTTCCCCAGGGTTAGTATTGAATTAAGGCTCCACACACACACACACACACACACACCACACACACACACACACACACACACACACACACACACACACACACACACACACACACACACACACACACACACACACACACACACACACACACACACACACACACACAAAACATTAACTACTTGATTTTGTTGGGGCAATTAAGAAATTAGTATTGTTATTATTGTTTTTAATTTACCAAGTCAAGCCATGTTGCCTTTGTTAAAACAAGACGTTGTGAAATTAACAATACAGTACATGTATGAATGCATACAGTTTGAGCCTAGTCCCTCACATCCAAGTCACGAATAATCATTCAGACCTACGGTACACTCTACACAGCATAACATATCCCTAAATGAATCATAGGAAACTTAGGGGTTAATGCCAGGGTCTTAAGGTCCCTACATGCACCAGTGTTAGTCATCCACACCCACCCATCTTCTCGATCGGAGGGTGGTTAAAACAGGATGACTAAAACTGTAGCATGTAGAGACAGAGGCCCCTTTTAGCCAACCGTTCAAGTGATTCAACCACATCTCTTACAGAGAGCCTGGGATCACACAGAATTAAGTCCCAATCTGCTAAGGCCTCGTTCCCGATCGTCTCTCTGCATAGTTCTGTCATTTATCTGTACGCAAAGTCTTTATACAGACTGACAAATGTCACCTCATCCACACAGCAGCACATGCTCTCTCAAGACAAACAGATGTTTCAATTAATATCCCCCATGAACATGTGACACTTGATAATTTAACACGAGTAGAATTCTGCAGAGTGCAGAAGTGCGTCAACCTCAGTGTGACGTCAATCCCTCTGCAAAAGAGTGCCTCGCATTTCAAAAGCAACAAGTGCAGTGAGCTGCAAGGCAAGAGTTGCTTGGACACCACCGTTTGTAATTGAGACGTCATTCGCACAATTTTAGCGAAACCTAATTAGGTTACACTAATGTAAGACGTACTCTCCTGTCAGAGTTCAGAATGATATACAAAATTAGTTATTATACAACAGGCTTACCCAACCATGTGTAATCATTACCTTGTTTGTGTTAAAAAACACATTACACTGGAGACCATTCAATCTGCCTGAATCATGTGAATTCAAGGAACACGTGCAAATGTATAACTCCCCTGCAGCAGCTGCGTGATTAAGAGGGTGAACAGAGCGGCATTGCACAAAACAACAGGTTGAATACACTGTGGTGGCCTGCCCTACATCTAAAACACTAAAGTGACTCACTCCCTACACAAGGGATACAGTACACATACACTACAACTGACATATTGATATAACA
Organism: Nannobrachium achirus; assembly: GCF_963921795.1. Lineage (NCBI taxonomy): Eukaryota > Metazoa > Chordata > Actinopteri > Myctophiformes > Myctophidae > Nannobrachium > Nannobrachium achirus. The sequence goes on along the minus strand of NC_137811.1, from coordinate 43,288,107 downwards.
TCTTAGGCAAAACGGATGTGCCCTCCTTTCAGCTTGCATAAAACATAAAAATAAAAAGTGTTGAGTAGTGTTCAGTAGGCTAGTTAGTTACTATGCAGTTCTGCTGGTACAGGCTACATTCAGTGATGAGTTGTGTACACATTCCCCTCATACTGGTTATGCTCTGTGTCTAAAACATACCTGAGAGCAGCATAAATCATCTTTTGAACACAGTAAATATGACTGTAGATGGAAGCAGAAGAGCAAAGAAGCAAAACAGATTTTGGTGGTCATACTGTAAAAAACTCACAAACACTGAGACGTTTAGCATATACAAACACCGCTGCACACACAAACAAACCAGGATTCTCTCCATTGGAATTCTTTCCACTGGCCCCATCACTATCAGCCACAAATTTATTACACAAAATATAATAATTAATCATTTTGTTTCTCTAGTGGTTTCAGACAATTCTGACATCATAACAGCAATGGAAAGTGAGAACACAAGGACACAGCGATGAACAGAAACAGAGAAAAACAACATGGGTGTCATTTGAAACCATTTGTGTGGTTCTTGTCTGAACAGAAGTCATTATCTGCAGCCATTGCTGTGCGTCGAGTCAAACGGAGAGATGACACAGAGCAGACATGCCGCATACAAACACATGCAACAAGTGCTTGGTGTAGAATAGACGGTTCCACGGTCAATCCAAAGATGGCCTGTGTCGTGTGTGTGTGTGTGTGTGTGTGTGTGTGTGTGTGTGTGTGTGTGTGTGTGTGTGTGTGTGTATGTGATAAGCCTAATTTATACTTTGTGGTGTGATGCCGTTGCTCTGTACATATTAACACATTGTCAAGCGGAAAACCGTGACTCACTGTATGACGAAGTATAAATCAGCCTTTACTCATCATCTACGTGAGAGATGGTGGACTGGAAGGCGAAGGTGATGTGGTTTCGTGCGTGGTCAAGGTAGGGGTCTCTGAAGGTGTCCGTGTCACCACTGAAGTGTCTCCACTGCATCAGCTCTGACATGCTCAGGTGCTTCTGTGCTGCCGAGCCGCCACCGCCACCACGCTCACCCTGACGACCCAGCTGGCAGGGCCTGTCAGAGGCCTCCTCTTCTGGTTCCACCGCTGAGAAAAAGGATATCAAAAGGAAAACAGGGATAGACATGTGAGCTTTATGCTTCTAAAAACAACCTGCACACTTTGATTCCCTCTTTGAACGATATATTATTCTTTTTCTTTCACATTTTTGGCCCATGGTGGGAGCCCGGAACTCAGCTCATGCTTCCTTCATTGCATGAGGAGTGAGCAAGCCGCTTCTTATCCTACTGGAGAGTTTCCCCCGTAGGACGTAGCGCATCAAAGGAACATGTTATTCCAACCAGTCATCCCCTCCATCAGGCGCCCCAGCTGGGCAGGGTGAGGCACTATGGAGACGAGGATTTGTGAAGGTACCTACACGGGGAGAACATGCAAACTCACTGTGGCATGGAAACCGCTCTGCTGCAGACAGGAAGGCTCTGCAGCGAGTGGTGAAGTCTGCTCAGAAAATCACCGGAAGCAGCCTACCTGCCATCAGTCACATTTACACCAGCAGACATCATGAAAGATGTCACCCACCCTGCTCATGGTCTGTTTGCCCTCCTCCCTTCGGGCAGGAGGCTGCACAGTATTAAGGCCAATACCACCATGCTAAAGAATAGTTTCTTCCCTGTAGCTGTGAGAATTATGAACTCTGGACCTTGAAACTGTGATCTTTGCACTTGTGAGATTACTTATGAACTCTGCACTAAGAACTGAACTGCAACACTGTTTTTCTAATGTCGTTTTTAATGCTGCTACTTTTTAGTACTGTCTTTTTAGCGGGCAAGTGCAATTGCTTTTAGGTATTATGTAGTTTTTATAGTGTCTAGGTATATTTTATTATTTCGCCATGTCCAGGACCTGGGTAACAAATTTCGTTCTGTACTGAATGACAAATAAACTCATTGAACCTTGAACTCCACACAGAAAGGCCCTTTTGCCAATTCCACTTACTATGGGCACTGATGACATGGAGGAGAGAACACGTCCCCAGCGCACACAGCGGCCCCGGCAGGAGTGTGGGTGTGTGTGCGTGCGCGTGCGTGTATGCATACCGTGGGCAGAGCCATCCATTTCACAGCTGCAGTCCAGGAGGTCATGAGTGAGACAAGGTGTTTCTGTCAGGCTGAACAGATCTCGCAGCTCATTGGAGGAGAAACTGGTGTGGTCCGCCCCTTTCCCCAGGTCCACCACAGTCCCAGAAAGGCCCTGCTTGGACACCTGCCTTTGGAAGATGCGTTCCTCAATGGTACCTAAGTGAGAAACATGCAATTTACAATTCAGGCATTTAGCAGACGCTCTTAATCCAGAGCGACTTACAATAGCAAGGTAATGCATCAATACATCAACATTAATATATCAAATCATAGAAATAGTAATCTAAGAAAAACGTAGGTAGACCAGGCACCTACATTTGTAACCACTTGCGCCCCCATTGTCTAAATATAAATGATCATAGGTATGTTGGTCTTAAAATGAGGTGTGGTCTGGTGCAAGCAGAGCGCACTGCTATCTTAAGCCCAAAGTTTGTGTTCTGCTTTTAGGTCAATTAAAAACTTAAAACAGATCGCAAATGTTTCCTTAGTATTTGCGCAGCGCATCACTTGCCTAGGTGGTTCACAATGCAAGCACACTGATAGCAGTCAAAATCCATCCAATCCAACACACGTTCAACAATTTAAGTGACATTTCTGAGAGGATCTGCATTGAGGGTGAGAAAATAATTAACTTGGCACCACAATGATAACGTTCTGTAAACAGTGCCACACACAGATGTTAAAAGGAGGTAATTATAAAGAGGTAGATAGTTTGCTGCGGTAATGCCAGCTACCATGCCATTTGATTTCAAACAATTCCATCCATCTATCCCGCAGCCAATTGTGCACTGATTTGTAAAATATTTAGTTCTCTCTAATCGGCAATGTGTGGTTGTTAATTTGGTGTATGAAATATGATGTTAATACCAGTCAAAGGATATAGCTTGAAATGTAAGTGTCTGGACAAAGTGAAAGGTAGAAAGAGAGAGTGTGAGAGAAAAAGAGCATTTATCTCACACCTAAATCTGTTCATGTGTTCAAATAGCCTAACTGTATTGTTGTGAATCCATAGCCAAATAGGGCTAAAAGAATAACTGAGGATGAGCGTGTGAATATGGCTGTTGGGCATGAGGAGACTATGGTGATTCTGGCCACTGTGTTTTGACACCCGTTGTTTCCATGTGATGTTTTGGCAATGTTCCCCCTGTGTCTCCTGACATCGTTACATCACTTTATTCGTCTCCAAATCCGCTCTGATTGATTTAATTAATGTAACGCCCAAATCACAGCTACGACTAGGTCAGACGCTTAACACCACCCAGTAGCGCCATGCGCCTGGTAGCGCATCCAAATTGTGGGCGGGGGGTCTATAGGGCCCTATTTTCACCGGTGCCTTCACCATCCCTAAACCTTTTTGCCATTTTTTATTGTTGTGAAGAAGAAAACATTTTAAATAGTTCAAATAGCTAATCTACAAACTTACAACATGTCAATATAGATTGTCTATTTGAAATATTTGAAAATGTTTTTCAAATAGTAAAAAAGGCTTATGGATATGGGGTAAGGCACAGACAAAAATATAGGCCTAGTGAGTAGTGACCACTACGAGACCTTGGTTTTGAATCCTCTGTGGTTCATCCAACTTGGCCAGAAACTGCCAATCAACACAGTTGCCTTTGGTGTTGATGGCTGAGAAACCAGGCGAGGAGGGAGGGCGAACTCTGTCACCGCACTACTGATAACTGATTCCTACAGGTTGGTCAGGTTCAGTGGGGAGAGAAATAGGTCACATAGAGTGTGTTCATCTGAACGCATTACGTCTACATTCTCCTAAATAACCAACTGTAGGGGTTAAAAATGCCAGGGACTACACATGGATTGGAGAAATTGGCATAATAAATAAAGGGGAAGAATTTTAAGAAAACAAAACAATAAATAAATGGACAACTTGGACACGAGGGAGGTGCTTGAGGAAAGGCCATGGGACGACCAAATCAGCAGGGATCACCCTGCAATCAAGTTCAACACGTTTGTGAAGGGTGTGCGTGCACGTGTTCTCACCTGCTGTGAGGAGACGGTAGATATGCACAGTCTTCTTCTGTCCATCTCTCCATACTCGAGCCATGGCCTAAAACACACAAGCAAGCAGTGTTGCAGAGGACAATGCAATACCAGGGTACGCAGTGCCATCTGGTGGAGATGCATAAATAATCTGATTATGGTATGCTATGTTCTGTGTGAATGTGTCTAGTGTGAGTTTGTTGTGCGCATGCACATGGATGAGTGTGTGTGTGTGTGTGTGTATATATGTGTGTGTGTGTATGAATTAATGAATAAAAACATTTTTTAGACGTTTTTTCTAAATAATACCAAAAATCGAAGAAATTCCATGAATTTCAAAAACAAATGTTTAGGAAGTAGTGAAAATATCCGATCTACAAGCGCCTATTTGCCTGGGACCCAAAATAGTGAAAATTGTAGATCTACAAGCTCACAACCTGTAGAACTGGTATTTTCACTATTTTTTGGGGACCCCACCCAGGCAAAGGTCTTAAGACCCTTTTTTGGGTCTTGAGCCAAAAGGTTTTGGGAACCGCCACTGTAGGTGTGCTGTGGATCAGTGTCACCTGGATGTCGTTGGCGGGGTTCCAGTCGATGTCGTACAGCACCAGGTGGGAGGCCCCCACCAGGTTGAGGCCCACCCCTCCGGCCTTGGAGCTCAGCAGGAACAGGAAGCTCTGGGAGTAGGGGCTGTTGAAGGCGTCCACCAGCCGCTGCCTCTGGACGGTGGGCGTGTGGCCGTCCAGCCGACAGAAGCTGTAGCCCAGGTGGACACACAGGTCCTGGAGCAGGTCCAACGTCTGTGTGTAGTTGGAGACCACCACAACCCTGGAGGAGGAAACAGTACAACAGTGGTTCAACCTATTCAGGCCGTGACCCCCAAAATAATCATATTTGAACTGGGGTCCCACCCGGACGAGCATTAAAGGTGATACACTATGCATTTAAAAAGTATTTATGTCATATTGTTTATGTCCCAAAAACGTTTTTCAAAAGGTTTGAGGCTAAATTACCACTCCTGAATAGAGAGCCTCTCTCATTTTTGAATGGCTCTCAGAGCATTTCAACTGCAGTACCACCTTTGGCCTGAACTGCACCACCCCCCCCCCCCCCCCAAAATCCTTTTGAAAAAAAATTGAAATTGAATTGAAAAGAAAAAAAAAATATATAGATTTTTTTTTTTATGATGACGTCACAATCGGCAGATGACGTCACAATCGGCAGCAAATCTGGATAGCCTGTTTTGAGAACCCGTGGGATACTTTTAACCTTGGCCTTCTCAAAACCAGAGAAAGACACAACGGTCAGAAATGGGACTTTGTGAGGATAGAAGGTGCTAGTGGGACCCCAAAAAAAGGTTTTAAAATAGGAAAAGTGAAATTTCATGGTGTATCACCTTTAAGAGTTGAGGCATTACATTTTGTATAACATGGTTCTATTGTGAAAATAGCAGATCTACATGCTCACAACGCCTCGCGTTGCGAGGCGTTGTGAGCATGTAGATCGGCTATTTTCACAATTTCTGCCTCTAATATTTGACAATTTTGCCAATGTTTCGTTTGTCATTAGATGTATTAAAAAGTCCTTAAATTGTCTCTTTAGAAATGTCCAGATATACCCTTCACCCACTTAAACTTTATGCTGGTTTGTTTACTGTTGAGTGAGAAAACAATGTTGCACATTAAGGTAACCATCTGGGGACCACCCAAAAATTAATTTGGGGACCCCTCTGGGGATCCCGACCCACAGGTTGAGAACCACTGCAATACAATAATGTCTGGGTTTAGTTGGAGACCACCACAACCCTGCAAGGAGGAAAACGGTACCACTTCACGTCTGCTAACCAGTGATGAAAAAAGTACTCCAATGTTTTTACTTAAGTAGAAGTATCAATAGTGCAATATTGAAATACTGAATTCAAAATTCACTTGAGTAAAAGCACAAAAGTATTGGCATAAGTACCAAAAGTAGAAGTACTCATTATGTCCCATTTCAAGTTTCAAGAACAAAAATCTTTTGAAAACAGTGAGGCATTGTGAGCTTGTAGATCGGCTATTTTGACCAAAATGTACATATGGTTGAAGTAGTTATGTATGTTTTGTAATAATAATCCAAATCTAACTAGTAAAAAAACAATTAAAACCATGAAGCATCTGATAAACATGGATATGTGTGTGTGCGTGCGCACGCACACACGTGCACACACACACACACACACACACACACACACACACACACACACACACACACACACACACACACACACACACACACACACACACACACACACACACACACACACACACACACACACACACACACACACACACACACACACACACACACACACACACAAATAAGCACCTGTCTGCAGGGTTGAGGTGTCTTATGGCCGTCAGTAGGTCTGATAGAACCAGCAGTTTTCCGGAGTCCACAGTGCTGAATGCACCTGAGCTGTAGGACTCTGGGAAAAGACCTTCCATTCCCTCATATACAGAACTCTCCATTGTTCCACTGCTGCTTTTCTCCTAAATGCACATGAACAAAGAATTTACAGTGACATTTCAAAAACACAATAAAAAACACCTCTCTATCTTCTTCAATGTGCTTTCATGGAACCGGCAGACATTTTTTGGTTCCAGTTCGGTCCAAACCAACTTTTAGGGTTCTGAACCAATTCATTTTCAGTGGAAACGCTCTGAACTGGTACAATATTAGACAGGGACAAAAACTGAACAGGCTCAACCCCGGTGGAAAGGTTAACAGGTAACAACATTGTGTGCAAGTGTACAGGTTTGTGCATCGGTCATGTTTTATTTTGTTTTAGTGTACCTTACAAGTGGAGTAGAGCAGGCCTGGGTGGTTGCAGAGCTTCTTCAGGGCCGTGATGCAGGCCAGGTGCGTGTGGACCTGCGTGGAGCCCTGAAGGCAGGCCCTTAACACGCGGTGGGAGAGCAGGTGCTGGTACAGCTCCCGCTGCAGCGCCGAGGCCTGGCAGAACAGGGTCCAGTCCAGGCGCGGCGGCAGGTAGCGGTTGATGATCTCCTGGGTCCGCCTCAGGATGAACATGCCGGTCAGACGGGAGAGCTCTGCGGCACGCTCCTCCCCCAGAGCTCTGTCCTCCTGATGGAAGAGAGGCGAGGAGCTAAATCGGCGGAGGTTTTGGATAAGGTTGACGCCACCTCGCGGCTTGGGAGCTTTTGTCTACGCCCCCTTCATGGCAGGGAACATTGAGTTTTGAGTGTAGCAACATTTTCATAAAATACTAAAGAAGTGTTTATTTTTTTACGTTTATTTACATGTCGCCCCGTTCAACTGTGCTTTCTGCGGAGACACGCGTTTAACATAGAATGACAGGCAAATAAAATACAGTAGGCCTACTATGCAGGAAAAAAGGGGGAAAATACCAAAGAAGTGTTTATTTTTTTATTTACACATCACCCGTACCACTGTGCTTTTTTGTGGAGACACGCATTTAACATAGAATGCCAGACAAATAAAATGTAGTAATATGCAGGAAAAAGGGGGAGAATACCAAAGAAGTGCAAGCCTAAGGGGGTGTCAACCAAAACCTCAGCCGATTTAAGAGATGCGACCATGAGACCCGGGCCGGCCGGTTCACTAAATGTTTATGTAAGCATAGATATATACTAACTAGAGGCATGTTAATGTTGCATGATAACTCTGCTATTACCTGCTGTGTTCCCTTGTTCCATTTACTGTCATCTTGGCACAAAGCGCTCAAAGTTTGTTGTACGCCCACTAAATGTCCGGGATCTGAAGCGTGGCCTACATCTGGCCTACGTCTTGGCACAAAGCGCTCAAATTCTGCTGTACGCCCAGTCACAATGGCTTCGTGGGACGTTTAATGAAATGAACTCTTAAATAGCACCACTCACTTCACACTAGGTGTGATTTTTTTTACAGTTTACTTAAATTAGTTTATTTGTGTTTTTATTTCTTAGTTTAACTTTTTCGGTGCCATATGTAAAGTGGGACCTCTTATATTGCCGTTTCACCACCAAAGGGTTAAAAAAATAGTGTGCACGCCGGTGTACAAATTTGTGCACAGATGATGCACTATGCATGTACACGCTTTTCACAGCATTCAGACAAAAACATCCGCTTGGAAATCCATTCAGGAGATAGCAGCCCTTATGTTTTCTTCAAATGTAAACAAACATGGCTGCCATGTTTGAAAGATGGGGTTGGTATGGGGGTTAAACATGCAATTTCGCGATCGCGATCATGCCTAGTACATTGTTGGAGGTCCATTTTTTTTTTTTTTTTTTTTATAAAGTCGATAAAAGTCGATTGGCAGGGAAAGCCAGTTAAAAAGTCGATTTTATTATAGAAGTCGATTTTTTGGCAGGGTATGAGTTAAGGAGTGGCACTGGGGCAGACTGTCCCAGGTCTGATTTTAGTTCTGGATCTGCTGAACCTTATGTCAATTTTATTTTGTTATTAATTGATTTTTCATTGGTTAAGAAAAATGTTGTATCTTGAGTTTGGGCCAGCCTGGAGGTGGTAACAGTCAGTACCTCTGTACAGGAGGGTTGTCTGGAGCGCAGTATAGGTTCCTCGTACACTTTCCTGTAAGCAGTAGTGGACCCTAGGATCCCTGGGTTGACAAACTCTATGATGGCGTAGAACTCCTGCAGGTCGTTCTGTACTGGGGTACCTTCAAAAGATCAACACAAAATACACAATTAACCTTATTCCTTTTAAGATCCATACAGCAATCACCAGAGACGATTATCTTAGGAGCAGTGGTTTTCAACCCTTGTCATATCAAGGTCCATTATTTATTTAACATCTGAGCCACAGAACCACAACTTGATGATTCAGCCTCTCAGACCCAAGACTTAAGAATGTTTTGTTATAGTTGGATAGGATTTTGTCCTCAATTCCATGCTGTATTGATGTGTTAGGAGACATAACAGGCAACTGTTGATCAAAAGAACAATTCTTCTACATTCTCTAATTGTGTAGACTTCTTGTAAATTAAGTAACGCACATGATGAACAATAATTCAATGTCTTCAAATCTACAAGCTCGCAGCGCGGCACTCGGTGCCGCGCTGTGAGCTTGTAGATCTGCTATTTTCAAATTGCTAAAGCATTAAATAATTCTAGGCCTTAAATAACAATAAATGTATATTTGTGTGTGTGTGTGTGTGTGTGTGTGTGTGTGTGTGTGTGTGTGTGTGTGTGTGTGTGTGTGTGTGTGTTGTGTGTATACCTGTCAGAATGACCCTGCGTGTACAGTTGAGCCCACTGAGGGCCGACGAGGTCTTGATGTTACTGTTCTTCAGTCTGTGGCCTTCATCACACACCACAAGACTAAACTCCAGCTGCTGCACCTGAAAAGGCAAACTCCTCATCATCAAGCTGGAGTCAGGTGAAGTGTTGTGAACACAACATCAACACAACAGGGTGAGAGCCATGGGTGGGGACCCCCCCACCCATGACAAGCACTAAGAGTTGAGGAATTACATTTTGTATAACACGGTTCTATTGTGAAAATAGCAAATCTACATGCTCACAATGCCTCGGTATTGTGAGCATGTAGATCAGATATTTTCACAATTTCTGCCTCTAATATTTGAAAATTTGATTTGAGGTGTGCTGTGTGCATCAGCCTTTTCTAAAAAGTTCATAGGTGTAAATGTATACTGCGTTCCACTGGCCTCCACACAGGCAGGCACACACACATTTGAAAAAGGGACACTTTGTTTCGGAATTTCAGAACATTTAATGAAGCTTTTTGTTGCGAATGTTTAAATTGTCATTTTAGAGTTATTAAAAAGTCCTTAAATTGTCACTTTAGAAATGTGCATAAACCCTCTATACACTTAAACTTTATGTTGGTTTGTTTACTGTTGAGTGAGAAAACAATGTTATTTGGCGACCCCCTTGGGGGCCCCGACCCACAGGTTCAAAAGCACTGACATACTGTACCTGTTCTAGAGAGCGCAGCAGCATCTCATAGCTGATCACCAGGACGCTGTGTAATGGAGAAGCCACAAACTGCTCGATCCTGTGGTCCTGCACAAGTACAAGTAGGTTGGTGAGTGGCTCGGTATCAGCCAGTAACATGTACACATACTGAACATTTATATGCATCGATTATTAACATATAATCTGTGAATAAGCAATCAGCAGTGATGTAAAGCAACTACCGATAATTACATTTACTCAAGTAAACATACTTAGTACAAAAATAATTGAGTACTTTTTCCACCACTGACAATAGGGAATAAGGGTGTTGTGACAGAACACAATGCAAGTGTAAAGCACTAAATCAAAGTTATTGGTACTTAAATTGTGTCGTTTAACTCCCATAGGTCCTCTTATGCTATGTATAATGATTAAAGAAGTACTTACACTGGAGTTAGAGTGTAAACAATATCTTACCACAGGATGTTACTGATTAATGTGCTCACGTGGCTATTTTAAAGTGTCATGCTCCGTTGTACGACGGACTCGCGTGCCGAAAGTAGCAAATCTACAAGCTCACAAGTGTGTGACATTGTGACATTGGCGTATGACAAAGTCTGTTATTATACTTCTATATATCCTAACCGGGTCCACAGTGAAGACGCTGATCCTCTCGCGGCCCAGCCACTTGTTGAACTCCGCTCCCCAGTTCTGAACCAGGCTGCCGGGGGCGACCACGAGGACGCGCTTGGCGACAGGTTTCCCACCGTACGGCCCCTGCCTCAGCAGCGTCCAGGCCAACGCCACGCTCTGTAGGGTCTTACCTAATCCCATCTCATCGGCCAGGATAGCACCGTGGCGATGAGAGGCTCTGAAACACACACACCAGTGTCATGATCAGTGTTGATTTCGTCGACTAAACCTATGATGAAAGATGTTCGTCGACTACGCTCTTTCACTGACAAAAAATATATATAAAATGAAATAAAAACTAAGCTATGATGACTAAAAAAACTAAGACTAAACCAGTAAGACTCCCTAATCGGGAGATAAGCGACCGTAGGTCACATGTATACACAAAGAGTAGGGAGCAGTGTCCCCAAAAAATGTGGACGGATCCATGTTGATGACATGAGTGTAGACATACTGTGTACCGAGTTGAGTGATTTTAGGGCAAAAATTGGAGGAGCAGTGTCCAAAAATGTGTTTTGCAAGAATCGGCCTCATGGTGGCGCTAGAAGAGGGCCATGTGAGAAATGAGGGGTGGGGTCTCCGCGCCGCCGAGGCGGACGAATAGGTACCGGCCCCGGCTCTCCCGGTGGCTCCTAGGCCAAGTTAGGGCATTTTATGTGCGCTGCAGTGGCAGGGGGTCCTCCACTGGGGGCGCCACCACTTTTGCATCCGTTCTGGAGCACAAGGAGTCGGTGGTCCCCGGGAATTCCCCGTGAGCAGCCCCGTTGGGGTGGTCATTTGGTCATTTTTGCACATTTGGTCATTTTTTACATCTGGGGGTCCCCCAGGGACCTGGGGGTCCCTGGAGCTCCGGGGGTCCTTGGAGGTTGTAGTTTGGCAGGCAAGGAGTGTGTGTGCAAAATCTGGCATGGATCGGGGCAACGGTTGCGGAGATATGAGCAGGGCAGAAGTGTGACGTGTGACGTGTGACGGACTGACTGACGCACGGACACCTGGTGGAGCTTTCTGTAGTAAGTGCGACCTACGGTCGCAATAATATATTGACAATACTGTTGACAAATAAAAACTAGACTAAAATGTTAGGGAGGGACTAGTGGAGAAGAGATCCAGTAGAACTAAAAGACATCAGAGTCATTTTATATTTGGTTGTGCTCTGAACAGCAGATCTACACTCTCACAACGCGTCGCAGCGGGACATGTTGTGAGATAGTACCGGTACATACATTGTACTATTTTCAGCATACAACCAAGTTAAAATAATCAGGCATTACGAAGCCATCAAGGCACAGCCAAAATACATTTTGTAGACTAAATAAAATGTAGATTTAGTCAACTAAAATCATATTGCGACCGTAGGTGACATCACAGTGGTGTGGCTGGTTCAGAGTTCAGACAGGTATGTATGGGCATAAAAGGGATGTATGTTGTGATGTCATGGGAACCACTATGCCCATATATGGAGATCCCTGATGTCATCAATATTAAGCCCATCTAACAGGACTTCATATCCATATATGGGGAACTGGTCCGATATACATCACTGGCCCGACGGCCAAGACATGGTGTGACCTCGCCCTTTAGGGCGAGGTTGCTTGTCGCCCTGAGGCGTCTTACACTAGTGATATTTAGTAGACTAAAACTAGACTAAAACTAATACTTTTCAGATGACTAAAATATAAAACTAAGTGTACGGTAATTTTATCCAAAAGACAACCATCAAAACACTCTGTCAAAATCAACACTGGTCATGACGCATATCCATTTAATGGGTCCCAGGGTGCAACAAAATGTTAAGCTTCCAAAAAACAAAGTCTACGATTAATACTCATCAATTCAGTGTTGTTGCAGACCGTGTCGAGGACAGTGTAGAATTACCTCAACCCCATGACACACTCGTAGAGAAACAGCAGACCCTCTCTCTGGTGGGGTCGGAGGTGAGTGGTCAGGTAGGGGTCAACCACGACATCAACCACTGGAAGTCCTGACTTGTTATGAGCCCACTGGTGGTTGGCAGAGGGTCGTGGCATCACCAGGGCACCTACAGGGACAGAGGGACGTGGCATTACCAGAGCACCTAAAGGGACAGAGGGACGTGGCATCACCAGAGCACCTAAAGGGACAGAGGGACGTGGCATTACCAGAGCACCTACAGGGACAGAGGGACGTGGCATTACCAGAGCACCTACAGGGACAGAGGAATGTGGCATTACCAGAGCACCTACAGGGACAGAGGGATGTGGCATTACCAGAGCACCTACAGGGACAGAGGGATGTGGCATTACCAAAGCACTAGTCTCGCGTGGCCAGACTAGCCTGACACTCAGCTTGAATTGACATTTCGTTTCACTCCATTATTCAGTCTGAACTTGCTCTCATCTAAGGCAATTTCAAGGATGGCTTAAAACAGTGGTAAATCAGTGGTAAAACAACCTTGAGTTGGCTCATGGACCCCGCCCACTGTTGTGTTGCTGAAACAATTAATGATTGTAACTAAATAACCTTGCAAGTTAAAACTGTGTTTTCTTTCATTTATATGGTAGAAGTGGTAGAAAAGCAATTTACCATTCAAGGTTGTTTGAAACCCTGAAACAGTGGTAAATCAGCCAACAACCCACTCCCTCTCATGGTAAATGGCTTACTTATATAGCACCTCTTCACAGCACAAATGCACAGAGTGCTTTACAGATACACAATAAAAAAAAAAGTAAGCTCTACAGTTGCAGAGATAAAAAGATACATAATAAAAATAAAAAAAAGCTCCTCAGTTGCAGAGAAGACACCAATAAATTAAAAACACCCAACAGTAACAGAGAATACAAAAGAACAAAAGAACAGTAAAATCAGGGATGCCTATAGACGGGTTTCTGCCTGGTCCACGTCACACTGATGGGTCGGTACAAAATTAGCCAATAAATAGAAACCATGCAGCGCTCCCCAAAACAACAGGTTTGGGGATTGGTGGGAATTGATTACATGATACATTCAGCTGTGCATTTAGTCTCAATGTTTGTAAACAAGAAACCGGTCTATAAGTGACCAAAGACCTGTCTTTGAGTGCCTGGTTAAAGCGGAAGTGAAGCATCGCACCCACTTCCGTTTGGTTTTAACATCGCGCACATTTATCCTAATATAAAAAGAAAATCAAAATCTAAGCATATTTAGCTGGCTGCTTATCAGTAATGACATTTTAAAATACCCGTATTTTCCGGACTATAAGGCGCACTTAAAAGCCTTTAATTTTCTCAAAAAACGACAGTGCGCCTTATAGTCCAGTGCGCCCTATATATGGATCATTCATTGACATTGACATTCCCTTTAGCACAGCTCCATCTGTTGGTTGCATAACGCAACGGTAGCGTCTATTATGTGCGCCTTATAGTCAGGTGCGCCTTATATATGAAAACAGTTTGAAAATAGACCATTCATTGACAGTGCGCCTTATAGTCAAGTGCGCCTTATAGTCCAGAAAATACTGTATATTGTCATGAACGGTAATGCCAGGTTCCATTACTCGCCGTTCAGGAGTTGTAGTTCCAGACTATATATAGCATTCAGAGTTTGTGGAATAGTTGTCAGGCTACGCTTGACTACCAAAGCACCTACAGGGACAGAGGGAAGTGGCTTTACCAAAGCACCAACAGGACAGGTGCAATGAGGATTAAGTTCATACATTGTCTGTCCTTATGAAGGTCTAACAACCGAAACGTCTAATAAAGAGCAACAAAAAAGTTTGCAAGTTCCTGACAGTGTGTGGGTTATTTTCTTCGATATTATTGTCAGTGATCTCCTTCTGAATATATGCACTTTTTGTCCCACGCACCCGTCAACAACCGATGAGCTTTTTCTAAAAAGTTCATAAATGCAAATGTACACTGCGTTCCACTGGCTTCCACACTCAGGGCACACACAAATTTGAAAATGGGGCGCTTTGTTTTTCGAAATATAAATCCTGCATGCACTGTACAGTATTATATAAAAATCACACTGAGCGGTGGTGTCCATTAATTTCAAGGCTGTGTGTGTGTGTGTGTGTGTGTGTGTGTGTGTGTGTGTGTGTGTGTGTGTGTGTGTGTGTGTGTGCGTGTGTGCATGCATGTACATTTCAAGGCTGCTCAACAGCACCTCTCTGGTCACCCAGCGGTATTGCAGGCCAGGCTACAGACACACATACATGCATAGACACACGCATAGCTACACACACGGTCACGCTAAGGAGACGGAGTGACCACAGCTCAAAAACATACAGCACATACCTGGAGCTAGAGGGTCATGGCGGGGTTTGCAGGGCTGTTCCTCCTGTACTCTAGCCTCTGGCGCTCCTGCTCTGCCCAGCAACGCAGGCCGACAGAAGGGTTTGGCCGCCTGGCGGCGAGAGGGGGGCGGGGCCGAGGCCACACTGGACTCCGTCTTCTCCACGTGGACGATGTCCTGGAAACAGCGCCCCCTGGCGTAGTCCTCGGGAGTTATCACCCCCATCACCTCCACCTCCTTCCCACCTATCTTCAGCGTCTCTCCCTCACAGAGGGAGGCCAGCTGTGACACCTTGTACCCAGTACCTGTAACGCACACGCACGCACGCAAACACAATTTTCAATTTAGGCATTTAGCAAACACTCTTAATCAAGGGCGATTTACATTAAGCAACTAACTAAAAGCAATGGTTCTCAAACTTGAAATATCAAGAAAGAACCCCCAAATGTGTTTGGCCACAGACCCCCATTTGGAAAGAGTTTGTGCCAGGAACCACATAACAAAAGATTTGTGTTGTTAAAAAAAGATTAATTCAAATATTTCAAAATTGAAAAAGGAAAAAGTTAAAAGTTGTTCAAGTGATTTTGATGCTAGATTAACTCATATTGCTGCGGACCCCCTGGAACATTAACCCTGCAAGGCTCAGCGTTGCTTTTTGGCAACATTTTTTAAATCTTTTTTTTTTTTATGTTATAGTTAGTTTTCCTGTTTTTTTCCACTTTAACATCACCATTAAATCCTATTGTTTAGTATTACAATGCCACGATATTTGCATATAAATACCCCCCACAGGGGCTGACATTCACACCTCCCAGAGAAGTTGAAATTCCAGCGTCTGGACAAACAACATCTCACTTTTTAACTGAAGCTATTCCTCACTAAAACATAAGTAAAATGCCTGTAATATATTTTTTCGTGATCATTAGAATGAAGTAGAACATGTACATGTGTTATTATTGTGAAAAATATCCCCAAAATGCAAATTATAGCATGTACATTGTCATACAACAGCATCTGATTTTTTTTATTTTTTTTTTGGCCAGTAGAAATTAATTCGGGTCTTGCAGGGTTAACTATTAGACCGTATCTGTGTGTCTGGGATACCTTTTCCGATGTCTTTTCCCTCCATGTCTTTGAGGGTGGCAGTCCGTCCTCTGGTTATCAGCACGGCATCTCCTTCCCAGCGCTTGTGTTTCCTCTGGCTGGCCTTACACCACACCACACTGAAGTAGCACGCACCATCCTGACCCTCTGTAGAGTCTGTATGAGCACCAGGAGATGGCCCCACCGCCACCACTGGGCTGCGAGGGGAGCCAACACTCAGTCGAGGGGAACATCCAAGTTCTGGAACACACAGATAGATACATTAAGTCAACGTTTCTCAAACTTTTAAATTTCAAGGTCTCCTCTTAACTCTGACAGTGTACAAATGGAACCAAATGGACCCGTAAGGGTTCATTTGGTTCCATTTGTACACGGTCAGAGTTACAGACTTGTATGGGTCAATTTAGACCCCCCTAAAGGATCCCACAGAGTCCCTGGAATCCACTTTGAGAAACACTGTATTAAGTCACAACGTATGTGTAGTTCACATATAACCCAGTAGAGGTCACTGGTTCACTAGGACTACACAGCTCTACATCTATGGCAGTTTATGCAAGCCCATTCTCAAGAAGACCTATTTCCACATTTCCTCCTCAAAGTGCACATTTTGTGACACATTTTCCTTTTTAAAGAATTATGGGAAAACCATTTCCATTAAAACGAGTTACATAAGGATTTAGGGATGCTGATAATTTTCCAATTATTAGATCACAGATTCGGGCTTATGATTTAGACACAGGGGGGAAATACATAAATTGGAGGCGTCAGTTTTAAATGAAATAATTGAACCAAAATGCAGAATTCTTACTGTTGTAATCATTTTTAATAGATAAACACAGACGGGACACAGAACATCAGCGTTCATTTACCACAGTAACAGTCACATGGACATTCACGTTGATCAATAACAACAACAACAATGTTACAAAACCACCTCGTCTTTCTCCATCTTCCTTTAACTGTTCATCTCTGCAGTGGAAGAGTATAAAGACGTATAAAGTTGAACTCTTTCAGCCAAAAGCTTTGGCATCCCAAAGTAAAGGATTATTTCCTTGTTAGGAATGCAAGAAGGCTTTGTAGGAAGCATCACCTAAAGCCCAAACCACAACAATGATTCGCCATGCAACTCCTTGCTACAAAATGGTTGCATGACGAATCATTGGTGTGGTTTGGGCTTAAGATGCCATGTGTATGACTGAAAATGTCTCAATACAAGAACCAGCGCTGTTTTCTTTTCAGTATTGGTTCTGATGTGTCCTTTTCATTTAATACCAGCCTCTGAAATGCAATGCACATTATACTACTGTCCAACAGTGTAAAAAGTCAATGTCTTTTTTGTGTGTACATTTGTATTTCTAGAGGGTACTGTATGTCAGATTACAGTGAGTTTTAACCCATATGATCTGAACTGTGTGGGACAAGATGCAGTACACAGTGGTCATGTTGACTACTGCGTCAGCGTTTACATAATACATAGACAGTACGCGTCTCTATGAAATGACAGAAATGAATGCCTCCGTTATGCTAACATACATCAAGAGAGAGTAGTATGTAAGATAATTGATTAGCTGCACCCTGCAATACCTGAACAGGCACAAAATAATAAGAATAATAAGAAGACAATTTTTTAAAAAAGAGATCCAAGTTCCGAAGACACAGTCTGTTTTGATTTAAACCAAGGGTCTTCAACAGGGGGTCCGGGACCCTTAGGGGGTCCTCAGAGTTACTACAGGGGGTCCTCAAAATCTTTGTGAAAAAAATAAAATCTCCTTTTTAGCCAGATTCTTAACCAGATTCTGAGAACTTTAGCCAAAAATATCAGATCTACAAGCTCACAACAAAGAGGTTTGGTGTAGAGGGGAGACGTATTGACAGTTCAAGTGGTTAAATATCTGAAAACACAAATTGACATGAATCCAAAATACCCTAA
Organism: Nannobrachium achirus; assembly: GCF_963921795.1. Taxonomy (NCBI): domain Eukaryota; kingdom Metazoa; phylum Chordata; class Actinopteri; order Myctophiformes; family Myctophidae; genus Nannobrachium; species Nannobrachium achirus. The sequence continues at coordinate 43,270,021 of NC_137811.1, read as the reverse complement.
TGATTGTGCTGGCAAACAATGAAACAATATGGAATCTTTTACAAGGGTGTGGGGGTCCCTGCTTCATCTCTCAGTCTCAACTAAGGAGTCCTTGGCCTGAAAACGTTGAAGACCCCTGATTTAAACAGTCTTAGTATTTAAATCCACACTGCGTGCACATTGACTATAGAGGAAGTGGCAGTCCATGTCTGAGTCTGGCGGCTTTCAGTTTCTCCACTTTGATCTTGGTCCTCAGGAGCTCCTCCTCCAACTCCTGCTTCCTCTTCAGCCCCTCCCTCTTCTCCTCCAGGTAGACGCCCACCTTCCTGTGATTGGCCAGCACCATCTCGTGCTCCTCCATGGCCAGGTGCGGCGGCCGGTGGTACCGGTCCGCCTCGTGGTGGTAGATGTCATTTGGGTAGAGGTCGTGCCGCAAGGGCAGCGGCGAGGCAGAAAGGGGGATGTTGACGGACGAGGCAGTGGGGGACAGAGAAGGCTCGTAGTCCTGGACGCTGCTCAAGTCCTGCTCCGCACCGTGGGCCTGGTGCTGGTCCTGAGCGCCCTCCACTAGCCCCGGGGGCCCCGGGGGTCCCGGGGGTCCCGGGGGCACGGTGGAGATGATGGGGAGGTCGGGCGGCGGTTTGACGTCCTCCTCGGGGTCCAGCTGGACCACTTCGTGGGGGTTGGCGGAGCCGGGAACCCCGCCAGCCGGGTAGTCCTGAAGACTGGTCAGAGAGGAGCTGCTGCCGGGGGGCTCGATGAGAGAGGTGTGCTTGATGTATATTAACCTGGAGATGCAGGGAACGAGGACAAACCAAAGATAAGTTACCAATGATATTACAGTATTATACAAGTATAAGTATGTGCTGAATGTAATTGATATTGTGCATTGAAGTGCATTGTTGTATAGACCGACGTCAGGCCATTATCGACTTGACATCCAATCGTACATCGAAGCTATATGTGCCAAAAAATAAGGCCAAGCAGCATTCTGCTTCTACGGACTGACAGCTTGGAATAAACTGGAATTTGACCAAACGATGCTTTTGTTTGAAAAAGAAATGTCAACCTAGGAAAAGTGGGCACCTCAATGTAAGAAAATGAATAAAATAAGAATTTGCAAAATGGTCTTAAGTAATGTAGTATACTACATGATTTGAACAAGCACGGTACAACATCATCAGACTTTCATTTACCCTTCAACTTCTTATTTATGACCAAAATGAATGTCTATAAAGGTTTTGTAGTTAAAAAAAATATTAGACCTTGATTGTCAAATGTTCAAGCATGTTCAAGACCTTTACATTCTTACATATTTTTGAAAGAAATTAACATTGAGGTGCCAACACTTCATAGGTGCCAATTTGTCGGGTACCCATTACACAGAGAAGGTGTCATTTCATTGGGAGACTGCATGGGAGCTGTGTGACGGCAGCCCCTCCCCTTTCTAGTACTCCTCTAGCTTGGCTCACAAGCTCTACTGAAACCTAAAACAGCCAGTGTGCCTGTAATCACTTCACCTTGTATCAGTGGAAAATCTGTGTTGATATTAGTGTGTGTTGTTGGAAGGCGCTGCTGTGATATATACCTGCGGAGTGCCTGGTCTTTATCGTGGATGGGCACGTGGTGGAACAAGTGAGGGATCATCTCCATCACCCTCCTGGTTGGCTCGGAGATGCTCCCCCTGTACTCAGGCTGGGCGTGTCTCCGCTGCATCACTTCCTGCTTGGCCGACTCCTTCAACCTCTTGTAGAGGGTCCTGAGGCCCTGCGCGGTGCGCGGGGGCCTGTCCCCGCCCAGGTCGTTGTACTGGTCCGCCACCGTGTCCCAGCACTTGTTCTTGTCCACGATGACTGCGTGCTTGTTGGTGTGCTCCTCCAGGATGCGCACGTGTGGGCGCACCAGCTTCAGCAGGTCCAGCTTCTCGGAGAGGGTGAAGTTGGAGGAGCGGGCCTTGCCCACCATGCTGGACAGGAACACAGAACTGGTCTCCATCTTTAGAGCATCGCAGGCCATACCAGAATGAACCCGGGCCTTTTGCAGGAGCCAGGCACCTTCAAATCCCCCCAGTCCTTACTGTTCTCCTCCTGATCTCTACTTTGCCCTCCCCCCTCTCTCTCTGCTTCTCTTTGTCCACGGTGATAAAAGCTAATACTAGTCTTGTCACCCACCTCTCATGTCCTCTCTCTGGTTTTGTCCTACTCTGTTCTGGTCTGGATCAAACACATTCTAAATGTTCAACAACATATGCAGAGACACACTATACAACCCTGGTCTTCTCTATGCTGTGCTGCTGGCCGTTGCACAACAAAAACAGGGCTGTGTGGTGTGTGCACACACAATAAGAATCAGGCTTAACTAGGCCAGCCTCGTTTAGGCCCCCGCCTACCGCGGAGGGCTTTGGATGAATTCCTCCCAGCTTAGGCTGACGTAGCTAAGCCGCTTAAGCCCAGCCCGACCTACTTACAGCCCGGTCTCTGTAAACCCCACACCAGGCACAGAGCACACAGCACAGGCACACTGCACTGTGACAAATATAAACACAAGGAACTGTCAGAATGCATGCTGCCGCACATATAAGGAAACACTGTTTAAATAGTCGTTATTATGCTTTGCTCCGGGTCAACAGACAGCCTATTTCCCCTGTGTATGACTCAACTGACTGAGACCAGTTAGAATAGAAACAGCGCTGGTTTAACTGGGGGGAGGGGAGGAGCCGTGCGCGCGCACGCAAGCGCAACAAATCGGCAGAATCGTGTTTATATTTGCACTTTAACAAAGGGCGAAAACAGGTGTCGCTCATCATTACAAATGCGATTGTTTTAACTACGCTACGCTACGGGACGGGTGAATGCAGCGCCGGAGCTCATTGTCTGTGATAAATGCGTCGCTGGGGGAAGGTTGTGAGAGAATAGATCGGCACTAGTTGCTCTAGGAAGAGAAGAGGAGGTTCACTGATCCTGAGCACAGTCCTAATCTGCCCAGCGCTGCCGCTGCACTACCCACACAACACACACAGCGGACCTGCTGTCACGCACACACACAGTCACACACACCGTCTGCTTCAACACACACACCGCATGTTGTACGTTATTATTAGCATGCAAAGCGGGGCCATTTTACGTAAAAGAAAATATGAATGTGTCTGTCATTATTCGTTCAATTTTGATCTTCTGCTAATACGATCTGCATGCGCGTTTACACCAAAACGAAAGGAGGATGTGCGCAGAGCGCAGATATATTGTATTATAAAGCACATTGTTCATCATAAGTAGCCTATCTGGCAGCAGGATTGATGCAAGATCACCATTGCGGCCGTCCGTTTTAAGTAGCCTATGCGCAATGAATATGAATTGTTCATCATCTCTCAATGTGCACTAGTGCAATGGAGGAGTTTACAGGTGTGTGTGTGTGTGTGTGTGTGTGTGTGTGTGTGTGTGTGTGTGCCGCGAGCGCGCGGAGCAGCGCAGTCGGAACACGTGTAAGCATATACTGTAAAGTTGTGTTGACCGAGTAAGAACAGCCTAAAACGGTAACAATGTTTTTATAACCGTGTTGGCATCATTAATAATTCTGAATCCTGAATCACTGTCGGCTATCGGGCCATGATACATTCATTAATCAATCAAGTTGTGTAACAGTCAGAATGCCACTAAATTGCATGTCCATCATTAGGGCCTACTAGGACAGGTAAAACCTTTAACCATCTAGAATTGAATTCAGTACATTATTACATTTTTATTATTTTTAATAAACATGTTGTCCCCCCAACAGTGTCACAATGATGAAGAAGCAAAAATACTTATTTTAGCAATATCTGTGTTGGTGATTTCAAGGACACATGAGATTTGCTTTGTCATTTTAACAAGGCTGAAGAGATCTGCCATCAGCCAGTGGTAAGACCACTTATAAGTCTTGTTATAAACTGGCACTGCTAGGTGACATCATATGATTCATATCATAGTATAATGCAAACAGAACAAAATAATTTATGCAATAACTGATCAGAAAATGATATGACAAATATGACTATCTGGGGAGAAGAGCATTATAGCCATAACAACAATAACTAACGGTTTATTACATACATAAATAGCCTATAAAATATTATACAAATCAAGTATTTGTACTGCATAAACATGCTTGAAGCCATGCACTGCATGTGATAGAAGATGCAACTGTTGAAGTACATTTCATTGTTTATATCATACTTCCTATCTGCGTTTATGCCTCATGTCTCCTGACCATAATGTGACAAGTATTCTTTATTCGGATTCTGCCTGTTGTCTTGTCCTCTGAGTCTGAGCTCGTTACTGGAAAACTATAATGACCACATCAAGTGTTTACTAAACTCAAATGTTCTCAGTTATTGAATTTCTTTTAGATGAGAAGTTATGAATTCAATAATAATTAATTGAGCTATTGCAGTATTAAAAATCACACCCAGTATGAAGTGACCAGTGCCTTTTATGTATTGTTGTGGTGTCATAGTGATGAAATTGCTGTCCTTGGTCGTGAGCTCGTGACTCATGATTGGTGTACACATGCACACCAAAATGGGATATATGGACGGATGCCCCTCCAATCAACCCTAATCCAATGGACTCCGAGAATTTAGTCTACTCTGTAAAGTGCCCAGTGGAAATATTCAGACTCACTAACTCAAAAACCAGCTTGCCTAAAAAAAATAGATTCATGGAGAATAAGGATAAATAAATATGCAGTAACTTTATCTAAACTTGGCACACTTGGAAACTGAAACTTTTAACTGTTGAAGGCAACATTTGGCTTATTTCCCCCACAATATTTTCAAACCTATACTGTAGTCCTACAGTAGTAGAGACAGGAAACTGGGGCAGAGAGAAGAGGAAGGACATGCAACATACTGTAGATCTACGGTAAGATTATGTGGTGGGCTCACTATTCGCTAACCTACAGGCGCAGTGGCGCACCCAAAGTCCCAAACACTTTCATCCCTGAGAAAATCCTGACAAAAGAGTAATTACAAATGACAAAACACCAGCATGAGCCTCCAATGGATTGAAATGTACACTGAAACATTGTGTTACATTGTTATACACAGTGAAAACCAGGACGTGTCTTTCACCACAAAGGTGAAGCGCTACTGTATATACATACATTTAAGTGCTATTAAACGACTTATATAAACAAAACAAAAGGGCAGAGACATTTGGAATTTTCACATCAAATTGAAGCGGATAACATTTCTCTCCTGATTGGCTGAAAATATATTTTCTGCTTAGAGAGCTGGAGATATGGGGAGATCCCTGTTACTGAACAAACACTATAGCAATGATTACAATAAAAAATCACACCCGTGTGAACTGAGCGGTGGTTTACCCATCCCCCCCCCCCCCCCCCCCCGTGTGTGTGTGTGTGACTGTGTGTGTGTGTGTGTGTGTGTGCCTGGCCTGGCCTGGCCTGGCCTGGCCTGAAAACAGCGCCCCTCCCTTAACATGTGTGGTCATAAAAGGTACTACACCACAGGCAGGCTACATACAGACAGACACACACCAGAGGCTACATACAGACAGACAGACACACACACACACACACACACACACACACACACGGCCACGCTATGGAGACGGTGTGACCACCGCTCAAAAATATAGAGCCTTAATATTTCAAATCCAATCCAAAGAGGGAACAAGATATAAGGGATACCGCACCAGTAGAGTCAGAGCGCGGTGGTAACCAAAAAGTCTATTCATTGGAACAAGATATAAGACATACCGAGCCATCAACCCAGAATGATCTGTTCATCCACTACCAGCACGAGCAGCAAATCTTACATTGAGGACTATTTGCTTTTACATGGTTTCGGTTGACTCATCTCATAGGCTGCATGTGGAATTGTGGATGTGCAGTCGCATATACATATACCATCCAAGCAGCGTACGTGTCAATGTGAGACTAGTCTCTCAAGGACAGACTCTATGCTACGCGAGGAGGAAGGAAGAGGAACATTTCTTTGACGATGGTATAAGCCAGATTGATGTGAGACTGGTATACAAAACAAACTGGTGTGTCCCCTCACACAAGACATCAGAGGGAAATATGGACATGAGTTTACTGATCTTTATGGGCACTAACAGAGGAACTTTGTATATGCTCTGTCGCTTCTGGAGCGACAGAACGCTCCCTTTGTATGAGTAAAGGGATTTTGTGTTGTGTATTGTATATTTTGAATGGCAGCACGTCTGAATGAGGGGTGCACCCGAATATTTTAATGTATTGTACTTTTTTATTTGTTTTATTCATGAGTTTTCGACTATTGTTTGGACCCAAATGTTTTATACAATTGTATCAATAAAGTAACTAAATATCTGACTATGTCAGTCTCACCTGCTGTTGCGTTGTCATCTGCATACTCTCCTGTCATAGCGTGAGGATATTCTGGCTGTACTTCATTCTCCTTACTTTCTGCAGCATTCAGCACACGGCTCAGAGCCCTTGAGATGCCTGGAGCAGCTATATTACTGGAAAGGGACTTCACAGCCAGGGCTGGGGCATCATAACCTGTTTTACCCAGAATTGGTGTTGCAAGGCTCCTCTGGACCTGAAGAAACAGTAAGGCAGGGGACATTATTGATTCAAAGAGAATTCCAGTGAACTTCAGCAAGTTCCAGTTGAAGGTATAGCTCAACAGGGACAACTTGAATCAAAGAGGATAATACTGGAGCATTGCATTGACTTGACAGTAGGGATGGGACGATAAGCATTACTATCGTTTATCGTGATAAAAAAGACTCACAATAATCGTATCGTGGAGATTTAAATTGTGAAATTATCCTCTGTCATGCATGGGATGAATTCACCTATTTGCTGAGCTGCATATCTGGTACTATTTAAACCCTGGTCAACAGCTTGTAGATCTGCTATTTTTTGGCAAATGTTTCACCCCAGGATAATGGATGTTGGGGATATTTTGATTATTATGATAATATCATAAATCGCAATTTCTTGGTCACAATAATCGTGACATGAAATTGTCATATCCTCTCATCCCTATGACAGTGGTCTTCTGCACATATTTATTATTTTGAAGAAGTGACTTGGAGGAAATGCTTGATGTCAGTGAAGACAACACAATACTATTACATGATTGTTGCTACACAAAGCTGTCTAGACTTACTAAACTGGACGACAAGTTGGCTCTGTACTTAGCTAATGTTCCCCCCAGAATATAGACGCTGGGGTTCAAGTTGTTTATATTAGCTCTGGACGCTCTGACAGGCTGACTTAAAGACCAGACCAGGATTTCTGTACCCCTACGACGGCTCAACTTCAGTCAAAATAAACAAAACTACTTCGCTACTCACCTAACCAAAGGTAGTTTTGTGTGTTGAAAAGTCTATTCTCTGCAGTGGGAAACCTCTCAGCACCCCACCCACTCTGTAAAATACATTATTTTTGTCAGGAAATAAAACGCATCCAACTCGACCGCCGCTTATTTCCTGTGTTGGCTCGAGGTGGGTGCGTTTTATTTCAAGACACAAATATTGTATTTTACAGAGTGGGTGGAGTGCTGAGAGGTTTCCCACGTGGAGAATATACTTTAAACAACGCAAAACTATCTTTGGTTAGGTGAGTAGTGAAGTAGTTTAGTTTATTTTGACTGAAGTTGAGACCTCGTAGTGGCTGAGAAATCCTGGTCTAGCCAGCCGCCTGTCAAGAGTGTCAGTGCAGTTGACGCTCTGGACCAGAGCTAGGTTTATATGAAACAGTAGATTGAGTGATGATAGACAGGTGAATCGCAGGATGCTGTAATGTAGTAACAGCCAGGACTGCCAGTGGCACTCGTACCTTATTCAGTGTGTTGATTGAACCGAGTTTGGGAGAAAGAGGTTCAGGGTCATCCGTGGAACGTGTGGGGTGTCCGGACAGGTTCCCCCCGGGGGACACAAATCTGGGCTTTTTAACCGCATTGCCCAAGAGTTGACTGGGGGCTGCGGAGCGGCGCATTCTGCTGGACAGTAATGGACTCTGTCACCCAAAGAGAGCAAGAAGTGACGATTGATTGAATACTTTATTAGAAGTTCGCATAGGAAAAGCATAGCTCTGATCCATACCAGTGGTGAAAGTGGTTTGAAATTCTTGCCGGAACGGTCATAAATTGGCCGCGCGGCGAAGCTGTGCGGACAAAACATTTTTGGGAGGCTCTAATCCCCCAAAACCCCTGAAATGCATAGAAAACTGCATTTTGGGAGGCCCACCTGCTGCCCTTCTATAATAAGCCTCTTCATATTGTTCATTGTTCCATACAGAAGGGTAAGCATATATATATATATATTATATTATATATATTATTATGTATATTATTATTAATATTATTATAACCAGTTATCTAAAGTAACTAAGTATATTTACTAAAGTACTGTATTTAAGTAGGTTAAGTATAGCCTAGCCTACTTTACTGGAGTATTTCCAATACTTTTAATTATACTCCACTACGTTTGGAGGACTCCTAACTCTTTGGACCAGGGCTAGGAAAAGCACAGCACAGGAGAGTACAGTACAGATACAAGGTCTACTAATACGATTTTAACCCATATTAATGTTGAGAGTATGAGTTATAAAAAGGGACCCCAAATGAAACAAGCCCTAAAAGCTTTCTTGTGATGTTTATCCTTTTGGTTGACCGTATACCAGTGGACTGTACTGTACATTTTCCTATGCAAACCTCTAATACAATCTTCAATCAAGAAAGCCCAATGGCTTGTTTACCTTGGGGTCCTTTTGTAATACTAACTATGCAAACAAAACATTCATGTAACAGTCAGAAATCAATGACAAAACAGTTGTTACTAGTGCCAAGAGGTTGTTGGCAATTCATAATTCCTATGATCATATAAATCACAATGACGACTGTCTGTGTGGCATCTTTATGTGACTTTTAGTTTAGACCAATTAACAAGCTAACGCGTTAGCAACGAGTCAAAGTTGACTTTGACAGCTAGTTAGTAGTAATGTTATGGTTTGAGTGACGCTGCATTTTGAAAATGTTTGCACATACCTGCCGATTATCACGGGATGTCTCTTCACAGATAGATAAATATTCCAAATATCAAAAGGATGTTTTCATTCAGAGTCGCGAGGATTCTCCCGCGGAAGTTTTGTTTTGTTACGTCATCATCGACGACGCACTGAAGGGGGCGGGGCCAAACGTGAAACGATTCCGATTCTGTCGGTCGTACAACGGTGTTGCGCGCTGGGGGACAACATTGCGACGCAACGCATTGTGTTGTGTGAGCTTGTAGATCTGCCAATTTAAAAAGATTATTCCTACATTTTGAACCTGTTAACTCAGTGGGACATTCTGCATAAGGCTACTTTTACTTTTGCTACTGTAAGTACATTTTAGTTTTACTAGTCGGGTAGGCTACATTTTGAATTCCGGACAATATGTAAAAGAGCATTTCTATATTGCACATTGATACTTTAATACGTACAATAATTGAGTACTTTTCCCACCACCTGTTGTTGTGACTTGTGAGCTTGCAGATCGGCTATTTTCACCGCGCCTGCGCATCGCGGGAGACTGGGTTACATCTGTTGTAAAGTATTTCTAAATTCTAATCTATACTTTGAGCCTACGGCTACAGTAACTACACACTGTAACACACACACCGGACTCACTCACGGACTGGTTTAGTAAAGTAAAATGTCAGTGCGATTTGTGCTTGTCTTTTTGGAGAGCTGGTCCTAGTTCCGCTAGAGATCACCTCGTCCTCTCATCACCTCAAACTTGTCATTAATTTCCTTTGGTGGAATATGAGACCGTTCCAGATATTATTGCACCTGACTTGTTACCACCAGTAAGTGATTGCATGCAGCAGTGTTTGCACCTTTTTTGCAATATTTGTTTTACACTTAAAAAAAATGAATGGGAGATGTTTTAGTGGCAGTAAACCACGCACAGTGCTATAATAGAGCTGGTGAGTGATGGAGAGGGTGGGGGTGAGTGAGTGAGTGGTCCAGGGAGACTGCTCTTTGATTTCTGTGCTGGTCAGAGAGGGAATCGGTCGTTGTCACTGATGTTGTCTGTAATCCAATCAAGGAAGAGGAGAGCGTAATCCATGTTAATCCCACATCCAGTGAGAGAGAGTGAGAGTCGAGAGAGTGGGAGAGGAAGCTTGAGACAGTGTGAGAAAGGGTGAAAAATTGGAAGCAGACTGGGAATGGCTACTATTATGTCAACACGAGAGATAGGCCTAACAGTTAAACAGGCTTACATTTGAGGATATGCTGGTCACTGGTGAGGTTATTACCCATTATAACAAGACGGATGTATTGATTACAATTTAGGCATTTAGAAGACTCTCTTAATCCAGAGAAATTTACAACAAGCAAGGACAGCACAAGGTAATACATCAATACATCAATACACAAAATACATAGAAACAGTAATCTAAAAAACTGAATTGGGCAGACCAAGAACCTGAAAAAAAATAATAACATGTATGGTCATTGAGGATAGGCAAGTGCTACGGACAGTAAGTAAAATGCTTCTGTTTAATGTGTCCATTTGTGAGTGTTTGTGTTTGTACTGTGTCAGTGGGTAGCCTGGCATTTCTCAGTCTCATTCACACTGCATGGGGATGACGCAAGATTACCCTCAGGGGTCCTTGAGGTGGTTTCAGGGGTACCCCAGAAATATGTTTCAGGTCCATTTGGTTCCATTTTTGCACTCTCAGAGTTATGGGGGTCCGTGGCCTAATGTCTTTATTTCTTGGAGGTCCTTCGTTGCAATGAAAGAGTGAGTACTTATTTTGCCTTCTGTGTTTCTGTTATACATATACGTCAGTTAAATTGTTTACCATTGTCATCTGTATTAAAATTATCTTCTGAATAAGTGAGTACCACTGACTGCTCTGTGTAATTCTTGTCTTTCAGGTCTCGTTGGACAGCTGTCTGCTGAAGTTCTCTCTGAGCCCCTGTTGTCACGGAGACCTCAACACATACAGAGTCCCAGGGGAGAGGAGGAGCCTCGGGGAAGAGGACCCTCACCTGGGCTGAACCTGAACACACAATAGCAGAGGGAGAAGGAATGAGAACAACATCCAAGGTGGATATTAAAGAAGTGAAGACAATGAGAGAATAAAAGAAAGGGAGGAAGGACACATGTTGAAACAAAGTGGCAGTTGAACCAGAAGAGGAAAGAAGTGGATAAAGCAACAGATCAACTGTCAGGTAAGGTATTATGAGTCAGTGTGATAATCAACAGGGGTCATCGCCATGCTGGCTTGTGGTGGACATCTTTGTACAAATTAAATTTGGTCTGTAACTCTGAGAGTGTACAAATAGAACTAAATGGACTCTTAAGGGTCCATTTGTACACTCAGAGTTAAGTGGGTCCTTGCAAATAAAACATTTGAGAACGACTAGTACCATTTAGACTCCTGATGTGCCATAGTAATTGTCATACATATTCTGAAGAAACCTTGAGACTTGAAATTCTGTAATTGGGTCTTATGATCAAAATAAGAACACTATAATGGTGTGTAATAAAAGAAATCTAAAATATGCCATTGACAAGAGAAAGTCTTTGCCACCGAAGAAGTGGACATTGGGGTAACTTAGTGCAAAAAGAGGGAAGACACATTTTCATGTGTGTGTGTGTGTGTGTGTGTGTGTGTGTGTGTGTGTGCATGCATGCCTGTGTGTAAAGGATGGGATATGATCTGGAGAGGTTTGTGGGCTATGTGAATGAAGGCCTGCTGTGCTGTGTGTGTCGAGATGTGTTGGAGCGCCCCCTCCAGGCCCCCTGTGAACATGCATACTGCAGCTCCTGCATCAGCAGCTGGCTTGTTCATCACCACTCCTGTCCTGAGGACAGACTGCCCCTGGATGTCAGCCACCTCAAACCTCTGTACAGGTATTCTATCACATGTGTCCGTGTCTCTGGCTCAGTTGTACTAGACATCCAGTACAGTTCATTTATAAGCATGTGCTGTCCTTGCTTATCGTAAATCGCTCTGAATCCACATGATCTGACTCCGCTACTGGACATCAGTAATAATCTCATACCTTTGTACAAGTCCTCTTTATGTCTGACACCCACGTGACCCATGACCCACCCATCCCTTCCACTCACTTATTTTGCCTTCTGTGTTTCTGTTATACATATACGTCAGTTAAATTGTTTACCATTGTCATCTGTATTAAAATTATCTTCTGAATAAACAATACAATGATTGCAAAAACAAACTCTACCACCAACTCTGGTTGCATAGCAACAAAGATACCTCAAACATTGTGCTTTGTCACCTCAAGGTTGAAGGTGTTCAACAAAGACAGAAACATACAAGTATGACTGTCATACAATACATTCGATACTACATATTCTGTATGTGTACAGTGTGTGTGTGTGTGTGTGTGTGTGTGTGTGTGTGTGTGTGTGTCTGTGCGTGCGTGCGTGCGTGCACAAATGTGCATGTGAATGCACATGTGCATGTGAATGCACAAGCCTTTCAGCACACCTACTGTATCTATCTTTGATGCTATTTTTCACCCTTCCATGTGTGTCTGACGACAGATACATGCGAAACGATCTGAGCCGTTTGCAGATCCGTTGTGTGAATGCAGATCAGGGCTGTGAGGTCATCTGCTCACTGGAGACCTTGCACACACACGAGGAAGAGTGTGAGTTTGCCTTCATAGTCTGCTCCAACACAGGTATGATGACCTCTTCCGAATTTATGTAGATAAATGTTTTTATTATTATTGATCTCTATCTCTCTTCCCCTTGCTCCGCCTGCCCTCCTCTTCACCGTCCCTTTCTCCTTTTATGGAATTAGCAAAAACGATGGAGCTTGCACAAAACAAATCCCCCCACCGTTTTACACCTGTAAACCTGTGATGTGACAATACAAGTTGTGATTCTGATCCTGACACTGTGTAAGCTCATGTTAAGGATTTGCTTTCTGTTGATACTCATTTTAATTGTTTGTAATTGTAACGTTGAACGTGTTTCCTAACTCACAATGATGTATGCATGGGAATACAGGAGTAATAAGACACCTGTCTGTCTACTCTGTGGGCAGCAGGTGGCTCCTCTGTTGTCATGGCTCCTTAAGGTTGGTTTAACATGACTGAATGCTCAGAGAGACTCACTATGAACATGACACACTGACCTCATCCAGGGTGCCTTCAGAGTCAACTTCCCATCATTCTTTAATGATCACTGGGCTGCTTCAACAGTTAATGTTCATGCATAATATGCTATGGTACTCAGTAGTGACTGTGTGACCTGTCATTGGCAGGTGGAGAGTACATATGTTGCCATTGTGGTATGTATAGTGTGAGGCAGAATGCATGCCATGTGGACTTTGCAGTGTTTGCCTGTTGAATACTATAATACATTTGATATAAATGTGCATTTATATAAAAGGGGGAACAGCTGAGATGAACTCTCACTTTGTTTTTGTTTTGCCACAGCATTTCCAGGTTTTTCATGGATTGTTTGCATGTTTGTGGTCTGTGGCACAGTGCAAAGCTAGAGGACTGTATTGATAACACAATTACCATTGATACTCAATGATATGGATATTTGTTGGCGTTTTATGGGTGTGCAACAGTGCAAGAAATAACAGTAAAAATGGGGAATAGATAAAGGTTATAGTGTGGAGCATGTATAAATACTAAAATACTGTGCTGGCTCCTTTTGAAGACTAATCATTTATATAAAACCACTTCTCTCAGGCTGTCCGGTGCAGGTAGAGAGGCGAGGTCTGGAGGCTCACCTATCACAATGCGAGTTCCGTAGCAGGGAATGTCCCAACGGCTGTGGCCACACCCTTCACTCCAATGACCAATCACAGCACAACTGTATAGCAGAGCTTCGAGCTGAGGTGGAATTACTCAGGTCAGTGTGAGCAATTGTGAAAGCTCTCGTCGAGTTCATTGTTGCCAAATTGAACTTGATTGTGCCACTCACAATTTGAATCTTTTGGAAACCATAAATATAAATGGTACCCGCAGGGCAGAGATGATGTGCAAGTTGGAGGAGGTGAGGCGAGAGATGGAGTCGCGCTTGGACTCCCAGAGGAGACACATGGTGCAGAAAGAGTCTCAACTGAAGAATGAGGTGGAGGAACTCAAGGTGTGTTCACCCTCTCTTATGTAACAACACAGTATAACGACAACAGTTTGAGAGCGTTGCACGTTCCAATAGAGCAGTGGTTCTCAACCTGTGGGTCGGGACTCCCAGGGGGGTCCACAAATTATTTTGGGGGGTCCCCAGATGATTAACTTAACGTGCAACATTGCTTTCTCACGCAACAGTAAACAAACCAACATAAAGTGTAAGTGTATAGATTATAGAGGGTATCTGCACATTTTTTGTGACAATTTAAGGACTTTTTAATACCTCTAAAATGACAAATTAAACATTGGCCAAATTGTCAAATACTAGAGGAAGAAATTGTGAGAATAGCCGATCTACATGCTCGCAACGCCTAGCAATGATTATTTTGGGGGTTGCGGCCTGAAAAGGTTGAGAACCACTGCAATACAGTATGACGACAACAGTTTATGAGAGCGTTGCACGTTCCAATAGAGAATACAGTATATGACATGTCCTTTACCATGCAGGGTCAGCTGTCCAGAGTGATGTGTGACGTGCGGGCGCTGTTAGGAGTGGAGCGCCTGAGGCGGCAGGAGCTGGCAGAAGCAGAGCTGGAGAAGAGAGAACTACTGGAGCTCCTCAGAGCATTCCAGCCAACCAGGTGCCAGCAGCAGCAGCCTGTTGAACAGCTGACTCTGGGCCAGAATCAGGGGGACCAAGAGCCAAATGGATGGCAGCCACACAGGGAACAACAACAAACCTCCATCCAAGCCTCATGTCAGTCCCTACCCTCAGCCCAGCCACCTGTATCTCCTCAACTGGGGGAGGGCTCACGCAAGGCTGGTCCACGTAGCCTGACCCTTGACTGCATCAAGAGGAAGAGTCGAGAGGTTACGGTTATCTGAGTGGACTGGAACGTAGCGAATAGTGCTGGATATCCTCTTTTTTTGGTGCTGTGTCGTTGTTCTCACAGCGCGTTTCTCCGACGTTGCGTTGGTCTGGCTGGCCCCCTTATCAACACTAACCGCACACGTAGCTACGTAGTCGGAGTAATGGGCAGTCCCCCTCTTTTTATATCTTTATCATTGGCAAAACAGTCAAATATGCACAAGACAGTATGGATGTACTGCATCTGCTGGCATATTTTCTTTTTCTGCCAATTACCCCATGCCACAACTAACTACAATAGGTTAATTACAATTATGCCTTTAATGAGCTTAAGGCAGGTGAGGAATGTGAAGACATGTTTGTAACAACGAATGTCGTTTTGGTAATTCTGCCTCCATCTTTAATGAAAAAAAGACCGCCCAAACAATGTTATAATTTAGAACCTGATAGCTGCTGGTTTCGTCAGAAGTCCTTCAGGATTTTCCAGGATTTGTATTCCAATAAACACATTTTTCTTATTTTTTATTTCTTCAATTTGATAGAGTAGTTTCTATTTAAAAAATGTTTGTAATTCTGAACCAACTAGAAAACTATGCATTGTGAAAATCAGTAGAGATGTTACCGATCAATCGGCAATGGATCGGATCGGGCCGATCAAAGCGTGATCGCCCTTAATCGGTGGTTTAGATCAAAAGGTAAATTCACCGATCCGATCCGATCGGTGCATCCGATCAACCAGCCGTTCAGTATGCCCACTTGAGGCCATTTTGGGGTATTGATTTCCACAGTGCTGAAGGAATAATTAGTTACTGCTATGATAATAAATACATAGTAATGCTGGTAAATAACTATAAGGCAAATATATAAATGAATTCATGAGTGAATTAATTAATTAAAGTTAAAACATTAACATTTAGAAAATATAAATAATATATAAATAATAACTTGATCGGATCGGTGATTGATCGGTATCGGGTGATCAAACTTTTGTGATCGGTGCTCTGTGATCGGTTCCAAAAAACCTGATCGGACCATCCCTAAAAATCAGTTTTAGATTGTTTGATAGTGTTCCTGCTGGATATGACAGCAATGTTTTGTAAATTATTTTGACTGGACTTGACTGGAAAACATGTGGTGTTTTCCCTCTACACCACTAACAATTAAAAGCTACAAAAACATGTCGGCTCAAATACTATGACCTTTATTCTCTTGAGTACAACATAAGACAACAAAACGTAAAAACAACACAAAATCTGCATGTTTATCATCAGCAGTTCATCTTCACGATCACACAACGGATGCGTTTCCACGGAGAAGGCAATGTTTAATTTCCCCCCGATTGGTCCATTCGTCACTGTGGTGGTGGTGGGCAGGGGTGTCGCAGACTGTCGCACCAAATTCTGGGCCCTGGGTACAAGGATTCACTGTGGGGCCCCCATGAATGTTCTTCATAGGGGGAACTGGGAACGCATTGTTATGCATTATTTTGTGCTTAAACTATTGAAAACTAGCAGATATACAAGCTGCTGCGAGCTTGTAGATCTGCCGTTTTTGAAAAATCATGAACATTTGTGCAAGTCTTTGAATATTTCAAATCCTTCTAAGGTTTTCAAACCTTTTCATGTGAAGGACCCCAACATTAAATGTATTTGGCCACAGACCCCCCATCTCAAAATATTTAGTTCCAGGGACCCCCCAGAAGGAAAATTTGAGTTACAAATGTTCACTTAAAAAAATACATATATTCGAAGATTTGCACACATTTTCACGACTTCAAAAATAGATCTACAAGCTCGCAGCGCGGCACTCGGTGCCACGTTGTGAGCTTGTATATCTGCTATTTTTCAATAGTTAAAAGTATAAAATAATTCCAGGCCCCTCCACCGTGGGCCCTAGTAACAGAGTCCCACTTCCCCCCCCTTGTGACACCCCTGGTAATCATGTCCCCACGTGAGTTCACCTGGTGAAGGAGCGGACGTGCCTGCCCCTCCCTCCGCCGCTCCCCCCTCCTCCCCCACCCCCGCTGAACTTACTCCCCTGAGACCCCCCTCTGCCTCCTCCTCCTCCCCCTCCCCCACCACCACTTCCACCCCCTCCCCCCCCACCACCACCACCACCTCCTCCTCCAGCGTTGAGCCAAGACAGCCCCGTGCCTCCCCTGCCTCGTGGGATACGGTCCCGTGGCGCCAGGCGATACGCACCTGGGAAAACCACACGGAAAAGGACGGAGAAACACAAAAGAAAGAAAAGGCAATGTTTAACAAGTCATGTTATGAATTAACCCACTAAGACCCGAGGATTCGATTCTATAAATGTCACACACACATTTGTCATATAGAATTATTTGTATTTGGCCGCAGACCCCCAGCTGAAAATATGTTGTTCCACAGACCCCCAGAAGGAAAGATCTACAAGCTGAGCTTGTATATCTGCTATGTTTGAATAGCTAAAGTACAAAATAATGGTTAAAATAGTTAAAATCTAAAGTGCCACAGATGGTCTAAATGGGATAAAGCAAATATTTGATGTTGTGGATACATTAGTGTGTGTGTGTGTGTGTGTGTGTGTGTGTGTGTGTGTGTGTGTGTGTGTGTGTGTACCTGCAGGGGGCTGTCGGGAAGGAAGTGGGCCTCGTGTGAAGTTGCTCTGTCCGCCGCGAGGTTCACTGTAGGTTCCTCTGTGAGTGACGCCTGGTAACTGGGCGCTCCACGATGAACCACCACGCCCTCCCTCTCTACGGGCATAGTTACCTAAAACAGAAACAGTCTTTAGCACGCTCTAATGGTCACCTCTGAGACTACAGGTGACCTAGACTAGAGCCAGTTCAAGGGCAGCGAACTGGTACACTCGGCCGATAAATACCCAACACATACGTTTTCTCTGAGATCCATGCAGGCACTAACAAAATATATCAGCACTGACATTCCCAAGTATCATGAGCTGAAACGATCATGATGGTTGACTTGGTGGTGTTCCTGATGTGCGTGTCAGCAATATTCTGCCGACAATAGGCAAGTTTGACTAATGACAGCCATGTCTAGACCAAAAAACATTATGTTCCTCTTCCCCATTATTTGGAGAACCACGGGGACCGGATAGGGTGCACAAACTGAAAATAGAATTGCGATATCAAATGTAAAATAAGTCAGTGTTCTTGTGGTGGCTTGTCCCTTTTCATTGTGTGCCCATTTTTTGTAGACCTGTTGCGCTCCTGATAAACATTAACTGCCCTCCAACAAGAGCCCAAGGACCCTGGTTGCAAAATGTATTTGAGCATTTGAGTGTCTGCATCTACAGAACTTACCAGATAGCATTACACCTTTGGGTTGTGGTGGAGTGAAGAAGCGAGTCTGACTGTGGAAGGTGGCTCTGCCCCTGTTCCCAGTGAACAGTCCTCTGGTAGGGGGTTTGGGGGAGCTCTTGGGGAGACGCTTGGGGGGCAGGAGCCCGAGAGGAGTCACAATGTCTTTGAACTCCGCCGCCACAAAGTCGTCCACGTGCATGCTAGGAGGACGGGAGGTGTTCTGCTTGCGCTGGCGGAAGATGTCATGCGGTCGGCACAGACCCTGTCCGAAGCCGCCTCGGTTACCTCGCCCACGGGGAGCGGCCATAATGTGGGCTCTCTTAGCAGGTTCCACGTAGTCTGATTTACCACTACAACCAAGCACATGGCATTTCATTTTAAGAAACTTAATATGGCAAGCAGAAAGCTTACTGTATATATACTGCCAGTGCTAAAGCCAACTCTAAAGTTAGTTAAATGTTAACAGCTTATTTTCTGCATGAATGAAACAAAAAACTGCATTGGGAATCTGGCAAGTGAACCCATTGCAAACTGTAGCATTCTATTACATGAAATGTATACAGCAAGAAACATGACATAACTGGAAGGGTGCAATTGCAAGTGTGGTTGCACTGACGCAAGTCGGGAGGAATCCACTGGGAAATGAATTCCATCTTACCATTTACTGTATATATTGTGATGTCAAGTGAAGCTTGACCAATCCAGTCAGATTGGACATTATATTGTCCAATATATCCAGCCTTAGAACCCGGATAACATCCAGTCAAAAGGTTTACAAAAGCAGGTTCACTTTGCTGGCAAAAACGCCTCAGACTGAAAACAATAGTGTGTTGCCTATAGCAACCACACTAATTAGCAAAGAACTAACACAGGCAAGCGTGTACATTGTACCTTGTGATGAAGGTCTCATGCTTGTGTTTGCCCAGTCTGATGCCTTTGGGGTTCTTGGTGTGTCCGGGCGAGGACGGTTCGCTCAGGAACGAGCGCTCCAACTCTGCTTTGAGGTCCAGTTCTGGACAACACTCCTGAGCCAGGCCTACCAGGTCCACCTTCACCTGCCACACATAGAACATCATTTACACACACAAACACACGCACGCACAAGTGTTGATTTTGACAGAAATGTTTAAATTGTTAGTCGTTTCTAACTAGTTAGTTTTAGTCATAGACTTTTGAATGAAATTCCATTTAATTTTAGTAATCTGAAATATTTTAGTTTTAATCTAATCTAGTTTTAGTTGACCAAATACCATAAGATGTTAGTTGTCACTTGTCAGTTGTCTACAGTTGATTTGGTCAACAAAAATATATTTTGATAGCGTCGTAATGGCTGATGACATAGTTACATGCTGAAAATAGCCGATCTACAAGCTAACAACGAGTCACAGCAAAAGACAAAACAACAAGATGATTAGAAAAACACACCATATCAAGCTCAGCCTCCATGTCGTCAGGGTGGAAGGGTGAGAACCACAGAGCTTTAAGCTGCTCATCCAGAGCCTCTGATAGAACGAACACGGTCCTATAGAGAGAGAATACACAATGAGTCAACAAGGAAATTAATAGTGCACATTTATTATTCCAGGTTATGATACTAGAGTTGAATGCTGGTCATTTAGCACCATCCGTGGGCTCTACCTGTGATTGAATTGGGACAAGAGTGTCTCGGCGGCAGGCAGGATGGGTTCATTGTCAATAACAGGAGGAGCTTCACTGGCCATTTCTAACGTCTGCCTCAGGACAATCACGTTCTCCAACATGGTCTCCAATGACTCGTCCTCCTTGCATAACTTCTACACAAACGCAAACACACACACATACAGTAAGTCCAATGACAAGGCACCGTCAACACCTTCTAATTAAAAAGCACACTTATGTGTAATCACTTGTATTACCGTGATCTGTTTCTCCAGAGCAGTGAGAGGATGAGACTCTGTCCCCTCCCACTGCAGCAGGGCTTTCATCTCAGAGCTGCTCAGAGTCAGCGAGCGTGGAGGTACAAACCCTGGCTCTTCCCCTGGTCCCTGGCCTTCCTCAACACACTAGAGCAGAGCAAAACATGCACCGTTAACACTCAAATGTCCCTAGGGTCAAGTCCGTTGTAATTATACATCATATCAATAGTGCATGTGCTTCACATAAAGACAAAGCCAGAGTGGCAATCACAACTGTGGTGTCAATCTGCTCCGCCTCGCACCGCGACACTGCAACTACATGGCAGAGCTCTGTGGATTCGTCTATATATAAACAGATCTTCAAAGAACCGTACCCCCCACCCCCTAAAAACATGTGCTTAACGCAATAAATACTAGAATCACACCAATAGCATTGAGATAAGAAATGGTGTAATGCAGGCATCATCATGAAAGGAAAACCAGGAACAATGGGAAATACAACTAATACTGCTAATAATTCAAATGTGTATATATCATACCAGCGAGTCGGTGTGGAGGATCTGTCTAAGGAAGTCAAGCAGCACAGACAGCAGCTCAGCAGAGTCCTTGTTGAAGGAGAACACTTGCCTCTTCAGTAGAGAGCGCAGCCCGGTACTGTGTTTCTTCAGAGCACTGTGACAAAATACAAATACAATGTCTCATTAAATCAGAAGTAAACATCTTAAATATATCAAACCAGATAGATCACATAATACAATACGAGTAGTAGCAGTACAAAGAGAGGAGAGGGGTCTACCTACCTTTTGAGGTGGTACATTCCGTAGTCGTGCTCGGTGAGGAACATCAAGGTCCTGATGCAGGTGAGGAGCAGAGGGGTGGTGCTCTCTGCACTGCCCAGGACCTCCAGCAGGGCGTTGGCCACCGACGCCATCATGTCCCGACCCGGCAGGGAGTTGGCCAGCTGTTCGGCCTCCGACACGCAGCCCTCCGCTGGCGTCGTCGACACCACCAGTGAAATGTCCTGAGAGATGAAACACTTTCACATTCATTTCTATACCCAAAAAACAGAATTCCTTTTTTGTTTGTTCCTATAAGGCAGTGATTTTCAACCGTTTTCATATCAAGCTCCTTTATTTATTCAGCATTTGAGCCACAGAACACCATTTGATGAGATTTAGCCTCGATGAGACCAAAAACCATTTGGTCATCTTTGGATAAAAAAACCTCCACAACTCCATGCTGTATTGATGTGGTACCAGAGGAAACCGTATAGGTGCCGTGACGCTGCGTTGGTCCTCCCATTATTAACCCTAACCACGTGCATAGCGTAGAAATGAGATGTCGGACTTATCGGCAGTCCCCACGGGTCCATTTGGTTTCATTTTACGCTCTCAAGAGTTAAAAGATCTATAAGGGTCCATCTGGTTACCAACTCTCTATCATTTAGCTGGGGACCACTGGTTGAAAACCACTGCTTTAAGGCTTTCCCCTGATAGTTGTCTGTGCTTCTTACCTGGTCACAGAGTGACTGCAGTACGGTTCCCACCAGCTCACTGCAGTGCTGCTGTGGCAACGGGTGGCCAGTAGGGGGCACCAGTAAGGAGAGCAGCAGGGGGAAGAGCTCCGCCAGGTGCTCCTCTCCGGAGGTGGAGCCAGAGAGGAGTTGCAAGGCTGCACTCTTGCACGCTCTCTGGGAGACCAGGGCGTCCAATAAGGAGAGCAGACGCAGGACCTGACCCCAACACACACTTTTACCCTCAGCTCTGAAACACAAAACAGTGCAACGGTCAAAAAGATATGTAAGCCCGATTGACAGAAATTAACATTGTTTTAGTAACTGAAAACCATTTTAAAGATTTTTTTCGTTGGGCTTTTCATGCCTTTATTTGATAGGATAGTAGACTGACAGGAAATGGGGAGAGAGATGGGGAATGAAATGTGGCAAAAGGCCAGCGGGCGTCCCTGAAAACTATTTTAATCGTTTAGTGATTAAAGCAATTTCAAGATGGTGCACATTGTTAGAGTTCAGATAAATTGTGATGAGTTTTTGGAGCGGTGAAAGCGCTCCCAATAGACAGGTATGTCCGTGGGTATGTCCCTGGGTGGCTGGGTGGGTGGCTGGCTGGCCGTGTCCGTAGCCTGGCAATACCTTGAGTGGCCACACACAACACACTAGTTAAAGGAGGGGCGCTGTTGTGCAGGCACACACACACACAGCTTCTATGGCACTATTGTGCAGACTAGACACACACACACACGCACACACACACGGTATAGCTGCTCAGATTCACCGCTCCACTTCAAACCGAGGTTTGATTTTATTTCCATTATTTTGTCCAGGGCAGGACACGAAACGTATGGATTGCAGCTAAACTCAATTGTACTATTGTTCATCATTCTACGTGTGTGCGTTTGCGTGTGTGTGTGTGTGTGCGCGTGCGTGTGTTAATGTTCTCCACTCACAGCTGCAGCTCCTCCAACAGAAGCTCCAGCAGGGTCTTCATGACGAGCGTTGCGGTGGGGGAGGAGAGGTCCGCCAGCTGGACACACACTCTCCTCAGGATGGCGAGAAGCGGAGGACAGCTGGTGCCACACACGCACGCCAGGGCCTCGGCCAGCACCTTCCACTGCACCCGGAGGTGCATGCTCCACAGCTTCCTGGTGTTCAACGCCACCGCCACGTCCTGGACGGAGAACACCTGAGGGGGAGGAGTCATGACACCATCACCGTTAACAATGACACTCATTAGTTTCCCTATGCTTTGACAACAGCAGTGGTTTTCAACCCTTTTCGTATGATATCAAGGTCCATTATTTATTTAGCATTTGAGCCACGGACCACCATTTGATGAGATCTAGCCTCTCAGAACCAACAACATATTTTGTCCAAACTTCCATGCTGTATTGATGTGGTACCATAGGAGAGATAACAGACACACGTTGATCAAAATAACAATTCTTCTACACTCTAAAATTGTGTAGGCCTCTTTAGAAGGCATTTTTAGAATTGGCCTAACGTCTAAATGGGTTAAGTAATGCAGATATTTAACAATAATTTAACTCTTGAGAGTGTAAAATGGAACCAAATGGACTCGAGTTAAAGATCTACAAGGGTCCACTTGGTTACCAACTCTCCATCATTTAGCTGGGGACCACCTGGAACCCCCTCAAGGACCACTGGTTGAAAAGCACTGCACTACAGTCACAAATGGTTGAAAACATGAAGACCTGGACGGGTGGGTAGGGCTGTCACAATTATTACATAATCGTCTAATCGCAATTATTTGAGGTGATCGCAATTATTTTGCATAATCGTCATAATCGTTTCCATGTTGAGCAATGTTAATATAGTTACAAACACTTTCAAAAAGTAGTGGAAATAGCAGATCTACAAGCTCACAACGATCGGCTATTTCCACTATCAATGTTATTTTTTAAGTATAACATTTTCAAATGTCAGTAATTTCTTTGTACATTTAGATTATGTGTCATGATTGCCATGTGCAACTTCAAAGCCTAAAAGCCAAACAGAAATGTAATTGTCAGCGACAAATACACAATTAAACCGTTAATCGCAATTATTTCAGTGACAATTAATCGTCATGTAAAATGTCATCATCGTGACAGCCCTACGGGTGAGGGTACCTGTGTGCTCTGCATGGGCAGTGGGAGAGGCAGCAGCTCAGACAACAGGGTGAGACCTGAGAAGAGACCCTCAGGAGCTTTCAGGAGAGAACCCAGAACCTCTTTCAGCATCAGAGACCATGTGTTACTGGCCAGCGTCTCCTCTGTGTGGGTCACCTACACATTCAGTCAGAAACAACACTTTATTGCTCAAGTTTAGGTTCATACAGTAATCTGAGCACACAGTTTGGCAGAGACAATTATATTACAAGTAACACTGGCTGCATACGTAATAGGCTAGTTAAAACGACACATCGGGTGCCCAGAATTATTCGACGTTTAATTTGCTGGTGCCCATGGCAACACGCCATTTTACCTACCTTCGAAGTACTGACGAGAAAAGTAATCCGAGTAAATGTAATCCAAGTATGTCCTGTTTATTTCGCGAAAATCTTTTCTTTCAGTCAGGACCGTTTTTTATCAATTCTAAGCCACAGTGTTTGTGTTACGGCCGGTAGAAGAGGCTGCCGTTTTGAGAAAAATCACACCCGTGTGAACCGAGCGGTGGTCGTGGAGGCTGTGCAACAGCACTACTGGGTGGGTGCAGCGGGGTTAGTGTGCTTTACAATGCTGTAGTTTCTTCACACACTCTAATTTATTTGACCCTAAAACATTCAGTTTGTTAATAATAATAATAAAATACTTGACCACACATGCTGACCCACCCCGTGTGTGTGTGTGTGTGTGTGTGTGTGTGTGTGTGTGTGTGTGTGTGTGTGAGAACAACAGCGCCCCTCCCTTAACATGTGTGGTCAGAAAAGGTACTGCAGGCTTGAGGCTACATACACGGACGGCCGGACGGATACCCACACACACGGCCACGTATAGGAGACCACCGCTCAAAAAAAGAAAAAAAGGAAGAGAATCCGGAGAAAACAGCATTTTTGTGCAGCCGCTAAACAGGAAGTCAACGAGACAGACAGCACGTCCGGGTGACGTAATTTCGCGCTGCATGTTGGGAAATGGAGTTTGTTTCATCACCGCGGTAGCCAAGTGCAGTAGCTACAGTACAGTATAGTTTACTGTACAACGCGTCGAACGCGTCGCGGGCACACGTAAACATCAAAGAGATTGGCGCGTGGGCACCACGTGGGCGTTTAATGTGTTAAGCAAAGCAGGTTTGTCTCACATAAGAATATTGTGTAAAAAAAAACATTGGAAGCAGCAGATGCCATAGCATCCCAAATCATTAGTGACTGTGGAAAGTTCAAACTGGACTTCAAGCAACTCTGACTTCAGAAGGTTGACATTTCTCTAATTGTTTTGAGTGGTCTTGTGTAATATTGTAATATTTTGAGATATGGACTTTTGATTTTCATGAGCTGTATGCCATAAAATCTATTGAATATTTCACTGCTCATTATTTTATGGAATTACGGAAAACTTTAGCAGAGCGAAGAGCACTCAAGACACCACAACATAGGCACGCACACACACACACACACACCTGTTCATTGACACCCTGCGTGAAGGTGAGCAGCACGTCAACGATGAGCGCCTGCACCCGGGTCTCGTCGCTGTCCAGGCGACCGGAGGCGGGGATGGAGCACGCTATCATGTGCAGCGTAACCAGCACGCTGGCCACGCGCGTGTCCCTGAACTGGAAGGCGCCGCCGCGGAGCAGCTCCGTCAGCATGGCGCGCAGCAGCCGCAGCGTGTTGATGCACACGCTCAGGATGGTGCAGCGCTGCGGCGTGGGGCCCACAGGGCCGTGCACGCGCCAGGGCTGCAGCAGCACGCTGCACAGCTTCTGCAGGATCCGCACGCTCGTGTCCAGGCCCTCGCCGGAGAAGAGCTGCACGCCGGCAAGATTCCACTTGAGATCCTTTTGTTGACCTGCAGACAGATGTGGAAAAAACACTTCAATCTGTGACCCTCGTCTGTAGCGTTGTCATTTACATAACAGAGGCATGTACATGGTAAATGGTGCATTTATATAGTGCTTTTTATCCAAAGCACTTTGGATACATAGATTGTGCATTACATTCACCCATTTACCCCTTCACACAGACATTCATACACCGATGGCGGAGGAAACCATGCAAGGCAACAGTCTGCACATCAAGAGCAATTAGGAGTTCAGCGTCTTGCTCAAGGACACTTCAACAATAATGGAGCTATTATCCAGAGCAATATACAGTATAATTAGGACAAGCAACATAATTAGGTCAACCGTAATGAATAACCATTATTCCAAGTCACCTATTAAAAACTGTAAGGGACAACTACACAGTAAAGCCTAATTCATATTTAGTCAGATGACGATATCACTTACCACAAATAACTCATTCTTAAGCAAATGCGTTGGAATTTTTAGATTGAGAATCTATCATAAATGAGGCTTAATTAAGCAAATAACTGAGGTTTATGATCACTTCAAACAGGAGCACAAAGAATGTACCTTCGAGCACAGGCGGGGGGCAGGCAATGAGACAGAGGACCCTCAAGGCCGTCACCAGTCCAGCTCCATCTGCACTCAACACATTCTCCACATTCTAAAGCCCGGGGAACACACATGGTTAAAATAACATGCGTTGAGACAGGATTCATTTGCATATTTTAAATCCTCAAATATGTCACAGAGCAGGTACATTAGGTAGTTGTTCAGGAGAAGTTCAGACACGTTTGTGAACTCAACTCTGCCCCAAAAAAGGGATGTCAGTGTCACACCAACAAAGAATATAAAGAAAATAATTCACTGAAGAGAACTGTTGCTTTAATCCTGTTGATTTAAAGAAAACTATACCTGCTTGACATATTCCAACAGAGTCGGAATGCTGCCGATCTCAAAGCGCAGCTTTTCCAGTGGCTCCAGCCATTTATTAAGCTCTGAAATGCAGCGTAAACACACAAAACACTGGTCATGAAAAATGCTCACAGCAAAAGGTGTCTTCAGTGTATACGAGAGAGGTTGATATAATGGATATCTGCTTATGGTTTACTGCTTACCCTGTAATTTAGCATTGGTGTCGTCTGCCTTGGCTAGCGCGAGCAGTGGAGCCGCGTACTGTTCCATCATATGCAGGTCATTGGAGCTCTGCACCACCAGTAACACCAACATGCACGCATAGTTGTATGTCACTGCCTTGCGCGCTTTGGCCTCACTGGAAGAAAGTGAGAGAATAATAATGCTTACTTTATAATCCACTGTAACAAATTGTGAGCTTATAAAGCAGTGGTTTGCAAACGTTTTAGTAGTTTTAGATTTGTTTGTTTTGTTTGCGCTAAAATTTATCAAATTATTAAAATAAATAAAAATGTGTATATTTTTGGGGAGGGGAAAATGACCCATAGAGTGGAGTCATGACCCATAGAAATTGGTGCGCGACCCATAGAAATGGGTCCCGAACATGCCCCCAGAACCACGGTAGAAAGTTGGAAGCGGCCAGCCCTACTGGCCAAAGCTGGAACAGCAGGCGGGGTGAAATACATGCACGAGCATAAGAGTGCGCCGCTGGGGTCTACAATAGGGTTCAATGGACGTCGAGCGACGTTTGTGACGTAAGTAAAATTGGCAAACTTTTGTTTGCCAATTTCCCCCACAATGCACCTGGATTAGCTTCTTCCGGGTGCTTCAAAACACCACTGAGCACTTGCATCGAAATGAATAGCTGGGGGAGGAGCTGTCCGTTCTCTATATTATATATAACTCTATGGTCCCGACCCGCTGTTTGGGAACCACTGTTCTAGACCTCATCAGTCCATGACACCATTGTACGGCAAAGTCAGAATCGGGCTATGACAAAGACAACAAGTCACAAAGCAAACTCAAAAGAAAGACACCACAACTAAAAGCCAGAAACGTACCCCTGTCCGTCCTTGCTGTGGTGCTGCAGCAGGGTGACCAGGCAGGACAGGTTGTTGTCCAGGCTGAAGACGTGGGCCACGGCGCTGCGTCCCGTCAGGGTGAAGGTGATCAGGTAGAGGGCATGCAGCGTGCCCAGCACGTCTGGGTTATCGCCCTCCTCCAGCCCCGCCCCGCCCTCTCCCCCCGCCGCCACATGGGTCATCAGCTCCGCCACGCCCTGGAGACAGGGATGCACATCATTCATTGACAAGTCACCAACCTTTTCGGTCGCTTAATCGATCCTTTAGGACCTAAAGGAAGATTGCGATGCATCATGGTATTTTGAGTCTTTGCATCACTCATCCGGCTGCGGGAGAGAACCGTCTATCGCTCTCCGCTGAAAAGGCTCAAAGGGTAAATATACGCTTTTGACGCTCAAGCGTTGGATTTGATAAAACGTATATGTATACGTCCTCAACGGTGAATGTGTTAATTGCAATTAATAGAACTTAATAGACTATAGTACTTGTCCGACTTTATTCCTGACAGATACAGAGATATTTGTGTGACTCGCGTCCGGCAACCACACTTGCAATTTCCAATCACATCAGTCTAGTTGCTAACAGCCCTACCTGGAGAGCGTGCAGCGCCTGCATGAGCCAAACGCCCAGGCCCTCCTCTCCCAGCGCAGGGCCTGTGGTGGTGCCCTCCCCGCCGGAGAAGGCCATGTCCTCGCCCTCGGCCTCCGTGGCGGTGGTCAGCAGGCGCAGCAGCAGGTTGGTGGGCGTGGGCTGCGCCAGCAGGAAGAGCATGCCCGACTGGCTGAGCGACAGGAAGCGCAGCAGGTCTCTGATGGCCTGGATGATGCCCGTGTGGCCCGCCGCCGCCGCCGTGGACAGCACCACCGTCATGCTCTCCAGGAAGTGAGCCGCGTGCATGTATCTGACGGAGGAGGTGACATTTAATGAACCAGTGCATTCATTAATTTAGTTCGGTGTGATTTACATTTACAGTAGTCTATATTCATCAGTGCAACGGTGTTAACATATCGTTGCTGTCGAGCAGAACCCTTGTATTTCCATATTCCAACTTAGTTTTTTTTTTGTTAATGCTACACTTTGTTGTACAGGGATTTCAAGCCAAATGTTTTGCATTGTGACATGCTTTTTTTACATTTTCAGAAAAGTCAAACTTTCCAAAAGTTAAAGTGGTTTTGTCTGTCTGTGGGTTTTATAAATATTGCTCCAATGTAAAAATTGTGGTTTAATAAGTACATTGGATCCATTAGAACACATGTTCTATCTTTGCATTTCCTGAAAAGAAAAGGTTTTGGACATACAAGGTTTCCACCCGACAGTGACGATATAAGCCCATGGATGCATGCGTGTGTGTGTGTGTGTACATGAGAAATACCTATACAGTGTGGGATACGGGTCATCTCTCTCCTGTGGTCCCGTTATTCTGGCTGATGTTGGGAAGGCTTTGATGGGCGGCTGCACCATGGCGTGAGTAGCCATTTCTAGCAGGTGATGCAACTCTTCCAGGACCCCCGCCAACCTGTCCAGGTCTGCCTCTGTCGCAGGGGAGGAGCTTAGCACTTGCTCCTCCTCCATTGGACTCTCAGCCTCCTCCATCTCCTCCTGAGGAGAAATGGAGAGTATATAAGGTTCAGGCGTTGACACCAAGGGTTGCCCACCTGCCCCTGGCAGGTAAATAAAACTTTCAGGCAGGTGGAGTTTGCTTTCAGGCTCGTTTGAGAGGGAACGCAACCCTCTATAAATTAAACACAACACGAGATATCTGTCTAAACACCTGAACGTGGCAAGAACACTCCATCTTCTGGTCCATGGAATGTAAAATAAGAGCACCTATGTTTACCTATAATGTGCTGTTTTCACTGTTGCTACACTTAAAAATATAAAATACAAAGTGTGAACCCATAGTGATATTTATAGCTATAGTTGGAAAATTTAGGTATGATATTTTTTATCGCACAGCCCCAGAAAATAAAAAAAGAGAGTGTTAAATTGAACAGAAATTGTTATTGTATCTATCAGTATGCTTTGTGTAGTGTACATGTACCTGCTGAGGCTCGCTCCATGCGGCAGCAGTGCGCTGTAGGTCAGCCAGCACCTCGTTGAAGTGGCCTTTCTGTAGTAAGGCGTTGCCGGCGGTGACGACTCTCACGGTCTGCTCGCGCAGGAACAGCTGGAGTAAACGCTGCAGGGACAGAACACACAGCCAGGTGGGTCTCAGCACAAGGACTGTTGTGCACAGGGGTCATCCATGTCCGCACACAGACAGAATGTGTCCGTGGCAAAGATTTGGTCTTGTCCGGGGCAAATGATAGATTTTCTTTTTTACACACCATTATAATGTTCTTATTTTGATCATGAGACCCAATTACTGAATGTCAAGTCTCCAGTTTTTCTTCACAATATGTAGCCTATATGACACTGATTTACTATGACACTATGGGACATTAGGAGTCCACTAGCACTAATGGTTCTCAAACCTTTTATTTGCCAGGACCATAACTCTGAGAATGTGCAAATGGAACCAAATGGACCTGTATGGGTCGATTTGGTTCCATTTGTACAATCTCAGAGTTACAGCCATGGTATGTCCAAAAGAAAAAAGGGCACAAATCATTGTCCCACTAACTAACCTGATAGCCACTCTTCTCTCCCTCCCCTTCCTGCAGGAAGGCCTCCACACCAGCAGGGCCACTGGTGAGGGCATCCAGAGCTCTCAGGACGTTGAGCTTAAGCGCAGACGAGACGTGGTCCATGTGGAGGAGCTCGAGCAGGAGGCCCAGGGCTTTTTTGTGTGGCAGCTCCGTGAGGCCCTGTGGACACTCGGCCAGGTAGCACAGTAGCTTGGCACCGGCTTTCAGCTGTCTTAGGTTAAGCGCAATCGGCTGTTTGAGAGCAACGTCTATACTCAGAGCCTGGAGCACCCATTGGACGAGCAATCCCATAGGATGCACCCAATGGTCCTCTCCCTGTCCAATTAAGTAGCCCATACCTTTGGCCAGTAGTCCAGGGGCCTGTTCCAGAGCTGTGACCCAGCGGGCATCTCTTTCCTCCCCTATGCTGGCTATAAGCTCTTTGAGCTGGGCAATAGCCTCGGCTCCTTCTCCGTCTCCCTCTGTACCTCCAGGGTCTCTGGGCTCCCCCGCCCTCGCTCTCTCCACCTGGGCATCGAAGCGCGTCTTGTACGGAGGGGTGAAGTAGAGGAGAGGCCTGAGTTCTCGTTCGTAGGGGTCATACTGAACCGGAGGGACGGACGCCAGATCCTCAGGAGTGTAGTCCATGTCAAAGCTGGGGATCTTAAAGCTACCGTTGTCCAAGTCATCCTCATCGCTGGAGATCTGCTCATAGCCATCATCCCCTGGAAGAGGGTGAAGAGAGGAGGGAAGGAAGGAAACGGTAACATAAAACCACAGTTAGGAAGATGGCTTAAATATTACTTGGGTGAGTGAGTATTCAATAGTGTAATGTATGTGTGTTATAATGAGGAGGAGGACGGCAACTACAACTCTTTATTCCAAAATCTTGTGTTCTACTGATGGACCTACTCACGCAGAGGCAGCATCACTTCAAACATGCAGGGTTAGTTACATCTGACATGCAGGATGTGACCACAACACAAGCTGTTACACACAGCTAAGCCAAGACAGCTTATGAATGCAGATCAGACGCCTTCAGGGCAGCCCAGGGCGGTGGGCCGGCTGTGGGGTATGGAAAATCAAACGGTTGCATGCGGAACGCAGCATTGCCAGAGCACGCACTCTGTGTTGGACTGTCGCCCAGTTCCAAATGGACCGGGCTCCCTTAGGTCCCTGCTGGTGTGTTAGTGAGAATTTGGCTGATAATGGAATTTTCAACATCCATTATTATTATATTATAATTAGAATAGAACAGAACTCATTTTAGATTTTTGCGTTGGCTCTAAAAAAAAATAGCAGATATACAACCTCACAGCATGTCACTTAGTGCCGCGTTGCGAGCTTGTGCATCTGCCATTTTTGAAAAATCGTGTAAGTGTGAGTTGTGGAACCTCAGATCTTAATGGGTTCAACGTTTAAGCTAGCAGTGGTAGATGTGAAACTTATCAAGATTGGGCAACTGCATGGCCAATTTCTTACCTAAACAAAATGTATATGTATTTTACAAACAAGCAACCAGAAACAAGCCTTGAGTGTCTGTAGGCCTACATCTCTTTGTCTCTTATTGTTAGTCAAAATCAATTCTGGGAGCATCCCTAGTGGTTATGTTGGCAGATTGGTCTGGGTCGGTGGTTCTCAAAGTGGATTCCAGGGACTCTGTGGGTTCCTTTAGGGGGGGTCTAAGTGGACCCATACAAGTCTGTAACTCTGAAAGTGTACAAATGGAACCAAATGAACCCGTTAGGGTTCATTTGGTTCCATTTGTACACTGCCAGAGTTAAAGGGAGACCTTGAAGTTTGAAAGTTTGAGAAACACTGGTCCGGTTGGAGAGAAGATGCAAACACCTGAGGGAGAGACTCGTGGTCCATTTGGAATTGATGGGACATCCGCTGACACTGTCCCCGGCCGCGCTGTCACACAAAGACCTCCCTACCTTCCTCCATCTCCTCTTCCTCGTCCTCACCCTCATCTTCCTCCTCCTCCTCCTCCTCGGGAACACTGCCTTCTGTCCGCGTGTCCTCTTCCTCCGGCTCCTCCTCTTCCTCCTCGCCTTCCTCTTCCGGCTCCGCGTCGGAGTAGGGTTCGTCGGCGGGGAGCGACGACCTCTCGGGCGACACGGCCTCCAGGTAGTCCTCGCGGCCCTCCACCGGCTCCGTTTTGACCACGGCGCCGGTGCTGCTGGTGCCCACTTTAACAGCAAAAGGAGACGGCTTACAAGTTAGCTGTTGTGGCAAAGACTGGAGTCTGCACTCCATTGCAGCACATGTGAAAAGGACCAAACCAAATATGGACCAATAAGACTGGAGGTCTATATACTGTACACAGTATACAATAAAGTGAACAACAGAACAGAATTTTTGAATAGAAAACTTTTTCACTATCAAAATGGTAAAAATATATAAACCTAGACATGACAATGATCCATGTTTGACTGCATGGTAAGCAAATTCTACAGTGGAGGTTTCATTTCTTTTTTGTTCTGCTGCGTTTCACCCAGCCTCTGTTTGGATGTGTGAGCACACAACCGTTTCAAAGAAGAATGATACCAGTGAACCAGTGGGCAGTGTGGCAGTGCAGGTCTGACCTGTCACAGGAACCTGTTCTTCTTCATCGTCATCTGGAGGTGGGGGTCCAGGTGGAGTACGAGGACCTCTTGGCGCTGGTCTGGGTGGGCTGCCGTTGTATTGGTCATCTTTATCCCACTCTGGGACACACACAGGGCAAAGATATTTGAGTTTTTACTGCAGCGGCACAAATCACATAGCACTATGGGGTGAAAAAGATGGTGAAAGGGAGAGAGACATCAATGTTTATAGTCGCATGTGGCATTTAATCAACTTCTAGGAGGAGAGTTTATTTGTTCAGAGCGTGGCTCTGTTCTGACACACACACACACACACACACACACACACACACACACACACACACACACACACACACACACACACACACACACACACACACACACACACACACACACACACACACACACACACACACCTATACATTATCCTTCTTTCCTCCACCGTTTCAGTAGGGCAACCAGGGGTGCACAATAGTTTTGTTTTTTTAATATAAATGAATGAAATGAGTTTGAAATAGTAGAACCCTACAACATTACAATATAAAAAGACATAGGCTAATGTACATAGTTTGGTATTTTTGTTGTGAGCTGCCTTTCATGCTGATTGGCTTATTAATTTAGAGTGCCAGAGCTTGTATGTCTGCTCATGTCATTCACTCAGTGCTTCTTCTTATGTTAGTACTAGGACTTCAAAATAATATATTTTTATTTAATTTTAAAACTTGCATGGCGAGAGCCCCAATGTCAATATAATTATTACATGTAAGGAAAGAGGTCAAACACTGCGTGGTGTGTACAGTTAAGAGTATTACAGGGAGGGGTTACAAAGGCACGGGATGTGTCAACATCAGGAAATGGGGTGTGGTGGCTGAGTAGTTTCAAGGTAAGTGTGCCAACCTTGTTTAATGAGCCTCTTGGGACCACTCTGTTGTTGGGGGGGTGGGGGTGGTGGAGGAGGGGGTGAGTCGTGGTCATGTCCGTGGGGGCGATCTGCTGTGCCGTAAACTGCCACGGTCAAAGCGGTGTACCAGCCACGAAGCACCAGCCCATCCGTGTTCACCTGCACACGTCAACACAATGCAGCTTCTTACAAATGTACACCAGACCATTAATGACAAAGAACGTCTTCAAATCACATGCCGCGATTAGTTTACCTTTCCGCTGGGCCTGAAGATGATTGACTTGTTTTCATCATACTCCAGACTGGAGGGAGAGGAGAAGGTAGATGGTAGCGTGAGTCTAGCATCATCCACACAATAACAACCAGGGTAAAGAGTTCATGTTTTTCAACACCTCTGGCTCAATGAATGGATATTAATAACTACAAACGTATACATAGTTCCTGGAGTGCTATTTGTAATTATTTTGTTAAGAGTTTAGATTAATAGGTAAACATGACTTAGTTAATCTTTCTACCATTACCACTATTCTTTCAAAGGTAGCTTTGAGTATTGAGTCACTTTGTGCTCCTGTGTGGGTGGGGTTGCATTTCTGGAGAACAAAAGCACCTGTCATGGTTCATTCTCACTCATATACACATGAACACACATTTTGGAAGTACTATGAGAGCAAAGTTCTCAGGGTGGACTCCACCCCGACAGGTTCTACAGGTGATCCAGACAACTGGTTGTTTAAGAAAGAATTGACCACCTCAGCAGGAGAGAGTGAGAGAGAACAAAGATAGGTCCTAATAAAGAGCAGGACGACAGGAGGGGACTGACCTGCCCAGTCTGTGGAAGGAGGAACTGTTGGGTTTGCTGAGGTTGTTGAAGAAGAGGTCCAGCTGGAAGGCATGAGGCGACGTCTCCCTGAAGTCAGAGAAACAATCAGTCACAAAAGAGGATAAATCAATTAAACGTTTTAATCACTTATCAAAGTTAAAGGAATATACTTATAAAGTAACACAATATGGCATGGAAACCTGGTTTACTCTGTGTGCAGCAGTTTTTTCTCAAACGTTTGTGGCTCAGGGCACCCCTGTAAATAATGTTTTCATCCACAGCAACCCTGAATTACATTGTTATAGCAGCACCATACAGCAGCACCATACGGTCTACGGCCGTATGCTGTAAAGAAAAAATAGAAAAAGCGTATGCCCTCGTGAACCTTTCAAAGTAGTGTATCTGATAGGCATTATCCACTGGTGTATGACCTGGCCTCATGAATGGCCGCGGATCGTAGATTATAGTATGCTCTCAAAAGAGTTCTAGAACACACCACTGCATTTATGTCATATTACAGTACGGAAATATGACGTGAACTATTTCCTCCTAAAATACAGCATGTCACAAGGAAAACTTTCCAAATATGGCAGAATGAAAATAACATTATCGTTTTAACCACTTGAACCCCAGTATAACTATTCTATAGAACATTTGCCAAAAATAGCAGATCTACAAGCTGAGCTTGCAGATTGGCTATTTTTGGCAAAGAGATTTGGTGTAGATTGAAAAAGATTTCACCAATTACAGTGCAAATGATTAAACTGAAGTGATATTGATGAATTCCAAACTATAAGTATTCTTGCGGCACCCCTGTACTTGCGTCACGGCACCCACTTTGAGAATCCGTGCTGAACAGTGTTCAGAATCAACATTGTTCAGTCAGTTATATCACGGATTACCAAACGCACTCTGTGAACCAGTGCAGGCACAACAAAGGAGCTCAGATGTCACACATGATTCATTTCTTCACAGTAGTGGGCTTCTCCTTTTCTTACAATCACATACACCTTATTATCTGTTACAAAGAAAAGACCATCTACTGAGGATATATGTCTCATCGTCGGGTGGAAACCCTGTATGTCTAAAACCGTTAGTTTTGTATCTATCATTTTAAAAAATATCTAAAATAGTGAAAATAGACGATCTGCAATGCCTCTCATCGTGAGTGTGTGCTTGCAGATCTGCTATTTTCACTAGTTTTGTGCGAGAGTCTTGTATGATGAAGCAGGGCTTTACTTTACGAAAAAACGTACACATTTGAAACTTACAAGGTTTCTGCCCGACAGTGACGTCATGTAATAATGAGGTAATGGATGGTCTCCCCGACACAATATGTACTGAGAGAGAGAATGTGTGGAACATGCTTTACCCAAATGCTCTGCTGTCAGGTAAGCTGCTGTGTGCCTTAAGCCCCGGAGGGATGACCCGCACCTCCGTGATCAGGACTCCACACGGGAACCGCACAACATCGATATTGGTTAACTGTAGTTCATGGAACACACAACAATGTACAATTTAGGCATAATTAGCAGACAGACACTCTTAATACAGAGCGACTTACAATAAGCAAGGACAGCACAAGGTAAAACATGAAATGCATAGCAATAGTAATCTAGGATTATAAGTAAACCAAGAGCCTATCATCAGTCTAACAGAAGAATATCCACAAAATAATAGTAATAATAATAATAATATGTATTGTGAAACTATACACAATACAGGGTGCCAAAACATAGCTTTATAAACATGTCATGTTTACATCTCTCCATACGTACACTAAGAAATATATTGTTATAAACATTAACAATTCCCTGCCCAGGACATTAATGCATACATCAGTGAGACTGGACCAACTACTGCAGAAGGCCTACCTAACCGGTTTGTCTTGTGGTGGTATTCTTGGTTAATGCTGATGTGTAAACAGATGCTAATTAACGTTAGCAACATAAGCAAAACTACGAAGGATGATGCTGCTAACTAACGTACATAAGTTGTGCACCGTTACATGTGGCTCTGATTAAATCATTAAATGTATAAAACAATATGGGGAAGGGTATTAATACGCCATGACAAATATTTTGATGATTATACACGAATTCGTTAAAAAACTAAGCAATAAACTGTTGAGAATGAGAATGGTAACGTTGCTATATGCGCTAACTATTAGCTAGGAAGTCATTACAGCACCTCACCATTACAGGAGGAAAAGACTAGCTCGTTTTAAAAGCATATAATATGATACAGAGGAGGTTGTGTTGAGGCTGGAGACATTTACCTCTGCACTTTGATGTTTAAATGTATCGATAAAAAGAAGTTCTGTTGTGGTGTCCCCCGCCATATTGGTCTGTTGTCGCTCACTGGAGTCAACTTCCGAATAATGTGATTAGTTCCGGAGCATTGTCGCCATAAACTAAACTGATCTCCGATCAGCTTCACGCTGACTGTACCATGCTTTCCATTTACCGCTCAGTGCTCAGATCCGGCCTAGAACCCGTCTACTGTCTGTATCCGGTAGTTTTTAGACATAATGTTTACATACAGTTTCCGTATCCGCTCTATAGATCTAGACCGGATCAGCAAATTTCAAAGCAAACAAACAGACTGTCAGTAGGCGCGTTCAAACCATAGATCTGATCTCAGGTCAGCTTAATTAACTGGTTCTATTGGTCTCAAAACTAGTAAAACCTGTTGTTGTTGTTTTTCAAGGTCCAATTGTAGGCTGATCTACTGAAGACCTGACATAATGCAAAATAAGAGAGAGACAGAGAGAGAGAGAGAGAGAGAGAGAGAGAGAGAGAGAGAGAGAGAGAGAGAGAGAGAGAGAGAGAATTATATACACATGTTTAATTCAATTGTCAATATTCCAATATTCCAATATTCTTAATTTGATTCTTAACTTCGCCAAATTATGGTCAAGATACATAAGACTTATTCGATTTTGTTCTTTCTTTCTTTCTTTCTTTCTTTCTTATTGATTGATTGATTGATTGATTGATTGATTGATTGATTGATTGGTTGATTGATTGGTTGATTGATCGAAGACTTTATTAGTTTGCATAGAAGGTACAGTTTCATGACAGTAGCCTACAGTTCACTTCAAAAAATTGGGATCTATTCTGTTCAGGCCAGGGACCCTCTGGGTTCCTTAGTTTAGGGGGTTCCAAATGGACCCTTAAAGTTCTGTAGGCCTACCTCTGAGAGTTATGGCTGGGGAATCCTTGAAATGAAAAAATCGCCTATAATATCGTTACCATATCTGCTCAATATGATATTGCAGGGGAGAAAAGGTACAGGTAAATAAAACACTGACAACAAGGATTGCAGGGGAGAGGAGAGGAGACTAATATTTGCCACGTACAATTTTAGAGGCACCTGAAGCTGTGTGTGTGTGTGTGGGGGGGGCAGGTACAGGGTGGGTCACGTGGTCCCACAGGTAGGTGGTAGTATCGGGTCACGTGGTCCCAGGTAGGTAGGCGCTAGGTAGGTAACGTTAACGTACTTCAGCCATTATTACTCCTCCGCGATGGTGGTGTGGTGACTACTGGACTGCATAGATTTCTCTCAAAGCACCGAAGAAAGCTGGAGTTGTTGAGAGCACACCTATGACTTTAGGTGTCAGGTGTAGGTAGCTTTAGGTCGACCACTGGGAGCTGTAAATCTCTGTATTTTTTCACTTTACACATTGTTTTAGCTTTTAGTTTGATCTTTCTTTTTGTATTGCTAGATTTAGTTAGTGTTATTTGTGTATCGTTGGTGCTGAAATGACGGCGCAGGTCTGTGACTACCTGGCGGTGTTGTTCGCCAACACATCTGGCGCCAGCGGGGAACTGCTGGGCTCCGACGAGAAGGAGCTGGGGCAGTTGGTGTGGCAGCTGGTGGACTTAAAGAACAAAACGGTAAGGAAACAACAACTTTTAATGTCATTACTAAGAGAATACTAGTGTTTTGAGGTTGTTGTTGGTTAAATAGCTAAATAACTGCCTGTAAATAACCTGAGACACTCAAACTTTCAAATGTCAAGGTCTCCCCTTAACTCTGACAGTGTACAAATGGAACCAAATGAACCCGGTGGGGTTCATTGGGTTCCATTATTACACTGTCAGAGTTACAGAATTGTATGGGTCAGTTTAGACCCCCCTAAAGGAACCCACAGAGTCCCTGGAATCCACTTTGAGAACCACTGACCTGAGAGCTATCTATGCGATATTATGTAGTATTTAAGTGAATGTATTTTTGTTTTTTTAAAGTTGGTGTTAGGCTATAGCCCTAATGAGAGATAATTAGCCTGGGAGTTTCTGCCTGTTTCAAGTCTGACATGTTTTGTTTTTTTCTTTTTCTTTTCTTCTTTCCTCCTTCTGTAAACCAGTTGGGCAGGGTGAATGAGCTCTTGATTAAGCCCGAGCTCTCAGACTTGACAGAAGAAAAAGAGGAGGATGGGGTGGTGGGGGGTGAGAAAGGAGGATCTGGTGCAGAATTCGTCTCCACAGCCGCAAACCTCGAGAGTGCTTTAAACCAGGTATTTACCTTTCTGTTGTTGTTGCCTAGTCCACGGAAGTTGGTGTGTAATGTATATATGTCTGTTATTACATCATAGTAAACTAAACTGGTGCCTTTGGCAAGATACATACACAAGATACACTAGCTACCGTCTTAAATTCACTGACCCCCAAATACTGTTGATTGATTGATTACTTTATCATTAGTCTACAAAATGTAAATAGCATAGCATGAAGTACACTAATGCGTTTAGGCTAAAAGGATAACACAAAAAAGTCCCAGGGACTTGTTTCCATTGTGGTCCGATGTATTAAATTCATCTACAGAGCATAGAATATGAACATGAATAACATTATAACATATATGAATATACATGTCATCAACAAATAAATACAAATAGCTATATTTACAGAGGAGAAAAATGAGAAATGGACACGTTTCTGGGCCCTCATAACCAAATAATGGACAGTAAATGTAAACGACATTGTGAGCTGTCATGGATGGAAGTCAGTTAGAGTGATAAGGACCTATATCTTTACAGCTACCCAAAATGTAAATTCACTTTAATTTAGATAATGTGTAAGAGAGAGGTTGAATAAATGTAGCTAGGCCTTGTCTAGTACTGTAGCCTTTCATAAGCCAGATTGCCAGAAGACCAACAATAAAGAAAGGAAAAGTCAACAAAATAGAGCCTGATCTCTCAGTTTATCTATAAGTAAGCAGGCAAGCACTGCAGTCACTGTATTAAAAGGAAACACTATGGCTATGTGCCTATCTTTTCAGTTTCATCTTAGACTGACCAATGAGGTGAACAGCATGGGCACAGGTACTTCGGTGTGTTTGTGTACGGACGGGCAGCTCCACATCCGCCAAGTAATCCACCCCGAGGCTGCAGGCAAGGTAAGCAACCAAGGAGGGCACAGGCCTCGCCACCAGGGCGGACATTCACCGCTGCTACAACCTTTACTGTGCACTCAGAACAATGATGGGGTTGCATTGTGACAGTGCTATACTAAAAAATACAATGGTAAATGGTGTATTTATATAGTCCTTTTTATCCAAAGCGAGTTACATAGATTGTGCATTACATTCACCCATTCACACACACATTCATACACCGATGGCAGAGGAAACCATGCAAGGCACCAACCTGCACATCGGGAGCAATTAGGGGTTCAGGTTCTTGCTCAAGGACACTTGGACATTAACTCTCGGGCAGCTCGGGATCGAACTGGGAACCTTTGCGGTTCCCATCCTGCCGCTCTACCGGCCACTCTACCCCTGACTGCCCTGAGCCACTGCCGCCCTTGGTCTTGGTTGGGAATTCTCTTTATGTTAAACATTTAGCCTCATTACAAGAATATCATTCAGTTGTCTACTTGATGACACGGACATGAACACAGATGACTCAACATATCACACCTAAACAGTTGTCCACATAGTGGAACTACTGTCTTTTCTTGAGTAAATAGGAATATGACCGCAATAAATATGCTGCAGCTGTTGTAAACCCACATCATCCAGCTGTTGCGGTGACACATATTCACATCCTGGTTTCATTTCAGTTTTGTCTTTTCCAAAATGTCGGTTGACTTTGACATTCTCTCCTCTCTAGAACATCCCAGTGCCAGACTGTTTTTATTCCTTCTTTGACCTGCGGAAGGAGTTCAGAAAGCACTTCCCCACATGTGAGCTGAAGGCGTTGGATGTGCACGTCATGGCAGAATGTATCCTCTCATAACATTAACCACTTTGAACCTGGCCTCACTATTTTGGGCATGTCATCATGGGCAAACAGTTTCAAAATTAGCTAGAGTAGCTCACAATGCGTTGCATTGCATTGTGAGCTTATAGATCTGCATTTTTTTGTATAGTATAAAAATAGAGCATACCGGTAAGTGGTTATCACCTGGTGTTGTCAGTGCTCTGTGTACTACTAATCACTATGTTTCAATCATGTTGAGCTCAATCAGCTCAACAATTATACTCCATCACACAACTACGTTGCCGATCAGATTCAAGCAAAAAAACGTGTCATAGAACGACAAGTATAAATAAGGCATTAGGGAGCAAATACTCAAAAACACACACATCAGAGGTTCACAAGCCACGGGGTGTTGGTTGCAAGACTAGTGGTTTTGAAATGCAAATAGAGAAACAATGGCAGCTCCTTGCTCACGGCATAGTGAAAGACAGCATGTTTAGCCAACAGGGCTAACCCACACACACCCATTACAACAAGATAAGTAACATCTCTCTCTCTCTCTCTCTCTCTCTCTCTCTCTCTCTCTCTCTCTCTCTCTCTCTCTCTCTCTCTCTGCTTCTCTCTATCATTTATTTTTCATGTTTACATGCATTCTTTTACACACACACATACTGTCAAACCCACCTTCAAAGGGATATTGTTTTTGTGTGTTTTTTTTTTTGTTAGTTTTTTTCTGACACATTTTATCACATACTGTAGTTTTTCCCTTGACTGCTGCTCCCTCAGCTTTGAGCATTACTGTTGATCCACCTG
This sequence comes from Nannobrachium achirus, assembly GCF_963921795.1. Lineage (NCBI taxonomy): Eukaryota > Metazoa > Chordata > Actinopteri > Myctophiformes > Myctophidae > Nannobrachium > Nannobrachium achirus. Next base: position 43,228,397 of record NC_137811.1, on the reverse strand, counting down.
CCATTTTGGATCCATCCGCCATATTGGCCCCAGAGGTAGCGGTACAACAGGTCCAGACCATGGCCAACGTGGTCCTTTCCCTGATCTCTGAGCCCCTATGTGAGTGCCATACACACATACACCATACACTATTTACATTTGACCAAATACTTCTTCCAGATAACGGCTTGGGGGCTTATCATATAACTGTTTAGGAGGAGTGCTGAGGTATATCGATTTTTCTTCCATCACAGGTCACAAGTTCTCGTACCCGGAGAGAGTAAGTGAAAAGTTTGAGACTGGCACTTGGTAAGTCAACTTTTTGTTTTGTTTCACAGTATAAGCAACAATGTGTTGTTAGCTTGTTTTCTTCTGCTATTCTAATGCCTGTGTGTGTGTGTGTGTGTGTGTGTGTGTGTGTGTGTGTGTGTGTGTGTGTGTGTGTGTCTGTGTAGCAGTAAGATGGAGAAGGTATGTGACAACACAGTGATCCGAGCCAGAGGTCTACCATGGCAGTCTTCTGACCAGGACATAGCTCGCTTCTTCAGAGGACTCAACATTGCTAAGTAAGTTGTTTTTCAAGCCAATTTCTTTAGAAAGGCGACTTTTGACATCACGTCTCATCAATCCATATTTAATGAGCCTGAGAAGGCTTGTGGACCTCACATTGGTTAATGGTTGGAGGAACATTTCGGCATTGATTTTGGAGTGCTGTAATCTCATATATAAATGTTGTGTTGTTCAGAGGTGGAGCTGCGTTGTGTCTAAATGCTCAGGGGAGGAGGAACGGAGAGGCTCTTGTTCGTTTTGTCAGCGAGGAGCACAGAGACCTGGCTCTACAGAGGCACAAACACCATATGGGAAACAGATACATAGAGGTGAGCTTAACCACATTAACTCTGGTGTCCCTATTTTGGGATTGTCATTTTACACAGCTTGTAGTCTATTAATTGCTATTTCTGAAACAGGGCTTCAGTGGTTTGCTAATAAAAGGATCACCCAGCAGTTCATTCAAGCACTAGTCATCACAGTGATTTCATGATTAAATTAATTGCTTGATAATTGACTGCCTCATTCTTTCTATTGTCAGGTTTACAAAGCAACAGGAGAGGACTTCCTTAAAATAGCAGGAGGTAAGAAATTGGACCTGCATACTGAAACTTGGGAGTCACATACTGAAACTTAAATTCAACCAGGATTTTAATGTGGACCATCGAAACCTTGGTTATAAACTCTACCCCCGTTGAGTATGACGTAACGGCAAAATGGCTGCCACGTGAATATGGTCAATGGTGTGTGAAGACACCGCCAATGCAGCGTGCTGTCACTATGAAAGTCTCTGCTTAGTCTGAACCTGTTTGGGGTGGATTTCTTGGCAAAGAATCAATCCAATCATTCCTAAGGGAGCATAGGAAAAAGTAATCACTGCAATCAAAGCGGTTCATCACAGTCCCATGATGTCTTTCAGAAATATATTGCCATTTAATCGACAAGGCACACGTTGTCCTCTTGATGGCTTGAATTGCATGACTCGAGACTTTAGGCTTTAAGAGCAGAAAATGTTAACACCGATCGCTAATACTTTACTGTATACTTGGTATTTATATACTTGTGGCTTGACAAGGTGCCTCTGTTCAGGGGTCATCGTCATGCTGGCTTGTGGTGGACATTTTTGTCAAAATTTCATTTTTGCCACAGACATACAAAATGAGTGGACAATAATATTACCAGAAACACATAAAGAACTAGCCCTGAATGACCATAACAGGGCTGTAACTCTGAGAGTGTACAAATGGAACCAAAATTTGGTTCCATTTGTGCATCTCTCAGAGTTAAGGGGGTCATTGCAAATTAAACTATTTGAGAACCACTAGTGCTATAGACTCCTAATGTGCCGTAGTGTCGTGGTAAATCAGTGTCATACATATTCTGAAGAAACCCTGGAGACTTGACATTCAGTAACTGGGTATTATGGTTAAAATAAGAACATTATAATGGTGTGTAAAAAAAGAAAATTGAAGATTTGCCACAGACACATTTGTCCGCGTACGGACATCCATGACGCCTGCCTCTGTTTCTCCAGGCACTTCCAACGAGGTAGCAGTGTTCCTGTCACGGGAGGACCAGGTGATCGTGAGGATGAGAGGGCTTCCCTTCACCGCGACACACGAGCAGGTGTTGGCCTTCTTTGGCCAGGAGGACGGCCTCAAAGAGGCGTGTCCCGTCAGCGGAGGAAAGGACGGCATCCTGTTTGTCCGTTACCCGGACGGGCGTCCCACCGGCGACGCTTTCGTCCTGTTCGCCTGCGAGGACCATGCACAGAGCGCTCTGAGGAAACACAAGGACATCTTGGGGAAGAGATACATCGAGTTGTTCAAGAGCACTGCTGCGGAGGTGCAACAGGTAGGGTGGTGTGTGTGTGTGTGTGTGTGTGTGTGTGTGTGTGTGTGTGTGTGTGTGTGTGTGTGTGTGTGTGTGTGTGTGTGTGTGTGTGTGTGTGTGTGTGTGTGTGTGTGTGTGTGTGTGTGTGTGTGTGTGTGTGTGTGTGTGTGTGTGTGTGTGTGTGTGTGTGTGTATTCAGTGATGTGAGACTTGAGAAAATGAGATGGATTTTTGTTTTTTTGTTTTTCTGACCTGAGGATTGCGGTTCTGCCTCCTCATATTTCCTTTGTTTTGTAGAAGCATGCAGAGTTATTGTTGGTAGGCTCTTGTTTTTGTGCGTTCAGAGCTGGGCAAGACAATGTGTGGGTGTAGGTTACTTATATAGGAAATATTGGAAGACGTTTTAAGGGTGGGAACGGCATGATAAGGAGGATTTCGTGTGTGCGTGTGCGTGTGTGTGTGTGTGTGTGTACAGTATGTGTGTGCGTGCGTGCATTCCCCTCCCCTTTACTGCATCCTCTTCCTATTAATGGAAGTAACAAGAAAATCTTATGAAACAAATGTCGCCACCCAATCATCTTGAACGCTAAAGTGTAATTAAATGGACAAATACACAATTCTATGATGTGTGAAAGATTACCATTAATCTTTCTCTTTTGTGTCTCATCATGGGATAAATACATTCACATTGTGTTCTTATCTCAGTGAATTGATAAGCATGTACATTTGAATGTACAGTAGGCCCATCTATGGAAGTGGTCTCTTGCTTTGGTTGAATGATGTGACTTTGAGAGTTAAAGGGTTTTTATGGCTCTTCTCTAGAACTGCAAACAAGTCGGTGTCCTGTTGGAATCAGGCCAGCTCCTGTATAAAATTACACCACATACAACATTTACACAACCCAAAAGTGAGGAGGACTTGTTCTGCTGGTACATAATGTAACTGTAACATTACACAAAAGTGTACTGATATGTATATAACAAAGTGAATAGGGTGTTTTGCAGTTATTTGTGAATCTGAACCATTGCTGCAGTATAGGCTGTTACAATATGTGTTGTGGGTTAGTGTTCTGTCAGCAAAAAATACTGTTCCTGAAGAAACAGGGCGGGTTCGAGTAGCATGATGATGTAGATACAGTATGTATGTGCTCATCATTATATTGTCCAAATCAGAAAAGGGACATACAGATGGGGACAAACGTCATGAGCATTTGATACAATGGAGAAACACTGCATATATATACACATGGACATACACACAAAGTCACGTTTTGGAGCGGCTAGCACCGCTCAAAAATTGTTGGAAAAGTACGTTTTTGAACTGAGACTTTTATGCCTTCTACAATAATGCAGCGAGACAGTACCTAGTACAGTAAATCGTCACTGTCAGGTAGAAACCTTGTATCTCCAAGTTTCAAATCTGTATGTTTATTTTTTTCCGTAAATTAAAGTCCTACTTCATCATACAAAAGTGTCGCACAAAAGTAGTGAAAATAGCTGATCTACAAGCGCACAACGCCTCGCGCTTGTAGATCGGAAAGGAAAATAACAGATAACAGGAAAATAACAGAAAGGAAGGTTTTGGACATACAAGGTTTACATCCGGCAACGACGATATGCAGGGGTGAGTCACGCCCTTGACGAGATGTTGCTGGTCTGGAGATGTATGTAACCGTGTGTGTGTGTGTGTGTGTGTTTTTAGGTGTTGAACCGGTACTCGTCGGCGCCTCTGATCCCCGTGGCTCCCGCCCCTCTGGTGTCGGTGCTGCCCACGGTGTCTCTCCTGCCCCCTCCAGGCGGCATGAGGGACTGCCTGCGGCTGAGGGGGCTTCCCTACACGGCCACCATAGAGGACATCCTCACCTTCCTGGGAGAGTTCACGCAGGACATCAGGCCGCATGGCGTGCACATGGTGCTCAACCAGCAGGTAGTTAACTTGGTACCCCTCGCACTCAACAGCAGTGTTTCTCAAATGTTTACCGCTAGGGATGGGGTCTTCCACGTTTTCAGGCCAAAGACCCCTTAGTTGAGAGAGAGATGAAGCAGGGACCCCCGCACAACCTTTTCATAGATTCCATAGTTTCATCATTTGACAGCACAATCATCAGTGTATTTTGGATTCTTGTCAATTTGTGTTTTCAGATATTTGACGACTTAAAACGTCAATACTTAGTAAAGTTGACCTTTCACTCTGTACTTAGTCTGCTCTTTTTCCCCTCTACACCGAATCTCTCTGGAAAAGAGACGTTGTCTACAAGCTGACAACGCCTCGCAGTGTGAGGCGTTGTGAGCTTGTAGATCTGCTATTTTTGGCCAAAGTTCTCCGAATATGGACACTAGGGTTCAAGTGGTTAATATAAAAAAGGAGATAAAGATTTGGAGGACCCCCTGTAGTAACTCTGAGGACCCCTGTTAAAGACCCTTGCGCTAGGGATTCATTCACAGAGGTACTACAGGTTGTACATGAGAGAAAGTGGGAAATTTAAATGTATTTTCTTTACCTTTGTGTTTAAAACATTGAACCTTCTCTGAACTTGCTGAATTGTAAAATGCTAAACAAATTAAATCAAAAACTCGACTAGAACAGCTGTTGAATATAAAGCGACAAAACACTTGAACATATTGTGCAAATATGTTCAAAACTGGACTTCAAATGTAACTCTTTCACTAGATCACTTATTTGTAAGTCATGTTCTTCAAAAGGTGGGTTATATTCATTCATAGCACTAGCTAGCTGTGATTTCTTTGAGCAAAATGTTGTTGGGATTGGATTCAGAAATCAGGGAAAGCTGGTCCTGAAGAACCACTGCTCTCTAGTCTCTACAGGACGTGCACTAATCTCTGGCATCGCCGTCTCTTTCCGTCTTTAGGGTCGTCCGTCGGGGGATTGTTTCATCCAGATGACCTCGGCGGAGCGGGCCTTCGGCGCCTCCCAGCGGCTCCACAAGCAAGTGATGTCGGGCGTGCGAGGGGTGAACAGCCGCTACGTGGAGGTGTTCCCCTGCAGCGCGGAGGAGATGGGCCTGGTGCTGATGGGAGGCTCGCTGTCACATGCACACACACATCATACACATAGCCGGAGCAGCCGGAGTGGGACAGGGCTCAGCCCGCCGCCATGTAAGTCCAGACGTAAGTGCCGCTGGGAGCTGGGGGTGCTTCGGGACCGCAGGGTAGGTGGGCTCCTGCCACGGGGGGCAGAGGTGAGAGGCTAGAGGTTAAATTCTGCCCCCTCTCTCTTCTCTGGGTTCTCTCCAATCTAGAACTGGGAGGACGGGAACGTATGGTCTGACCAGGAGGGGTAGGAAGTGTGTGTGTGTGTGTGTGTGTGTGTGTGTGTGTGTGTGTGTGTGTGTGTGTGTGTGTGTGTGTGTGTGTGTGTGTGTGTGTGTGTGTGTGTGTGTGTGTGTGTGTGTGTGTGTGTGTGTGTGTGTGTGTGTGTGTGTGTGTGTGTGTGTGTGTGTGTGTGTGAGCGTACGTACATGAGCTTGTGTGTGCATGTTTAATGCGTGTGTACATATTGTACTCCTGGTTATTCCCTTTGTAATTCACTGTGATTTATTTTTGGGGTGATGTTTTGCATGCACTGAGAAACCTTGTAGAGAATTATCTGTTCTACCATTTCAATTTCAATCTCTGGTATTCACACATTTCTGAATGAATTGTCTGGCTCTGTTGCAACGTCATGTGTGTCACACAATTCCCAATCCCACCATTTATGCCTGATTCATACTTGGTTGTGCGCTGTTGTCGCCCACTGAAAATAGCAGATTTACAAGCTCACAATGCGTTGCAGAGTGACTATTTTCTATGCACGACACCTGCATGCAACTAAGTATAACTCCGGCTTTAGTCCCCTACTTTAGCGTTACAGTACATACAGTATAGATGCTGTGATCGGTAGTGGTTATTGGATTGATGTAAGCAGCAGGATTGCAGCATTTCGTCAGACTGACAACAGAGGGTTTGGTATGTTGATTTGGACATAATCAGTCCCCCCGGTCTCTAGATGTGTGTCCACCTGTGCTTGTCCAATCAGCGGGGCTGTGGGAGAGGTGTTGGAAGCTAAGCGCTGGTGTTTAGAGACATGTTCTGTGTTCTGGTTCTCTCACTTCACTGTCAATGTGCACTTATGCACGCCGCATTGTTTTTATACAATGAATAAAACTGTTAAATGCCACTGAGTGGGTTTTAGGTGGAGTACATGAGTTCACATTTGAGTGAAAAGCAGAGAGTGCTTGAATCCAGGACAAATTCTGTGTAGGTAGTAATGAGGCATATACTGTATATCATATTGACTGGATAGGGAATCCCTATTCCTGGTCAACAACCACATGCAGAAAACCACACTCTTCTACGATGCTTGAAGACAATTGACCATATTCACATTATGGTCAATTTGCTCTTATGTTAAATACTCAGGGTGGGGATTCCCTCCTTCATGAGTAGAACATAAGGGCAAAATAACCACCATGTGACAATAGTCTATTGCTCACACACGCGCGTACACAGATACATTTTCTAGTCGTTGAGTAGTGGAGAGGGTCATTGTTTGTCTGAACTGCATGGACTCTCTCTAAAACAAACAATGATGAGAATTCCTATGGACCATTTAATTCCACATGAAGCGTGTATCTTTTTCGCTTTGTTTTTTGAGCCTATCTTCCCACCTCCCCTCTCTCTCGCTCTCATCTCCAGGTCTGTCTCCACCAACCTACTCGTTCACCCCCGCCCCCCAGGTTCTCCCTGCCGAGGCTGCTGCGCTCTATCCTAACATTGGCCAGGTACTGCTGACCCCGCGACCCATGCACCCAGGACATGCCTACTACCCTGCCTCAGCTCAGATGCAGCTATACATGAATTACGCAGCGTACTACCCCAGGTAATAGCCAATAACAATCATGACTTATTCCTTTTTTATTGTGGTACTATTCAGCTCCAACTGGCATTCATGATTCAACATTGATCCTGCTGTACATCTTAATGGATTGATTGATTGATTGAAGAATTTATTAGAAGTTTGCAATAGAAAAAAGTACAGTTTCATGACAGTACAAATCACTGGTACAAGGTCAACTAAAAGGAGATCCTAGAAAGCCGAGGCTTATTTCCACAGGAACCACACTTTAAGTATCTCATATAACATTGAAAGACAGACGGATAGAACATAGTACTTTATCTAGGATAATATCAGTTTCAAAAGCATAACATCAAATACAAAGGCAGAAAAAAAGAAAAGGGGGGGGAGCAAGGGGGCTTAGTCTATTTACAAGTCACGGGTTGCAGCTGTCTGAAGGTGACTTTTCATACCAATTTTGAAGGAGGCTAGGGATTTGCTCTCCTTTAAGGCTTGTGGAAGGGCGTTCCACATGTTGATGGTATAGCAGGATAACGAGTTAGAGCCTTAGTGTTAAATCTACGTTGATGATGATTAGTGGAGCCACCCCAAGAAGATTAAAAAGATCTCTGGCACACTGGTATAGAATGAAGAAAGAGGGAAGGTCTGGGTGTGATGGATGTGTGTGGTTTTGTCAAGGAGAAGGACTTGGGGACAAGGGTAGTTAATAACTGAACCGTGTGGTATCAGAAGTTGGTAAACAGCACCGACCTCTTTTCCCCCCCCCCCGGTCAGCCAGCTTTCCCTGCGACTGCAAAATCACTTGCAGACTTTATCTAATGCAATTTATTTTTCAGGTTCTTGACTGAGCCTCATTTATTCTTCTTCACATGAAGCGTGTGTCGCTAACAGCGAAAATCTGTTTATTTTTGGCAAGCGTATTTAAAGGACATGTTCAATATTCCTTAAGTTTCCTAACAGTCCCACTTGCCCCCTGTGTTTGTTTCTCCAGTCCACCTGGTTCTCCCACCACTGTAGGCTTCTTCCCCTCCCCCTCCCCGCTCTCGTCTCCAGGGGGGTTGATGCGCATGCCTGGCCTGGCCTACAGCAACGGAGTCAAAGAACTCATTAACGCCGTACAGGGCTACCAGGTATGAACTATGAAATCACCTGTGTGTGTGCAGGGTGTTGCCACACACACACACACACACACACACACACACACACGTGCATATGTCAAGAACGTGTTTGCAGTTCCTGTACACCTTGCTGTTCACATGCCTCCCTGGAGGATCTATATGCTGTATTCAAATGTTCCTTCTATTGTGGGTGTGTATCACCAGGCATCCAGTGTGTTTGCCCAGAGGCTATCAAACTAGTTTATCTGGTCTACTCTCCCTGTGTCTCTCTCTCTCTCTCTCTCACACACACACACACACACACACACACACACACACACACACACACACACACACACACACACACACACACACACACACACACACACACACACACACACACACACACACACACACACACACACACACACACACACACACACACACACACACTTGTTGCTTGCTTAGACTTGAATTGCCAGGAGTCTTATTTAAACTCTGAGGAGAACCGTGCAGTTGCACAAGACATTTGCTTCGTGATCTACGTGGAGTTCAAGCCAAGTATATTTTTTATAGAGAAAGAGTCACAATGACAAGCACCACTCTCTTCCAGGTGTTTGCTGGTTACAGCTAACGTGGTTGGTACGGTAGAGCAGTGTATGTGTTTTTTTTTTCTTGTCTCTGTCTCAGTCCTCGTGTCTCATCCCTCCTCCTCCCCTCCCCAGTACGCGTCTGAAGATGGTCTCATGCACGCCCACCACGGGCCTGTGCACGCTCACGACCCGACCAGGACTTTGCTTACGCAGCCCAAAGAATGGGTGTGTATTTAAAGATGTCTCAGACAGGTGGAAGGTAAGGATTGGCTGAAAGAGCCAGCGAGGGGGATGTGGACCGTGGCTTTTGGTCTGAGCTAGTGGTGACGGTAGGAGTGGGGACACAAGAACTCGGTGGTGACAGGGATGTCTCCGTTTCCACTAACCACAACATGCTTGTATCGATGATGATGGGCCATAGCCATGTAAATCATCTGCTTTTAAGTGGTTAGAGGAAATCTCTTGGAGTTTTAAGCGTTTCTTTGGATCTTGGCTTGTTTCGCACACCATTTCCGCATCGACTCTAGAGCTCTGATGTAGCTAATCACTCTGGCGCTATAGTGACTGTTTTCCTGTCCTATTGGCAGGAAATCACTAAAACAGCCTGACATTGATTCTAGTGTCTGTAGTGTTGGAGGTGGGTTATAATGAGGTGGTTGGAGAAGGTGACGGGTAACTGCTGGTAGTATCGGGTACACAGTAAAACCCTTACAGGTCAATTTGTTTACATTCTCAGGGTCAATTCTGACACTTGTCTCTTTCTCTGTCTCTCTCTCTCTGATCTCTAGCGTTCCGCTGAGCCCATGCATCTCCTGAGCAGCAGTCTGATTGGTCAGTCCAGTGGAGGTGATGTTCCTCTAATGTCCCTCCCCCCTCATTTGGCCAAGCAGGGAGGACAGTTCCTGGATTTCATTTGACCCTGCTGTAGGGACACACACACGCACACACGCACGCACGCACACACACACACACACACACACACACACACACACACACACACACACAGGACCCTTGACAAATATGCATAAGTCAAAAGACTCCTATCGTATTCCTAGGTTTTGAAAATAATAGTCTTTTTAGTTGTTATTTATATGTCTAAGAACAGAAATTAATGTATTTGTTATCAAATCAATGTGGCCTTAGCCCAGATAGCAGCTTTGTCTTATATTGCACAATGTGTATTTAAAAAAAAGCTTTATAGAGATGTTTTAACTTGTTGATATTATAACTACTATGAGTCATGTGCTAAAAAAAAGAAAAGGGGTAAAAAAAGAGAGAAAAATGACTTACTTACCAATTGAGCTGAAACACTCCCTTGTGCCCCCAAGAATGAAAGCAGAGTGAAAGTGTATACATGAATGAGTGCGAGAGAGAGAGAGATGAGAATGAGTATTATGCATACTGTAGCTGTATTGATATACATTTTTTAATACTGTATATTGTTTATCTAATAATACGTCTTGTTTGTTTATATACATTTTGTGTTTCCAACACAACATGGAATGATTGTATTGGAAGCTTTTTGTGCATGAAGAAGTTGGTAGTGCCACTTTGAGATGTTTACATGATGCCAAATACCAATGCACTGCTAATGAGTACCACTACTACTGAGTACAACAGCAGTATGTTCTCCATACATGTTACGCTGCAGCAAGTTGTCTGAGCTTGTCAAAAATAATGGTCCATCACTGCCAACACGGCCAAACGGGCACAAACATGACACGTTTGCCTCCCCAACACCCATATGTACGGTATATAGGATATATACGAGGAAGAATTTCACCCACTTTCTTACACCTGCAAAGCTGTGATGTGACAAAGATACATATCCCTTATGAGGCTATACTTCCATGTTGTATAATGCCAATGTTCTCTTTTTTGTCTTTGACACCAACCTGAGCCGAAGACAACGGCAGTTGGCGGGTAACCTTACCACAGGGCTGTGTTCTTTAAGAGGAGCTCATTTCACAGGCTGAATGATGCTCAGCAGCCACAAGTGGTTTCTGACAGATTTTATTACACTTTTTTTTTTACTCCCGGAGAGGACAGCGAAGATCTTTTCACTTTCCTCTTGTCTCCGCCCGGCAGCCGCCACCCATCCCCACCCCCCTCCCCCGCTGATGTCAGGGAATGTCATGGAAACAAAACCGGTCTCCCCATATAGATAGCCTCTCTCCTTCCATTTACAGCTGCTTGATCAGTTGTAGGTGAGAGACACGGTGACAAGGAAAGCAACTGAAGGACACTATTGACATTCATCCTGTGAATTTGATTCCCTTGTGCTCCTGGGGCTGGGGGAGGTGTTCTGTATGGACTCCATGTTTGCCGTGCACGTGTCCACGGGGGATGATATCACTGTATAGCGTTATGCATGCACTCTGTGTCTTCGTTTTGTCAGTTGGGTCCCCTGCTCAGGGCGTCCTGCTGCAACTGTATAATAAATATTACATGTGAAGTTAAAAGGTTTTCAATACTTTATTGGCAGTTGGAAAACAGTATGGCTGTACCAGTAATTGATGCTAAAAGGATAACAAAAAAAGCATGTGGGGGCTTGTTTTGACTGTGGCCCATTGTACTGTATTCACCATCATGATAACAATACTATACAACACTAAAGCAGTAATATAATAGATATATTTACAGAAAAAGAGGCTCCTTCCGTGGAGCTTGCTGAGGGAGTGCGTTGTTTGCGTTTCTGGGGGCAAGCTGGTCTCCGAGCAACTTAATTTAGCTGCTTGCATTTGTATTTGACCACTTAATCCACTTATTCTTTTTGGCAATTATTGAGACATTTGTTACGTTTTTGCCTAGATCAGTGTTTCTCAAAGTGGGTTCCTTTTAGGGTGGGGGGTCTAAATTGACAAGTCTGTAACTCTGACCGTGTACAAATGTGTACTGTCAGAGTTAAGGGGAGACTTAACATTTTAAAGTTTGAGAAACACTGGCCTAGATAATGACACCACCAGGTTGAAAATGGTTAAATATATTTCAATATCTGTCATTTCACACTGTCCTGTGCTAGTGGAGGGCTGCCTGTATCCTGGGACAGGTTGTGATGTACAGAAGTGCACAGCGAGTTCCTCACAGGTGGATGTTGTGATGACAGGATGTGACTGCGGGGGAGGCTCTGGGAACTCCCTCTCGCCGTCCATAGTGATTACCTCGCTCCGTTTCTCACATACACACACCATTGTGAGGACGCACTATTGTCATCCAGACACACAGGACATTATATGACAGGATGGCCCTTTTTCTGGGAAGGTGGGGAAGGTAAAGAATGGATAGAGCGAGCATGGTAAAGAGAGAAGGGGAAACTAGACAAAAAGATGACGGACCCCCTCAGGGCAGATTTTGGCATTGTGTAACACAATACTGTGCACCCCACCCAACCTGATCCCTTTTAAACACATTCACCCACTCATGAAAAACACCTTGCCTTAAAACCAGCATAGCAACACACCATTAGTATCTATGTAACGCAAGACAAAACCTTTTTTTTTCCTTCCACGACTTACAGTACAATTATATGGCAGGATAGTTGTGCCAATTACATCATATACTACAGCATTCTTTAAATATGAAGTGATTACACAAAACTTTCACCATTCATGCGGACTGATTTCAAACTATGGTTGAACTATAAGGGTTTACAATTACAATTTTAACTAGGTAATCTGTAATGGGTATTGGCTATTTTAGGGGTTTTAAGCGACTACAGTACTACCTTTTTTCTACGATCCCGCTTGCATTTGTTGTCTCACATATGATTGAAGGATCATGAGACAAGACTGATGTATACAATAATGCACATTCCATTATTCATGTGGAAGTTGTTCCACTGTGACTTGCCTTCAACAAGATGAATTGACTGCTTTTAACTGAAGTAGTTCACTGACTGAGCAGGGGGACAATTACAATGTGACTCATAGTGAGCTGTGTGGAGAAGAGGCGGGTGAATCTGTAATATTCTTTATGACAACATTCCCTCAGGTTGGGTGAGGCATAGCCTACAGACACACACACAGAGGGCGAGGCATAGCCTACAGGGCGAGGCATAGCCTACAGACACACACACACACACACACACACACACACACACACACACACACACACACACACACACACACACACACACACACACACACACACACACACACACACACACACACACACACACACACACACACACACACACACACACACACACACACACACACACACACACACACACACACACACACACACACGGCAGGACTACAGAGAGACACACAGGGCGAGGCATAGCCTACAGACACACAGGGTGAGGTCAAGCCACATTCCAATGTCAATAGAGATCAAAGGTGCTGCCACTAGATAATTGTCGAACTGATGAAGCATTATTTATTGAGATTAAACCAAGGGTGTAAACAACACAGTGAGGATTTACAATTTGACAGTACGAGTACGGTAATAAAAAACATCCTCCCCCCCTTCAGAATGAGGTGGTGGCGTCACACGGAGGCTAACATAACTTCCAAGAACCAATTTGCATTTGACCTCCGAAAGATCAACATTGGGATAAAAACTCTGGACAACAGCGGGGTGATGCGGTATCTCTTCCTCTTGGCAAGCAGTAATCAGCAGTGTGTCTGCCAGTGCCTGCCACAACAGTAGCGGCTGTGGATTTGTCCCCATCTAATGGGCAATTTGAGACTGCAGCTCCTGACAGGAGGGGCAGAGCTGTTATCCATATCTTATCATTTCTTGTTATACCAGGGCTGACATTAATTCACGGTTCACCCCCTTTTTTCCAAAAGCTATTTTAAAGGTTTTTTTCAAAAATGTAAAAACTTCAAGCATACAATGTTAAGAGTGTGTAACTAACATGTTCAATTGTCAGCAAGTGAATTGCAACGCCATTTACGCATTGAATTTCTTGATTTCAATATGAGTAGACTCGCTAGCCCCGCGCCCCGCACCACACACAAAGGTTCTGAAAGTTTAACCAGATCGCTCGCCACCAAAACACGCTCGCCCTCATTTTTTAAGTTAGAAATAACTTTAGGGTTAGGCATGGTTTTACTGAGGTTAAGATCAGGAATGGGGTTAGGTTTTGGCGAGCGCTCTGGTATTTCTTCTGAAATGGTACAGATCTCTGATAACAGTCTTATGTAAATAGTGAGATTTGTATCACTGGTGCTGGAAGAGAAAAGTCAAACATCAGCAACCTGAAGGACTAAGGTCACTGGCTAAACAACACGGACATGTCTCTGACTCTCTGTCAGGTTCTGTATGTCCAATGTCCTTTCACTTTTCAGGAATTGGAAAAAATGTTGTTCCAATGGAACCAATGCAGTCACAAGCTCTTGTTAATACTTTGTATTGGTTCAATAATTATAAAACCTAGACACAGCAGCACTTTCAAAACCTTTCAGAGACAGAGAAAGAAGCAGATCTACAAGCTCACAGAGCGTTGCACCTCATAGATCGTCTATTTTCGCTACATGTGTGAAACACTCTTGAACAACAAAGTAGGGTATTAATTTACCAAAAAGAACAAAGTTGAAATATGGAGATGCAAGGTTGCATGCCCACTTCCTATCTGGCATCCCGATTTTGGCCAGGTCATAGGCGAAGTATTTAAAAAATGTCCAAACTTGTGAGCTTGCAGATCAGATATGTTTGCTGTTCCTCGTATAACGAAGTTACACTGGCCAGGGCTTAAGTGGTTAATCATATCAAACCAAACTTAAACGCGACCTCAAAACAAATCTTATGATACATCAAATCAATCATCCATCTATTAACATCTTTATCATGCAACCAGCACCAGCTGGTCTGTAATGTGTGTCAGTCCCATCAGTGAGTCCTCCTGAATCCATTTCATTTCCACGTCACGTGGTGACATACTACCGTTTCAGTTTGGCAAATATTAATCACTTTACTTGTAAAATAACAATTAAGCAAAGAACTTTTTATGCAAATATATATATACTGTATATATAGATTTATAAATGCATTATGTAAATGTGCAGCCAGCCAGCGACTTCTGCATCGGCCTCTTGTGGTCTGGTGATGATGGTCAGTATCTCAGAGCTGCGTGGTCAGGAGTGCTCTTAGAAGTTTCTCTCTGTCCAACCTCATCTCCTCTCCGCTACACACACACACACACACACACACACACACACACACACACACACACACACACACACACACACACACACACACACACACACACACACACACACACACACACACACACACACACACACACACACACACTTGAAGCATTCATATAAATCACGAAGCAACCTAATAAATGCAAAAAGTGCAGCTTCTACACTTGGCAAGAATCAGCCATCAGTACGAATTGTCTTTGTAAAAGGTGCACTTGCACCAATTTTACAGAACAATACTACTGAGTAATTTAGTGAAACCGAGAAACCAGGTACCCAATCTTATTGCTATGTTCCGAGGACTATTAAAAAACATTATTGTAAATTATTGAATTGTTTATTTATTTAAGAAATAAGAGCTCATTTCTTGATATGGAATGGGGGACTGTAAGTGTAGTACCTGTCAGCAGCTAGATAAGGGACCAGGTGTGGATTGGAGCTATTGTAGAAAGACGGGGACAGGTGGGGGGTAGACGAAGGAGAGGGACAACCTGGACTACCTGGCTCCAATGCTGGCATAGTTTCCACCTGGAATAGACATGTGACACACACGCACACGCACACACACACACACACACACACACACACACACACACACACACACACACACACACACACACACACACACACACACACACACACACACAGGCGTCTGCTTACTTTGTGCAGAGACTGACATGAGATTACAACTCTGAAAGAGTTACAAATGGTTAAATTAACAAGTGTGTGTGTGTGTGTGTGTGTGTGTGTGTGTGTGTGTGTGTGTGTGTGTGTGTGTAGCAGAGTGACTCACTGCCTCAGCCTGATTGCGACCGTCAGGTCGCAGTTACAATCAAAACCTCGACCAGCTGTCTGTCTGTCACACGTCACACTTTTGCCCTGCTCATATCTCCGCAACAGTTGCCCCCCAAATTTTGCACACACACACTACTTGCCTGCCAAACCCCAACCTCCACCCATCAATTCTCACATGGCCCTCTTCTAGCGCCACCATGAGGCCGATTCTTGCAAAACACATTTTTGGACACTGCTCCTACCAGTAAGACTCCCTAATCGGGAGATAAGCGACCGTCACGTCGCAGCGTGATTTTAGGCCAAAATCGGCCTGAAGGTGGCGCTAAATGGGACAGATCCATGTTGATGAGATGAGTGTAGACATACTGTGTACCGATTTGCGTGATTTTAGGGCAAAAATTGTAGGAGCAGTGTCCAAAAATGTGTTTTGCAAGAATCGGCCTCATGGTGGCGCTAGAAGTGGGCCCTGTGAGAATTGAGTGTGTGTGCAAAATTTGGCATGGATCGGGGCAACGGTTGCGGAGATATGAGCAGGGCAAAAGTGTGACGTGTGACGTACAGACGGACGGACAGACAATCGGTACACACTTGCTCTACACTCATGTCATCAACATGGATCTGTCCCATTTAGCGCCACCTTCAGGCCGAATTTTTAAAACACATTTTTGGACACTACTCAAGGACCCCCAAAATTAGATGTATTTAGCGAGTCTTACTGGTGAATTAAAAGTATAATATCTCCCCCAGTCCATAGGGAGATATCTCTTTGGTCTCGTGGTTAAAGGGATAGTTCACCGCCCAAAAAGGGTGGTGGACTATCGATAACTCGGACCATGGAGACTTGAATTCATGGATATATTTTAGTTTTTGTCCAATAATTAAGCCAATAATTTGATGACCAGGATTGGTTCCCTATGGAGACACGAAGAGACAGCTTTGTTCCCTATGGAGACACAAAAAAGTCTCCCCAAATCATTGGCTTAGGAATGCGACAACCACAGTATGGGGACCAAAGGGATGTCCCTGTGGACCGAGGGAGATATCAGACGTTCAAGTCACCAGGCTGAGGCAGTGAGTCACTCTGCTGCACTGACACACAAACATGTGCACTGACATGCACATACTGTATCATCTGCTTACTTTCTGATAGCGCCGCAGAGACAGAAATAAGCTTCAATGTGAGTGGAGCAGAATGCAGTGAACAAACACAGTATGTGGTCCCACAGTAAAAACCTCAGTGTTCATTATGGGACCATTTGGTTACATGTGTACACTCAGAGTTACAAATGGTTAAATTAACACTGAGGATATTACTGTGTAATAAGTTCTGAGGGTGTGTGCATAGTGTGTGCATTACTAAATTTCCCCCTTGGGATAATAAAGGTATCTATCTATCTATCTAGCGTGCGTGCGTGTGTGTGTTGTGTGTGCGTTACCTGTGGATATATGGACGGGTGTATCTGTCTGTCCAATGAACTATTAGAACCAGATTTCCCGTGACTCTGAGAAGAAATTTTTGCAAGGGCCTCTGGGAGATCATCTTCATCTTCGTGGTTACTGTAGGGTGTAGAAACGACCAATCAAAGGACAGAGCTCGGGAATGGCATTCTGCACCAATTGCCATACACAACCCAGCAATTAAAGTGAACAAACTTTGACAGAGCGAAGATGTCATTACTATTGCTTTGTGTGCACCATTCAATTCAAGAGCGCAATTATCCAAAACAACCAAGTGTTAAGTGCTAGTGGAAATGCCATTGAACAATAATCAAAGGTCAGCTCTAACTCACAAGCTGAACTGTCGGACCAGCCTCTTTCTGCGGTTGGTGTTTGTGTTGGCTTTGGGCTGCAGTCTCTCTGGGGTGGGCTTGCAGTCAGGCCGGTGCGGGGCCTTGTCTGTGGTCAGGCTGGATCCAGCCGAGTCTTGAGACGAGCTGTGATACCTGAGGACCAACACACAAGACGACACACATGAAAAGGCAGGCACACTGTACACACAGACAGTAGAAGACCTGAGGCTCATTCTACAAATGTCTTCTAAATCCTAAACCGTTTTCTAAAAAACATATTTCAGTGATGCTCAAACCTTTTCATGACAAGGACCCCCAAAATTAGATGTATTTGGCCGCCGACCCCCATCTCAAAATATTTTGTTCCAGAGACACCCCAGATACAAATGTTCGCTTTCAAATATATATATTCAAAGATTTGGACATATTTTCATGATTTTTCAAAAATAGCAGATCTACAAGCTCATAGCACGACACTTGGTGCCGCGCTATGAGCTTGTAAATCAGCCATTTTTGAATAGCCAAAGTATAAAATAATGGTTAAAGTGGTTAAAATGTAAGTGACACAGATGCTTTCCAGGTCTTAAAGGGTTAACCTGTAATATACCGTCCTGTTCTTACTTCATCATACAACGGCATTGCACTGTGAGATTAGCCGAGCTACAAGCTTACACAGCGTCGTATCGTGATATGTAGAGCTTGTAGATCTGCTATTTCTGTTGTTATTTTTGCCCCCAAAACAGGTACACCAGGTTGTAAGTGCTTAAAAGAGATACTGGCCTGTCATTGAGTGTTTCACTTGAGGTCTTCGTCCTGGGGGTCACTGGACCTTCCTTCTTCAATCACAGGCGGAGAGGAGGAAGCGGAAGGATGGGAAATTAGGGAAGTTAGCTTTTCAACTGCAGCTAGGAGAACGTACAGGTCAATGCGTCGGGGCAAGACACGTCAGGTGAGATTAGTCCACTTCGATACTCACCCTGAAATTTGCTTCCATCTGGGCCTTGAGGATGTTACATTTGACATGCTCTGGTAGCACCGATGGAGAGGCAGGAGGGTGCATAGACTTCTCAGACAGTTGCTTCTCCTCCCCCTGGCAAACAGGGAATGAAATGGTAAGGCGAGAGACTCAAGCTAAGCAGTACAAAAACAGTGACCAGTGTGAGACGGTGACAGACCTTGTTGTCAATGTTGATGTGGAGCGAGGGCCACGGGGAGGAAGTGTCACTGTCTGATTCCAGAGCCTTCAGTAGAGAATGAGAGAGCTCCAACCCGTCTACTTGGCAAGGATGGGGTCTATGTTCTAATAGGCACATCACAATATCAACATATATGAATGAATTTGAGAGCACTGACCGGGCTACACTGTTAGGGTACGGTCACACATCTGCGCCTGAAAGGGAGTAGCTAACGGATGCAGAGGCATTTGCAGAAGAATTATTAATTATACTCCATTGTTATTATGGTTGCTTATATCTAACCTTTACCATCACTTATAGACTACTTACAGTATATAAAACATTATTATATTTGTCAGCGTGTAACGGCCTTCACAAGGCCTGATAGCTATTGTTTTGGTTACAGCCTGTCTTGTTATGGTTCAGCTTGTCCTTGAAGAAGCTACAGTATAACTATAGTCTGATCTCTGTGCTCCTTGGCAGAACTACCGTACCACCGACCTGAGTGTTACTTTACTTCTCCCCATGATATCATGTACATTAAAACATAACCATCACCACCTAGAATATTGCCTCGACTCCTATTGCCTTCAATTACTGACTGGATTGTGGGCATTGCAGATGTGCTGGTCTATCGTTTATTGTAGTGGTTGGTTCTCTGAAAGAAAACCGCAAGTGAAAAGCTTGCCAAGTGGGTTCAATCATGTGCTTATTTACTATTGGTTGACACCCAGACAAAGTTGACCAAATCTCCTCCTCTTCGCTCCGGTATAATGGAGTGAACGGGATGCGTCGGTTTCTGTTGTGTACTGTGTATGCGACTGTGCCCTTGAACAAGGAGACAGGCTCTGCAGGTCTATACACCCACGCATGCACAACCAGAGCTATAACAGATTTGCAGACAGACCGATACATCTCCATTACACAGTGTGTACTCACTGCTCTTAGCATGTGTATGGCAGAGTGTGTCCTGGCTGTGTGTATGACGACGGTGATGGTGGTGGTGTTTTCCAGAATACTGCGCCTCGTTCTCCTCAACACTGAATTGATGCTCTGATCCAGGGCCACTCAGTGGGTAACTGAAGAGGACAATGCAATCACAGCAAGACACAGACTATAAGGCCACTCAGAAGGCCTCAGAAGCGACGATTACTCCAATTTAGAATCGTGTCTTTGACGTCATGAAAATACAAAGATGCCATAACACGAAGAATACCTGGAAACTGTGTGGTGGTAGGCACAGTCTATGATGACACCATACAAGTTAACTTCAGTTGTGAAAGGCTGAAAGATGGATCTTATATCTGCTCAATGTTGCAATTAAGCATTTTCTTTATTTGACAAGGCAACATCTCTAAGGCATAATGATTAGATTAAACTTTACAAGGCTAAAGAGACACTCCGTCCACATCACATGAACAAATAATTATGTAAACAATTGTCAGGTTTAGCACATTTCCAACCTGGTTTCAAGACATTAATGTAAAGTTTAGCACAAAATCAGACCTTGAGGTCTCTATAGTAGTCCCCTTTTCCATTTAAAATTAATTGCTTACATTAAAAATAACAACCCAGATATGACATTTTTTGAATCAGCTAATTTCCTCTCCCCAGCATGTGTGCGTGAGTGAAACCATAACACCTCTGCATATCTGCAAAGGAATTAGCTCACAAAGCACCGCCTAACACAAGACACAATTACATCCAGAAGATTCTTATCATTTTACTTTGAACATTGAAAGTGATTTGGTTAATCTAGCTGTAAGGGCATCTCGTGGACATGAAGGGGAATTTTGGTCTTCCAGAGTCAAATAAGATCATGTATTATGCCTGATTTATACTTCTTAGTACGAAGGTGTTCCATGCATAACTGTAGTCCCAGGTTTCCAGAAGGTGGCATACCGGTTTCCTGTTCAGGTTCATTTTCTCACAGCTTTGTTTGATTGGCCCGAGACCAGCCAATCTAATGAATCCATGGGAAAATGAACTGGAACAGGAAACGGCTACACTACCTTCTGGAAATCCTGGGACTACTGTTATGCACTGAGCTTGTAGATCTGAACTTTTCAGCATGGTACACCATTGTATGACAAAATTGAAAATATGGATTTGTACACTGAAACGTGAACATCCATTAAAAAAAGACTGTACAAAAGGTAAAACAAAAGGCACAGAGCAATAAATGTACTCTTATATTTTCTCTACGGTATGTCTCTGTGTTGTATTGGTCTCTCTTTTTCCCTCCATGGTAAGGACATTAGGGACACCTAATGAAATGAAGAGGGGGTGTTGTGGTGAATGGATGATGATGACGGTGGCAGTAGAGGTGTCAACGATGACAGTGATGAGGATGATGAAGTGTGTGTGTTCTTTTCCATGTCTCTTTGGGGGCCGTTTCAACAGTGTGAACCTTTCAGTGTTCAAGGGACAAGGTTCTGGGCTGGGGTCAAAGTGCAGTCATGACCTTGTCCCTGTAAACCACACTGATGGATCCTGGGAAAGTGCCGCTGGTCCGCTCTGGCGCGGAACTGTGACCAGCCTCTGGACTGGCAGCCTCACCAGGCGGCCTGAAAATGCACACACACACACACACACACACACACACACACACACACACACACGCACACGCACACGCACACACACGCACACACACACGCGCGCACGGAGAGGCATGCACATGGATCACATGGAGAGACATGCAGACAGACAGACAGAAAATGAAGTCCATGAGTGATAATAAGTGTGATGAAAAATGGGAGAGCAAAGAAGAGAGACCATCTCCTAAAATAGAAAGGTGTCAGGTCGGTCTGTGCTCAAAGACAGATAGCATAAGAAACCTAACCCCCTTCACGTCCCATGTTGTCTATTCATTCTAGTAGAAAAATGATAAGGCAACGTTTAGGTCACTCAGACCTTCAATCAGGCCTGATGAAGGTCTGAGTCTGAGTGACCGAAGCGTTGCCTACCAATAAAAGTGTAAGTGAAGACAGTGTGCGGGACACACCTGTCCCTCTGTAGGTGTGCAAAAGGACCCTTTTCTTCTAAGTCTATTCATTCTAACAATGTATTCTCATCTTCCATCATCAGCGCTGCTCTTACCTGTGAGGTGGCGTGTGTCCCGAGTGCTGGAGGTAAATTGGGGGCGAGAGAGCGGAATGGGGCGGGTGCCAGGGATCATGGCCAATGGGAATGTTACACTGGTACTGGACAACAGAAAGAAAAAGGTCAAGTGAAAAAAAAAACTACATTAGTGGATTGTTGCGACCGTAGGTCGCAAGTTTACTATGAAAGCCGGCACATCTTGTCCACGTATCTGTGTATCTCTGAAGGTCACGCCTGACACTGTGGTTTCCCTGACACATCACTGTGACATCACAGGTGACATCACCTATGCCAATCTAATGAATCCATATATGGGTATTCCCCAGAATCCCTTTTATGCCCATATATGAAGATCCCTGATGTTATCGATATACATCATTGGCCAGATGGCCTAGACATGGCCCATATCTGTGTGGCTGGTTCAGATAGGGATCTCCATGTATGGGCATAAAAGGGTATGTTGTGATGTCATGGGAACCACTCTAACAGAATCCCTTTTATGCCCATATATGAAGATCCCTGATGTCATCAATATTAAGCCCATATCTAACAGGACTTCATATGGGAATGCCCATGTATGGAGGAAGACAGCCCATATATGTGTGGCTGGTTCAGACAGGGATCTCCATGTATGGGCATAAAAGGGATGTACCATAATAGATGGATCTCCATATATGGGTACCAGGGGTCTCCATATACTGTATGGGTAACAGGTCAGATATACATCACAGGCCAGATGGCCAAGAATTGCATGTAGCCATGAGGCGTATTTCCAATTTTCAGTACTTTTACTTCTACTCTCTCCACTACGTCTCAGAGGCTAAATTTGTACTTTTACTCCACTACAATATTTAGTTACTAGTTACTTTGTAGATTTTGATTATTATTACTTTTGTACTTTTTAATTCCAAACTTTTACTTGTAACAGAGTATTTCGGCATTGCAGTATTGATATTTTACTCAAGTAAAACATTTTTTCCACCACTGCATATACTGTACACTGCAAGCACGCACACACGCGCACACACACACACACGTGTGCACACACACACACACACACACACACACACACACACACACACACACACACACACACACACACACACACACACACACACACACACACACACACACACACACACACACACACACACACACACACACACACACACACACACACACACAACTCACAGGAAGATGGCTGGGGTCAGGACTGGCGTGGGAGCTGAAATACAGCAATAACGGCATAATCAACATTAGATTAACATCTTGATTAACATTCAACCTGATTATACCGCTGAAAGGAGAATAGATTGAACGAGTGCTCGTGAACCGCATGAGTCAACGTTTACTGTAAGTGCATTTGCTTATGTGAGTTGGTGTGTGTGTGTGTGTGTGTGTGTGTGTGTGTGTGTGTGTGTGTGTGTGTGTGTGTGTGTGTGTGTGTGTGTGTGTGTGTGTGTGTGTGTGTTTTTTTGTG
The DNA here is from genome assembly GCF_963921795.1 of Nannobrachium achirus. Lineage (NCBI taxonomy): Eukaryota > Metazoa > Chordata > Actinopteri > Myctophiformes > Myctophidae > Nannobrachium > Nannobrachium achirus. The sequence goes on along the minus strand of NC_137811.1, from coordinate 43,204,995 downwards.
ACTCACCTGATATGTGGAGGTTTGGCTGGAGAAATAGTGACTGATGATGTCAAAGTGACACCGGTCAGGTGAGAAAAAAACCAATGTTTTTAATTATTATTATTTCAAAACATTTCCAAAAAAAGTAAAGTTTATAAAGAAATAAAACAAAAACTGAAAAAATAAAACAAAACGTTAAAGAGGTAATGAATATAGCCGATCAGCAAGCTCGCAATGCGGCGTGAAGCGACACATTGTGAGTTTGTAGATCTGCTATTTTCACTCGTTTGTGGGTCCCGGTCAAATGTCTAATCTCTCTTTTGGGTCTCGACCTGAAAAGTTCTGGGAACCAATGATGTAAACTACTAGCCTGGCGGGGCCCGACGCTATATCTGTGTTCATTCCTTCCACAGTATAACGTCTGGACTTCCGTTGATTGGCAGCGAGTATACCGATTATTCTGTGATTTGGGCCAATCAGTGACTGCTTCCGCACTATGCTTCCGCACAACAAACGTAGTCTTCCTGACAACAAGTGAAAAGATTTCCCTGATTGGTCCATGTGTAGACGGTGACGTAGATGCATGCTGCAGGCTGCAGCATTTTCAAAACAACAATGGCTGCCCTCGCGATGCAAAAAGTGTAACAGTTAACGCTCTAACCATAAAACAAGCAATAAGTGCAGTTATTTCAGAGTTGGAATCAATTACAACAATTAAAAAGCAACACGGAGGATGCGCTAGTGGAGTTTATCGGCCGAAAAGACGTGTTTGTTTGCCGTTCTTCCGACTGGCTGAGAGATGGTGATTGGTTAGAGGAGTCTGTCTGTCAAGGCAAGTACTCCCGCCCACTTTTCAAGCTGCCAATAGGCTAAAGGCCAGACGTTATACTGTGGAAGGAACGAGTGAATGAACGCAGTATGACGTCGGGCCCCGCCAGGCTAGTAAACTACACCATTAAGATCAAATCGGATGTATCTCAGTACAGTTTCAGAACATACACATACACTGTACATTTTTACACTCGAAGAGTTAAATGAACACTTGGATTTGCAGAGCTAGTCACGGATGTTTCTTTACATGCAGATGAGATTCACCTTTGCCGAGTGAATGCGAGCGGGATGGATATCTCTTGCTTGGTCTCCTTTCAAATGTACTGGCTCTCCTTAGCCTGCCGCCGTGAGTCGCCTGGTACTCAGTTTTACCACTGAGGCAGAAAGACAGACAGAAGTGGACATACAGAAAGACAGACAGAAGTGGACATACAGAAAGACAAAAGAAGAGAGAGAGAGAGAGAAAAGCAGTGAGCCTTAAGAATAAAAGTTAACGTTAGCATTAATGTCTTTGTAGATGAAGTTCTAGGTAGCATAGGTTGCTATAGGAAACACACTATTGTATTCAGTCTAAAATATCTTTTTTCCAGCAAAGTGAACCTGTGTTTTGTAAACCTTCAGAGTGATGTTATCCGGGTTGTAAGGCTAAAATGCATAGACTTTGTAATGTCCAATGTATAATGTCCAATCAGACACGATTGGTCATGCTCCGCTTGACATCACAATATATAATTTGTCGTTAACCTTTTTCTGATCTCTGATTGGACAGTCTAATGTCCAATTAGACAGGAGTGAAATCACAATATGTAATATAAATACAATATATATGTATCACATAATGGAGATACAGTGGGTGCATGCGTGTGTGCCCAGATAATCCTGTATATGGAGATCCACGATGTCAGTGCAAATCATCGTTGTTTAGCGAAAGGTTATGTCACAGCAACAGGAGCCTGGATTATGCCCAAATAGGGCTGTCACGATGATGACATTTTACATGACGATTAATTGTCACTCAAATAATTGCAATTAACGATTTAAATGTGTTTTTTGTCGTTGACAATTACATTTCTGTTTGGCTTGCAGGCTTTGACGTTGCACATGGCAGATATGACACATAAACTAAATATACAAAGAAATTACTGACACAACTTTATACTTAAAAAAGAACATTGATAGTGGAAATAGCCGATCTACAAGCTCCCAACTGCGACGCGTTGTGAGCTTGTAGATCTGCTATTTCCACTATTTTTGAAAATGTTTGAAAATATATGAACATTTTTCAACATGGAAACGATGACGATTATGACAAAATAATTGCGATTATGTCAAATAATCGCAATTAGGCGATTATATGTAATAATTGTGAAAGGCCTATGCCCAAATAGCATCATAGCAAGCTGACTGCCATCATTCAATGCTGGATACAGAAACCTGCGACAACCCCAACTGTATACATTTCAAGCCAGGCATCAAAAGTGAATCCAAGATAAAGACAGAACAGAGCATTTCTGCAAAACCAGATCATATCTCACTATGTATTTTTGAATACACATACGGTACACTCCCACCTCTGTTCCTGTCACTCAGAGCCACAGACAGGAAGATACCTCTTGAGCGCGAGATAAAGCTTTTCCCTTATCTCAGATAACAGTATGACAAGAAAAAACAAACATTATGAATGAAGATTTGTCACCATAGGAACAAATCTGTGTAACCATAGACACACTGTAACCATAGATACAGAGGCTTCCGTTTTTTGACAGACTAGTTGGCATATGCGTGCTAGCGTTTTCAAAACCATCAAAAAGAGCAAGCCGCCCCACTTTTCACTATAGCCTCGGTGGCCCAAGGCCTGCGGATCATAAGCTACAATGTGAATAATGTGCCGCTGGAGGGAACAGACTTTTTTAGATCTCTACCTCAGTGTTTCCCAACAGTGGGTCGCAGACCCATTTTTAATGGGTCACAAGTAAACGTCCCACTTCCATCCTTTTTTTAAATATTATTTAAAAAATAACCAGTAAGACGCCCTAAGGGAGAGAAGCTAAGGGCGAGGTCGCACTGAAATCAGGGATCTTGGCCATGTATGGAGGAGCGTGACATGAGGCGTGACGGCCGGACAGACATGATCTGCAGGTTTACATACTAAACGTTCACAATATGTCTTTTCACTAGTTTGGGACCCAGATAGACATCAAATTTCTCTCGAGCTAAAATGTTTGGGAACCACTGTCTCTACTTCACTGGTTTTCAGTGAAGTAGTCCATTCGGACCAACAGAGGTCCAAATGGACCCTTACAAGAATGTAACTCAGAGAGTGTACAAAAGGGACCAAACGGACCCTAAAACTCTGGACACACCAGAATATTTGATGCTATTAATTCGCATTTAATTTAAACTGCTGTTTGTGTATGAGTACATCCACGCATTTTCGCTTTGTTTGTTTGTAAAGATCTTTACGGGTCCATTTGGTTCCATTTGTAAATTGCGGATCCTCTCAACTCTCAACAGTTAAAACGAACACAGAGGATTTTAGTTGTAGATTGGGGACCCAGGGATGAAAAAGAAGGAAAAAAAAATCTACTGGGGTTCTGTGGCCTAATAATGCATATCAGACTAGGTTGATAATTACTGCTCTACCTGAATCTGAAGCGTGAGCCGAGTCGTGTGAAGTCGCTGTGACTGGCCTTGCCTGCGGTGGGCTGCCGTAGCCTGAAGAAGGCATGGCTCTCCACAGCACACTTCCACAGGTGTTTGCAGCTCTTGGCACTGGCCAACTGGAACATAAAGGTGTGCTCCTGCTCGCGTCCCTAAACCAGGGGGGAAAAGTAACCAAGCACCTTTACTCAAGTACCGTACTTGATAAAATTCTTAGGTACTAAATATGTGAGTACTTTTACTTTGGTACTGTAAGTATATTTTGATGCCAATACTTTTGTACTTTTACTCAAGTCAAATTGTGAATACAGGGCTTTTACTTTTACTAACAGGGTGTTTTATATGGTTTTATAAGTACTTCTTCCACCACCATGACCCATTTACTGTTACTGTGAGCTCGCTCATTTGTATGTGAGAACGTGTTCATCATGGGATCTGTACCTTATCGTCATCCTCCACCACTACCAATGTGAGACGACTCTTTTTGAAGTCCAGGCGTGTGATCTTGGGCCTGGGGAATACAGCAGAAAGATTGGTTAGCTTCTCAGGCACTATCGTTACTTATAGCTCAATACATGTCGTGTAGAAAATAACCAAATCTACAAGCTCACAAGACATCACGGATGCTACGCGTTGTGAGCTTGTAGGTCTGCTATTTTTGGCTCATGCAACAGAGCATAAATTAGGCTTATGGTGGAATGATGGCTAGGGACAGGTCGCTTCCATTTACCAAAAGAAGAGGCCAATCTTGCTTGAACCCTCAAACACAAGGATGCCTGTGGGAGTGAGGCCTAGAGCGTATTCCCCTCCATCTCGTCCCTGAGGACACAACACAGTGAAAGGAAAGAGCTTTATTCACAAATGTTTACCCATTAATGTACTAATGCAAGACCTCACAATACAAACAGAAAGGCAACAACAAAGAAAACACCCTAGATTTCCTCATATTGATTAATTTAAATGATTGAAAACGTATGGTGGCTGTGAGGTGGATGTATGCTTGTACTGTATGGTGCTTGTACGTCCAAAACCAGTACTTGAAATAAGGAAATGAAATACAGAACCTAAGTCCCAATGGATCCGATGTAGTTACAGTATTAGTCACAAGCTCTTCTTAATACACTTTTACACTGTTGTACGATGTCTACCCAAAATCATGAGACAATAAGGTTTCTGCCTGACATGACCATATGTAAACATACAGTACACACAGGAAATATGCACACAGACCTTGACAAAGTGCATATCTACTCCATAGAGCTCCAGCCATTTGCATTTGTTGAGGAAGGCGATCTCAGCCTGGGATGGGCTCTTCCCTCTAAGGACACACAATGAGTCATTAAGCTGAGCTTTCACAATAGAAATACAGAGAGATGGCATTCATTGCACTCATATCAGTCAACCCTCAGCTCAAGATACTGGGCATGGCATTTGCACAACACTCTGAACAAGAACACACAGTCACGTCTTGCTTAAGCCTAAATTATTCTTGTATGACATGTCGCTCGAGTCGCGGTGACACATTTTCCATTTGAAAAATACAGCTATTTCTGTCGGGCGCTGCTTTTTCACTGGAGGATATTAGGCTTTAGCCCACTGTCTCTGGCTCTGCATAAAAACACACAGGCAGTGAGAAGAAGAGATAAAGAGGGATGAATCTATGGGAACTACTCTGTGAGTGAGCCTCCATCTGAATTCCTCCCTCACTCTCGGTATAGCAAAGGGGGGGGGGGGGGGGGGGGCTCCGCGTGGCTCTGTCCTGGTGTGGCGTCGGCTCGATGAAGTGCAGCATATGCGAACGTAATCTCAACCGAGATGGGAGCAGCGATCACTCTGGCTGGGTTAAATACTGCCTGGATTCAATCAGGAACCTCCAGGGATTAATCCCTTAATCCTTCACACAGACCAGAGAGAGTGAGGGGCGGAGGGACGGAGGGAGAATGGCGGGACGGTGAACTTTAGAGGCCCTTTTCACTTGAAGTCCTGGTGCAGAATGTCTGTGTTGGAACAACTTCCTTGCCTATTCAGCGGCCAACTCCCAATGAAGGTCAAACTATTGGCTACATTATGCCTCTTACCAGCTGCACTGACAACAATGGCATAGTGAGAGACCTGGCCCAGTATAACGTGCACTACAAATGGATTACTCTCAGATAGATCACCTTTAACCCAGTGGTGTAAAGTAGCCGAGTACATTTACTCAACTATAGTATATTTCCATTTTCCAATACTTCTGCACCACTATGTCTCAGAGGAAAGCATTGTACTTTTCAGTTTTAGTTTTAGCTTTAGTTATTTGAAAATAGCCGATCTACAAGCTCGATATGCTATTTTTGGATTTACTGTATAAATCCTGAACAATCTCTCTCTGTACTTTTCCTCAAGCAAAAGGTTTGAATAAAACCTTTTACTTGCAACAGAGGATTTTCATATTGTGGTATTGCTACTGTTACTTAAGTAAAATGTCATATCTGTCGGCTGGAAACTTCATATTATGTCCAAAACTATTAATTTCAAGGATTCAAATTCCAAAATAGCAAAAGTAGCAGATCTACAAGCTCAAAATGCGGTTTTGATAGTTTTGTGTGACACTGTAGTTAGTATGATCAAGTAGTGCACGGTGTGGTTCTCAACCAGTGGTCCCTGAGGGGATTCCAGGTGGTCCCCAGCTAAATGATGGAGAGTTGGTCACCAAATGGACCCTTATAAATCTTTAACTCTAGAGAGCGTAATTTACAGGTCCATTTGGTTTCATTTTACACTCTCAAGAGTTAAATTATTGTTAAACATCTGCATTACTTAATTTACAAGAAGTGAATTCACACAATACAGCATTACAGCACAAAACCTTATCCAACGATAACAGGACATTCTAGGTTTTGGGTCTGAGAGGCTAAATCTCATCACATGACTCTCATCCGTGACTCGCATTCCGAATAAATAATGGACCTTGATATGAAAAAGGTTGAAAAGCACTGAAGTAGGGCATTCATTTAGAAAAAAAAAGAAGAAAAAAAAGAAAAAAAGTTACAATATGGATATAAGAGGTTTTTGCCCGACAGCAACGCTATGCGAGTAGCCTAATTCTTCCATCACAGCTTTGACCTCACCTGAGCTCAACCCACTTGTTGAAGATGTCTGCCTCCATGGCCTCACTCTGCTTGGGAGTGAAACGAAACTCTGACACCAGCTCTGGAGACTGTTCCATAGGATCACAGTCTCCCATCTCACCTGCACACAATCACACATTCACAACTCTTTTAATTGCCAGGTATGTTTGCACGTAATAGTGTGACACTACTAAGAAGCAGTAAGTTCACATAAATATAGTTAAGATAAAAATAGAGACTATATACAGTGGGTGATAAGTTAATTGCACTTGGTGTGTTATGTAATAGTGGCAAGAGTCAGAGGTGATAGTAGAAGTAGCAATAGTACACATGCACTGATACACACACACACACACACACACACACACACACACACACACACACACACACACACACACACACACACACACACACACACACACACACACACACACACACACACACACACACACAAAATGGCACAGGTATTGGGGCTTACAGATGCATTGGTTGAGTAGCAGATATTGGTTGAGCAACAGGGGAAGGAGCAAACATAATGATGTCATAACAAATGCAACAGAATCTATGTGTACAGTACGTGTGTGTGTGAGTGAGTTGCCGCGCGGTGAAAAAGCACGCTCCGTCAGCAGCCGGTGTGTGCTCCCCTTTATGATGAAGTTTACTTACTCTGTAAACAATAGGCCCCAAGTTCTACTGAGACATCGTATGGACACTTCAACCTGGAAAGACAAGAGGTGACACCAGTGTGAAAAATGGGTCCCATGCATTTTGTATTGTTGTCATAGCTTGAAGAGGAAAAAAATGTGTGAATGCACAAGATTGTGTGTGTGTGTGTGTGTGTGTGTGTGTGTGTGTGTGTGTGTGTGTGTGTGTGTGTGTGTGTGTGTGTGTGTGTGCATACACGTGTGTGTCAAGGAGGAGAAGAGCAGCCCTTTTCTTAAAATAAGCGGCCTTCATAATGGAGCTCAGCTCAGGGGAGCCATGGCCCAGATAGAACCAGAGGGAGGGAGAGGGGAGACACGCCGTCTCTCTCTCTCTGTGTGTGTGTGTGTGTGTGTGTGTGTGTGTGTGTGTGTGTGTGTGTGTGTGTGTGTGTGTGTGTGTGTGTGTGTGTGTGTGTGTGTGTGTGTGTGTGTGTGTACGTCCTGAGTGTTCATTTGTACCTTTGCATCTTTACACTCTTCGGGCAAAACTAACTCAGGATTTTACTGAATACGCTTTAGCTTAAGCATGCCGCACACAAAGGTTACCCCAATGTGGCAAGTGGTGTGTGTGTGTGTGTGTGTGTGTGTGTGTGTGTGTGTGTGTGTGTGTGTGTGTGTGTGTGTGTGTGTGTGTGTGTGTGTGTATGTGTGTGTGTGTGGCGTACACATGCATTTATTTGCATATCACAAATTTTGCTCCACTTCCAAGGAATTGACTTCTGGCCGGTCTACTTGTGTTTCAGCTATTTTTGGTTAATGTTCGCAGAATGTTCGACTATCACGAGCATGACAAGCCCAGAACAGGGATGTGAGCCATGGTCAGCAGTACAGATATTAGTGATAAGGTAGCACATGCCAGTGTTGTTAATAATGAGCGATGGCAGGAACTGCTTACTTGCCGGACAGAATGTCTTGTCGGAGCTGCAGAACAAACAGATACCTGAGGAGGAAATGGAGAGAACATCAAGAGAATGACAGGCGCAGAAAAGAAAACAGGATCTCAGGCAGGAGAAATGTCATGTGCAGTAACGTGCGTAATGGGTCCCATTCAAACAGCCTCACTATCTGTCTCAACAGCTCTCTGGCCGCTTGGCCTTGATTACAATCTGCCCACAGGAGCTGAGTAATTAGCCCATCTTCCCCCTTGGACCTCTTACATTTAACTCAGGGGAGGGCTCGCTCTGTGTGTGTGTGTGTGTGTGTGAGTGAGCGTGTGCGTGTGTGTGTGTGTGTATATGTCACAGTTTTTTTGAGTTTCAGTGAAATTGAGAACAGGAGCGCTCGTCGTGCGGCGCGGGGCGGAACAAGCGGTCGCTTTGATCCACAACAACACAACGACAACGTAGCGTCGGCAGGAATGATAGCGCCTCACCCCACGGAGGTTAGGGTTAGGCATAGTTTTACAGAGGTTAAGGTTAGGGTTAGGGTTAGAGTTAGGCATTGTAAGCTAAAGGCTAAACACAGCTGAGCTGGGCTAGTAGATAAACAACGAAAGAGGTGTCGCAAACGAGTGACGTCAGCGACTACACAAGTGAATGGCTGTTGTCGCCATCTCATGGTGAATACGCAGAATTACACAGGTGCGCTGATAAGAGACTATCAACGTGAATGAATCCAGGTGGTGGTAGGGGTGTGTGGTGAACGACAAAACGAGCGCTCGGTCTATGCCAGTGGTGCTAAAAACATGTTCATGTCAATGGCCCACAAATTGATATGTATTTGGCCACGGACCCCCATTTGAAGAGATGTTGTGCCAGTGACTCCCAATAAGAGAAGATCTTTTGGAAACAGACGATTTATAAGGTAACTACAGTACATGTGTGTGACGCTTGTAAAGCTGCTTGTTTTCGAATAGCCGAAAAACAAATTGGATTTAAAGGAGAATTCTGGATTTATTACGTTAATCTGATGTATGATATCTCGAGTCCTCGCCAGCTCGGATCGCGAGTGGTGTGATTTTACTAAATCGCTTATTTGTTTGGCTCGACAATTCCTTTTTCTTCATCTCATCTCTCCTTCATAATTGCGGATATGTATCACGAGAGTTTTGCCAATAATGGGCTGCTGTAAAAAGGGAGCTAACATGCGCTAGAAATTGACCTCTTCCGACTCTACACCTGGTTAATGGATGCAATAACATCATATTACAGTAAAATAAATCACTCATCTGGAATTCTCCTTTAATTTTTAGACTGTTCTTCATTTTGCTGTGGACCCCTTGGAACCCCCTCAAGGACCCCTGGACCCCACTTTGAGAACCAGTTGTGTATACTATACTATATACAGTATACTGTATTAGAGATGGGACAATATGAAAATGTCATATCACGATTATTGTGACCAAAGAAATCGTGATTTACGATAGTATGGCGATTATCAAAATATCCCCAACATCCATTATGCTGGGGCGGAACATTTGCCAAACATGTTGTGAGCTTGTAGATCGGCATTTTTTTGGCAAAGAGATTTGGTAGAGTGTGAAAAAAAGACTATCAAGTACGTAGTATATTATAAGTATGTTTTACAAATAGAGGGTTTAAATGGTACCGGATATGTAGCTCGGAAAATAAAGGTGAATTGATCCCAGTGCATGACGGAGGACGATTCACGATAAATGTAATCTTCACGTTACGATTATCTTGATCTTGAGTTATCTTGAACGATAATATCGCTTATCGTCCCATCCCTATACTATGTGTGTGGTGGTACCTGGTAAATTCCTCGTGCAGGTTATTTGGCTCTGAGGAGTAGAACTTCACTCTAAAGAACAATCTGCATGGAGGACCATCTAAGAAACACAGACAGCAAAAACTATTAGAGAGAGAGAGAGAGAGAGAGGGAGAGAGAGAGGGAGAGTGTGAGAGAGCGAGAGAGAGAGAGAGAGAGAGAGAGAGAGAGAGAGAGAGTGAGAGAGTGTGAGAGTGTGAGAGTGTGAGAGTGTGAGTGACTGAGTAAGGCTAGTGTGACATAGACAAAGTGTCAGGGCTATTAGTACAAGGGAACAGAAAAGCCCAGGGAACATTAAGAGACTCATGCCATTATGTCTGAGTAAAGGCATCAAGTAATAATATATATAGAGAGAGATTATGTTTAATTTATTTTAGATTAAAATATATTTTTCAAGAGAGACATGGCCAAGGTATCACACCATTAGAAGGTACAAAATAGAATGCATACAGAAACAGTTCAAGGAAAATAGAGCAAGTTAAATACAGACAAGGGACTACAGAATACAAAATCCAGTTTAGGAATAGCAGTTGCACTCTTCAGTTACATAGTCTTTTTAAATCAGGGCTTTGAACTCTCCCAGGGAGACAAAATCATTAAACTGTAGCGTGGTCTGGAGGTTATTCATGACCAGGGCGCAAAATAGGACGAAGCTGCTCTACCACGTAGAGCAGTCCTGGGTACGTTCTGTCCTGCCTCTATCTGTCTGGCTGGTAGTTATTCTTTGGCTAGACACTAAACAAAAAACTAAAAAAAGACTGTAAGTCTGTAACAATGTCCAGATCTCTTCAACCCCTCTCTTTCTCCTCTGACGCCATTCATCTGTCTGCCCCAAATTGGGAAAGCAAACATGGGAAAGGCTCCGTAATGCACATGTTAATCGCCATGTCAACAACTGATAATGAGCCACCTGCTCCCAGCTCACCTGCCTCCACATAAAGCACACACACACACACACACACACACACACAGAAAACCGTGTGTCAAAATGGTAAACTTACCTCTAATCTGTTTCTTTATGACTTTGGTCATATCCAACCAGTGCTGAGAGAGAGAGAGAGAGAGAGAGGACAGCATAAAAGGTGAAAGAGGAAAATATCAGGTTTCATGCTCTGGGGGTGGAAAGCAAGAGCTTGATCAACTCTGTAGTGTGTGTGTGTGTGTGTGTGTGTGTGTGTGTGTGTGTGTGTGTGTGTGTGTGTGTGTGTGTGTGTGTGTGTGTGTGTGTGTGTGTGTGTGTGTGTGTGTGTGTGTGTGTGTGTGTTTCAAATGTGTACTCACTGAAACTTGTTCTGGATCCATGTATTGTAGTCCAAAGTAATCGGCCTCCACCAAGTCTAAATGATACATGATCTGGTCAAAAAGCTCCTGTCCCTTTGACTTGCTCTACACACAAAACAATGAATAGCAAAATTAATCCCAAGGTCTCTTCTTATCACGCCTGTTGGAAAGCACTTTGGGTCAATTGCTGTTGTTTTTAAATGTCTGTCCTTTGTCCTTACAGCCTAAGGTGTACTGTAGTGGAATATAAGCCATTGTACCTTGTTTTGTTTCTGATTAAATTAATCTTTAAACTGGCCATTTTAAAACTATAGGGCATTTATCGGTAGTAAAGGATTCCTGCAATGTAACAACAGGTAATAAGAACTAATCAGTAAAACACCAGTGGAACATAACTGGAACAAAGTAACTTCTGGTGCATGTGAAGGTGGTTGTGTGTGTGTGTGTGTGTGTGTGTGTGTGTGTGCGCACGCACGATAGAGAGAGGACCAGGTCTGCATCTGGGTCAAAATGAGAGGGACAAGCCCTGAGGGAAAGGCCTTTGTCCATAACACACACACACACACACACACACACACACACACACACACACACACACACACACACACACACACACACACACACACACACACACACACACACACACACACACACACACACACACACACACACACACACACACACACACACACACACACACACACGCACACAAAATGAACATGAGCCTGGGTACATAGGCTAGCTGCACAAGAGGCACTGTGTCCTAAACTTCTGCTAAACATGTTCATTTTGTAATGTGATGTCTGCATGTGTCGTTTAATCCCTTAGAATGTTCTAGTCCAAAACACGTCCTGAATAAAGAACTTTTAGTTGTATGTTTGTAGGGTGTGGGGAGAGAAAGATGACAGCCTTGAACTTTGGCTCCTGTTCTGTTAATAACTAGCTTGCCTTTGTGTGTGTGTGTGTGTGTGTGTGTGTGTGTGTGTGTGTGTGTGTGTGTGTGTGTGTGTGTGTGTGTGTGTGTGTGTGTGTGTGTGTGTGTGTGTGTGTGTCTCACCATGCACACTCAGCTAGCATTGTGCAGTACAGTAGTTCAAATCTCCTGTCAAATTGAGCGGACATGCTGAGTGTCCCCGAAAGGAACCCAGGGGGTTCTAACTCTCCACTATGCAATAGTTGTGCCCGGGCAAAACTAACCGCCTACCAGACCAGTCAATAATAGTCTTATTCAGTGCACCGGTTTATGAATACCTGTGGGATAACACAACATGAACAGACTTGTTCCTTCCAGCCCACATGTGACTGAACGACAGCAATGTGTCATTTTTGCTGTTTGTCCTCATACACAACAAAAGCCACAGTGTTACTTAATTACACTTTACACACAAAGTGTACAAATAGCCCTAGACCCAAAGCCATTTTTACACTCTCAAAGTTAAATGAACACTGAGGATTTCATTGTGTACAGGCAGCAATGCCTTTACTTGTTGGATTTATTGTTATGTTGTTGCTGTTGAGACCATTGTTTGTAGGACAGCAGCAGTCAAGACTCAAGAGCCTCTTTCAACATACAAGGCTGATTCTCTCGATAACGCATTATGCCCGCAAAGCATTGTAAGAGTGACGCATGCAACAGCTTCCCTGACACACATGACCTTCAAAATGAAAACATCTCATGAGAGGAGACCTACCCACACATGCCCACACACACACACACACACACACACACACACACACACTCACAGAACCACACACACATCGACCAACTCGCCCCTCTCACACTGGAAATCATGCACGCGTGTGTCACAGAGTCCCAACAAGGATAAATCAAATGAGGGAATAGGGGAATAGCAGCGCAGAGCCCTTAAAACAGATGGAGAGGAATTGAGACTATGAAGGAATTAGAGGGAGAGGAGAGGAGGTGGAGGGGAGAGGATGAGCAGAGGAGAGGATGAGAGCAAGTAGCAAGTGAGAGAGAGGACTGGAAAATGAAAAGAACAAGAGCAACAAGGAGTGGAAAGGAGATTAGGAAAAGGACAAATCAACAGTGTACGATCCGATGAAACACAAAGCAACGAATGGAGTGATTGTGAAAATGACAAAAGGGAATGAAAGTATGAGGCAGAATGAGACGAGAGGCAGAACAGAAGGGAATGGAGGGGTCATAGACCTGACCCCCAACCCACGTCCTGTCCTGTCCCTCGTGGGGTTTGTTGCTTTTCCCAGTAGTCAGAGTGGGGAAGTAATGTGATGAGCTGGCTGAATCACGACACCATCTGTAGCTACCCCTCTGTCTGTGTACAGGAGGGATGGCCACACACACACACACACACACACACACACACACACACACACACACACACACACACACACACACACACAGTGACACACACAGTGACACACACAGTGAAGGTGAGCAGCTGACAATGTCTTTTTTAAGTTTTAACTTTGAATATGTGAGCTTTCCATAAATCCCCTGTGTAAAATAGAAATTCATCTCTAGTGTCCCTCATCCTGTCCTGTGCCATTCATTGGGGCAGTGTGTGTGTTTCTGCACACACGGTCAGACAGGCAGTGTATAAACAACAGAGCCCACTGTCTGTCACAACACCAGGCAGGCTTCACTGCACACACAAGCACCCACTGAGCACTCACGGGCAAATCCACATTGACGTCCGAACCGTCCAGCAGCAGGACGCGGCAGGTGATGGTTGTTCGGCTGGTGCCCGCCGCCGGGATGTGCACGGCCGAACCGCCGGTCACGACGGCGGGCGCGTGGATGACCTGCTGCTGGTGAGCAAGGAGCACCGGGTTGGTCCCGGCCGTGCCCCCTCTCCCTCCTCCTCCCCCTTTACCGTCCCGCTCGTCCGTCCCTGGCCGCTCCGTGGCCTGAAAGCGTCTCCGCGAGCGGCGGCTGAACGTCCTGCGCAGAAAGCCCATCATTTTCCCCGATCCACCACAATGCAAAAAGGTCCCGTGTTTCCTCGCTCACAACAACGCCGGGAAAACCCGCAACCGAGTGTCCGGGTAAACAGCAGGGTCCTGTTGCTGCTGGCTGCCACCTCCTCCTCCCCGGGGTGGAAGAGAAGAGTCACTCGCTAGGCAGAGACTTCTCTTCTCTAGGCTGCCGATCAATCCCCACCAAGCTGGATGTCGGCAGCAGCTGTGGACTTCAGCCGCATACTAATTGCAACTAATACACGTTTATACCGCTGACTGAGAGAGACACCCCACCAAGGAAGCAACCAGTTGATTTCCCAACCATGCACTCATTCACTCACTCACTCGCGGAAATACCATACAAGCACCGTGTCCTTTCTCCTCTGTCTTCCCCATGCACCTGCCGTCCGCTCGCACCGACTCTTGAAATCCGGAGAAATCCCGTCTCTCACGTTCCGCAGTGGGGACCCTCTCTCCTCTGTCTCTGTCACACCGCCACCTGCAACAAGGGAAGTCTGCTTCCACTGGAACAGAGCCTATATCATGTCCTCCTCCTCCGCTCCTCCAGAGCCTCCGTTATCATTTGTGGTGTTCCTTCCCACCGGGTACCGAAACTAGTCTAGCTCTATGGCTCACACAGGTAGTCAACCAGAGAAACTAGACAAACAGCATGCTCTGCGCCTGCGTAAAAAAACACAACGCAGTACAAACTTTTTTTTTACTCCGACAGACAGGGCGACCCATCACTGGCTGGCAGTGAACCAGCGCCACCTGTCGTCTTTGTCATTATTGGGGACTTTCTTCTGTGAATGTCTCTCTCCATCCATAAATCTACTACTGCTCCTGCACGTTCTAGCCAACTACCGACGGTAGACACTGCCCATGTTTCATCTTTGGTCATTGGACTGAAAGATGGGTGTGTAGTGGGTAGTGGGCGGCTACACCCATCAGGCTACACTCACTGTAGCCTGGATGAATGCCTTATGTTTTATTAATTGAGTACAAAAGGAGTCAAGGACACCAATGTAAGCCATTATGCTTTCTTGTGGTTTAAATCCTGTTAGTAGACCTTCTAATAAAGTATTCAATTAATCAATCAATCAATCCAGAAAGGGGATGTTGTATACTTTAAAGGACGACTTTTCACCACTTCTCAACCCATGTTCATATAAATGGTCCTCAGTAATGTTCATGATAAAATAGCACAATGTTTTCTACTGGGCTTGTGTCTCTTAGGACTCAGGGCTGTGGTGGGCAGTTCAGAAACCCACCTACCAGTGACATCATCGTCAGGCAGATTAAGCACCATTCCTATTGGGCACGAATCGATATCTATACCTATATCTTTCACCATTGTATTTTTTTATATAGTTGGTGTGAACACTGCCATCAACTTGACTTAGAACAATTTTAAAACTATATTTTTTATAGTTCTAGATGTAGTGCTCAGTGTGAATGGCGGTGAGAACAACAGCTTCCATTATAGCATAGTAACTTTTCAGGAATAGGAAGCCTGCAGTTTCTATTAGCTTGGATTCCCTGTTGATGAAGTCACTGGTAGGTGGGTTTATGAACTGCACATATCCCTCCTGAGACAGAGTAAGAAATTGTGCTATTTTATCATGAACAATTCATGGGTTGCATTTGTAGTCCTAAACCGGCCATATTGAGAACCAACACGGGTGTTCAATATGTCTGATTGGCATAGAACCAATGTTCTACGTTAATCAAAACACTTGTGTTGGTCCTCAAAATGGCTGGTGTAGGACTACAAATGCAACCCATGAATTTATAGCGAGGACCAATTATAAGATAGGTTGAAAAGTGGTGAAGTTGTCCTTTAACTACTCCAATGGTTCTCAATGTGGAGTCCGGTCCCCCAGGGGTCCTTGAGGGGGTTCCAGGGGATCCCCGGCTAAATGATTCCGCTTATCTCTGTTATTTCATATATTGACATACAAACGTAATGAATTAATACAGTACAAATACATCTTCTGGACTAGAGAACTGTACCGTCATGAAACTGTACCTTTTCCTATGCAACCTTCTAATAGTCTTCAATCAATCAATCAAAGAATACACAAGAATGCTTAATTTGATCACTTTCACGGTTACCAAATGACTGACCAAATCGTGTCTATTTGTCTTTGATTGGGGGTCCCAGAGATAGGAAATCTTATCAAATAGTGGTCCATAAGCTAATTCCTAATACATTGGATTGGGAATCACTGAACAACACTTACTGTTTGTTTGTGAATCAATATAGGGGAGAGATAACAAATCATTGAAACACTTCCAAATTCCTAGACAAACTTGAACAGTTGAATACTTGGGCTTTTCTTGAACTAATGATCAGCCATACTGTTAAGTTCAAACGTATTGATTAGCAAGAAGTGAAAAAGTGCCTCTGTCTGGACCCTGTAGAGTTACTAGAGTATAGACCATAGACCAATTTCTCAGAGCGGCAACCATAACTGCGGTGTCAAGAGGCACCGCTTCGCACAGCGACACTGCAGCTACACGACAGCGCTCTGGAAAAACACAGTATCTCAACACAGAGCATCATATGCTCTGTTTTACATATCTATAATCTATCTAGAGATACAGTGGACAGATCTATCAATAGATACAGACATACATATATCCTTTAATAATACATTTGTCAAAGAGGCACTGACTATTATAAAAACAAACAAATGACCCATCAGTATAAATCAGTGTTTATTCAGTGTCTCAATAATTTAAGAGTGATTAGGACAAGAGAAGGTTCAGTGTTCCCACCGGCAGTTCTAATGTGAGCCAACCTGTTGTTGGTGATATAAAACCTGCAACGCTCTCTAGTCTCAGATAAGCTATAGACAACGCTCCAGGCACAGTTCTGTTGCCCTGTGTGATCCAGTAAAACATCAGTCCAAGGCACACACACACCTCTGTGGAGGACAACGTGGCTTTAGTGTGATAAAGTGATAAGTAGTGGCCTCTGGGACAGAGAGGAGCAGCAGCTCACATCAGTCTTCCAGCAGTCTCTGTGGGACCCAAACCTCTTAATGCACCAATAGCCCACAACAACAACAAAAAAAACTAAGGCCAGAGAGGTACAGGAGCCACTGGCTTACAGTATATGCCATGCAGATTGCACTTGCAGAGCTGTGGGCCAGCTGTTCTATTATATTCAGCCTAAGCATTGGTCCCATATTCTGGAATCCTTCGAGTTAGAGCAGGTAATACCCTCCATAGAATGAGGCTGGGCTAGTGAGTGTATGTGTTGTGTTCTGGTGCTGCTGTAATTAGTTAGCAGTGTTGATGATGTGGTCTTCTATGCCGGGGCTTCAGAGCCATCTTGCTTTTCTTTGTAGACTCGCAGTATGGCCTCACACACAAACTGGAACTGACACTGAAACACAAGACAATGTGCTGTTAGTTAACGCAACAATACACTGCATCACTCATTGTTGCCATCGTTGCCTTTAACCACTTGAGCCCCATTTAAAAATAACAATGAAAATAACTAATTTACAAGCTCAAAACAAGCTTTTTTGAATCTTTTCACTATATATATATTGACAAGCCCACAATTGGGACTCTAGGGTGAAAGTGACACATAATCTACAGAGGTGGACAACCTGAATGTTCACATGCTTCTAAATTACCCTGAACTGTCTCTTACTTTGACAGACTGTGACATGCACTCCTACACCGGACACAATTAGTTGGGAATGACTTCTGCACTATCCATCTCAAATGAGGTGAAACCTTTGCGAGAATTTGCATCATCCTCAGACCCACGGCCTGGTAGATACAGACATTTGTGGTTTTCGGTTCTCAGAAACCGTACAACCACATGACCATTCGGCACTGCACACCTCAGGGTCATAGGAGACACACACGGCAAGTTTGAGGCCATTGGGTCTGACACTTTCCAAGTTACAGTATGCCGGCCATAGACTGACAGACACAGAGACAATATAGTATAGCCAGATGCACATCATTAGTGTAATAGTGTCCTTTAAGTCTCTACACCATGGATCCCCAAAACTGAACAAAATTTCACAACCCAACCTTGTTTGTGTTGTGTATCGCTATGTGTGTACATTTACAAACTGTGTGTGTGTGTGTGTGTGTGTGTGTGTATGTGCGCGCGCGTGCGTGTGTGGCTATGTCATAAATAGGCGCACATCTGGAGAGAATAGGCGAACATTCAGGCAAATCGCAGATCTTACGAAATTAGGTGTACAGGGATTAAAAGGGAAGTACAGACCCTTGGGGGACTCCAGTCAACTAAGGGGTTGAATGGTTAAAACCTTATTATACTTTACTATAGGCCTACTGTATGTCTGCTGAAAACAGCAGATCTGCAGAGCTTTTTTTTAATGCGAGCAACACCATCATATGAGTATAACTCGAACATGAGAATTGCATTGACTGCACACGCTTTAATTAGTTCTGGTGTTATCTGTTTCAAGAGTACATTTCTTTTCTTGTGTGATCCTTGACACAAGATTTGAGAATCCCAGGCCTAAATTTGTACTATAACCATTAAATAATAATAACAATAATAATAATAATAATAATAAAATAAGTAGTAGTAGTAGTAGTAGTAGAGGCAACTAATTCATTTGCACACAAAGCAACTTCTACTGGCGCAGTGGAACACTGCTCCCTCTCAATAAAGGAAAAAATCAATAACCAACTGCCTCAAGGACTTCCTCCCCAGAGAAATCATGATATAAAACATGACATGGGACCAGCTACATGTCAAAAGCAGCTGCGTGTGCCCTTGACAAACAAGTAGTGAGCTAATCCAGCGTGAAGGCTAGCTGTGACGTGACGTGTCTCTGTACCGTGGTCTGGACCATCATGGCTCGTTGGTCTCTCAGCGTTCTGACAATATCCAGGGGGAACACCGGCCGACCCTCCTCCAACAGAGTCAGCGCCGTCTCCATGGTGATAAGAACACCTGTGCGTCCAATCCCGGCACTGAAGTCAACATTTAGAGCAAAGGGGAAAACAATTACAATGTTCAGTTGTCCACAGTACATAAATTAATGATGTTTTGGCGAGTGTGTGTGTATGTTTTACCTGCAGTGTACCATAAGTGGCTCCTCTCCTCTTCTCCTTTCTCGAACACAGCTGACAAACAGTAGGAAGTCAGAAGGGTCATCTGGTACGCCGTGGTCCGGCCACGCTACGTACTGGAGATGAGTGACTGCCCGCTCCTCACCCCGCTACACACACACACACACACACACACACACACACACACACACACACACACACACACACACACACACACACACACACACACACACACACACACACACACACACACACACACACACACACACACACACACACACACACACACACACACACACACACACGTACAGAGGGTGAGGAAGATAGTGTTAGGAAGCATGCATTTAAAACTGTGCACATTTAAAGTTGAGAAAACTGATTACACATGAGAGAGGACCTACAGTACATAACTACAAAGAAATTACAAAAGCGGCGGCCGAAGGGAAGAACAGGTGGGGGAGGACAAACCAACAGGTGACCTGTACATTTATTTTGGAAGGGGATATGGTTGAAGAAAGACCAAATAGAAGACGGAGAAAGAATAAGAGAGAGGGGGGAAAGTGAAATCCAAAAGGAGGAGTGTGGCTGTGTTCAGGAATTGTGCCGGGCGAGTGGCCTGTGACTGCATGCAGGGATGAACTGACTCAGCCAGGAGAACAGATGGGCGCGCACAGCGGTAGATTAGAGAGAGTGCTTGTGTTTGTGTGTGACTCCATACTGTCTTTATTTACCTGTGTTCACCATGTAATCTATTAAGGCAAACAGCTCTGTTTGATCACATAATATACCACGGTCACATGGAAGACGCTCACATACGGTACGCACAAATATCTATTGCCCTCAGGCCCCTCACACCCCATCCATGAGCCTGAAGTTAAGCCCATTTTTCTCTCTCTCACACACACACACACACACACACACACACACACACACACACACACACACACACACACACACACACACACACACACACACACACACACACACACACACACACACACACACACACACACACACACAGGAAGAGATTATATGCAGACTAGAGTTAGTTTTGTCCAGAGTATGTGTTGCCTGCGGTGAGCTCTGTTATGTGACATATGGCATAAATCACTGTACATGCCACAGAACATAGAAACAGAAACCCCCATGTTGCATGACTGGAGTCATGCATACACTACATGGCTTTTGTCGTGTCAGGGTTATTGAAAGCGGGGGTGCTCTTTTGCATTTAGCTGAAGCAGGTAGCTACCGTACCTGTGTGTGTGTCAGGGTGAACTGTCGTGTGACGTAGGCCAAGTTACATTCCTCCGAGTGACAGCTCACCCTCAAGTACCCATAATCTCTCACTTCTGGGGGATGCGGCCAGTACTGGTGACACTTAGTCTGAAAGTGTATGACATCATCCATAAAGAACATTATTTCTGACACGGGCCATTAGTCACATACAGTAATAATATAACACATCGCTGCTACCTGGAGGCTCTCAGGAAATTAAACTCAAGTTTCGACAATGCATTTTAACCACTTCTCTCAGGAACAGGAAAGGAACAGGATGTAAAATGATTTTCAATTAGGGCTGGGTGATATATGACTTCAGACATCAAATCAATATTACGATTTCAAACTTTGTTTCAAACTTTTTCCTTGATTACGATTAATGAACAATTATTTAATAAATAAATAAACACAAAAGATAACAGATCTACAAGCACTGTGATGCGCTGTGAGCTTGGCACCATTGTACAAAGAAGTACACTACAGGTCAATTCATCGATATCAACGGGGGGAAGAAATACTTTCTTCTCGATTATACATATCAGTTTCAATTTTTTTCTTGGTGTGTGTGCGTTTGCCGGCAAGTAGAGATTGTCTCCTTAATCAATTAATGAGAGCATCTGGTTACCAAGCAACAGGCAAGCCGACACGGAGGCAGCTTCATTGAATGATTCCACGTGTGAATGCATCTTGTGTGCAAAGAATACATCTCATCGGCATCCTGCTCACACCTTATGCTTAATTCATACTCATCGTACGATTGTGTGTCACGTGTCAAAAATTGCTCACGAGCTCACAGCACATTGAGACGCGACAGGTTGTGAGCTTGTAGATCGGCCATCTTCAGCACGCAACACTGGCATGTAATGAATTATAAATCAGGCTCCGCATTCAGCTGCGCTGTAGTCTGTGAAATCCTGTTGATTGCAAACAGCTGCCGCCATTGATTATTTTTGTAGGAAAACTAAACCGCTCGCAAACCTAGTAATAACTGTAATTAAAAAATCTAATTAAACACGATACATCATGTAGCAATGTTGGCACGACAACGATCACAGGAACAATGGATATTGTGTGTTATAGATGAGGTATGCATGTACCCGTCCCCTCTCTGTGAGAGTAGTAAGCATAATGATGGTGTGTGTCTGTTGCTCCCACACACTCTGCCAGAAGTGAGTGCAGGTCTGTGGTAGAGGACCCTGAGCGGCAATGTAACGCAAACACACACCAGACACTGGGGGCGCCATCTACGAGACAGACACACACACAGACAGACAGACAGATAGACTTGCTCTCGCTAACACACACAGGGTTGAGTATATATACAGTACAGTATATCGTCGTTGTCGGGTGGAAACCTTGTATGTCCAAAATCATTCGTTTTGTATTGATCATTTTAAAAAGGATTAGCCGATCTACAAGCACACAACACCGCGAGGCGTTGTGTGCTTGTAGAGCTGCTATTTTCCCTAGTTTTGTGCGACAATCTTGTATGATAAAGCAGGACTTTACTTTGCGAAAAAACATACAAATTTGAAACTTGGAGATACAAGGTTTCTGCCCGACAGTGACGATATATACGAGATGACGCCATGGGACAAAAAGAGATGATTGCATATCAGCAGTGATATAAAGTAACTAAGTACATTTACTTAAGTAATGTACTCAAGTACAATTTTGAGGTATTTGTATTTTACTTGAGTATGTCCAATTTCCAATACTTTTACTTCTACTCCACTACATCTCGGAACCAAATATTGTACTTTTACTCCACTACATTTATTTGAAAACTTTAGTTACTAGTTACTTTGCAGATATAATTATATTATAAAACATACATAAACCACTTTAGCCTTATTTCATACAGTGGCTATTTTCAAACATTTTTTTTACTTGATCCCAGTACTTTTATACTTTTACTCCATTAATTCCGTACTTCTACTTGTAACAGAGTATTTCTATATTGCAGTATTGATACTTTTTCCACCACTGATGCTATACACATTACAGTATATATACAGGGTTGAGTATATATACTGTATACAGTATATACATGAGATGACGCAGTGGGACAAAAAGAGATGATTGCGTCATACCGTGATGTGGCTGGCATTGATGTAGTCCTCTTGGTCCTGCAGAACCACCCTGGTAGTGTCATCTGAAAGGAGAGAGGAGGTAGACAGTTGTACAGTTGTTGATGGTTTGGGCAGTTACATTTTCATGACGCACCACAGGGAAGTACTATACTGTACTGTTGGACTAAGGTTATCCAAGGTAATACAGCACGCTGTGGGGTTGGGGAATGTGTAGGGATGGGACCATATGAAAATGTCATGTCACGATTATTGTGACCAAAGAAATTGTGATTAACATCCATTATCCAGGGGCGGAACATTTGCCCAAAAAAATAGCTAATCTACGTTGTGACGTGTTGTGAGCTTGTAGAACGGCTACTTTCTTGCAAAGAGATTTGGTAGAGTGAAAAAAAAAAATCACACCCGTGTGAAGTGGAGCTGTGTGTGTGTGTGTGTGTGTGTGTGTGTGTGTGTGTGTGTGTGTGTGTGTGTGTGTGTGGATCATGTGTACCGATTTTTGTGACATTTGAAGAAAATATGTAGGAAAAGGAGCAAAAAGTGTGTTTTGGAGAAAATTCAAGATGGCGGAAAATCTATCATGGCGCAAATGGGCGTGGCCTATATGGGGAGATGCGTCATGACCCAAGGAATCCAGGGAAAAAATATTTTTAATTTTCCGACCTACGGTTCAAGAGTTACAGGCCAAAACGTAAAGTGGGGTGTTATGGCGCCACCATGCGGCCAAATGACACAATTTTCTTTTATTTAATCCTTGAAATCATTATGAACCTCCTCTCCAAGTCTTGAAACTCTAGCCCCTATGGTTTGCGAGAGACAAATAATTGAATGTGAGTTTTTGCAATTCCCATTATAAGTCAATGGGGAAAATTAATTCACTAATAAATTAATTTCAATTAAACTATAGAACCTTTCTCTTAGAAAAGTAATAGCCCACGATTCCCGAGTAAGCCGGTCGATTTGACATATGGCGCGAGTGTGTGGTGGCAAAACTGTGGGACTAGTGGCGTGCCGAAGTTTAGGAAGTTCAGGCTACATACACACACACACACACACACAGACAGACCCACACGGCCAC
The DNA here is from genome assembly GCF_963921795.1 of Nannobrachium achirus. Taxonomy (NCBI): domain Eukaryota; kingdom Metazoa; phylum Chordata; class Actinopteri; order Myctophiformes; family Myctophidae; genus Nannobrachium; species Nannobrachium achirus. The sequence goes on along the minus strand of NC_137811.1, from coordinate 43,181,240 downwards.
GTATAGGGAGCCTGTGCTTCACACAGCTCCAAAAAAGTCTGTATCAAGTACGTTATTTACAGGCCGTTTGAATGGTACCGGATATGCAGCTCGGCAAATAAAAGGTGAATTGATCCCAGTGCATGACAGAGGATAATTTCACCATAAATTTAAATCTCCACAATACGATTACTGTGAGTGTTATTAACGATTATGGTCCCATCCCTAATGTGTTGGTGGAAATACATGTAGATACAGACAGACAGGCTGACAGACAAAGAGAAAAGACATGACTCACATGGCAGAACATCTTTATATCTGTTCTTGTCCATGTTCTCAGAGAGTCGAGCACAGGTTAGTGACAGGCCAGGTTTCCGCCTGTAAAGGTTCTGCAATACATACACATGCACATAATACACATTACAAAAAAGAATACACACAAATCACACATTAAAAAACATTCAGCATCTAGCAGATTAGGGCCAACATCTGTTCCCAAACCAGCACTTAAAAAGGCATCCCAAATAAGTGAGTGTGACTGTGAGTTATTAAATCCTGCTTAAAGTATAATAGAAATGCAACCATTTCTGGTCTTTGTCATTCTATTACAGTAGCTATCTGTGTTCCCTCTAATATACGACCTGTGTGTGTGTGTGTGTGTGTGTGTGTGTGTGTGTGTGTGTGTGTGTGTGTGTGTGTGTGTGTGTGTGTGTGTGTGTGTGTGTGTGTGTGTGTGTGTGTGTGTATGTGTGTGTGTGTGTGTGTCCTTGTGTCCACATACCTCAAAGTGGAAGGAGAGCGTTCCTGACGGTATTCCTCTCTCCAGCTGTTTCATTGAGTCCTCCAATGTACTGACACGCTCTGACTGGCCAGGCGACTGTGGCTTGTCTCCCTGCGATTGGCCAGTCAGTGTTAGGGCGGGAGGAAACTGCAGCACAGGTGCCACACGCCCAGGACCTACAGTACAACATAACGTTGCTGTCAGGTATAAACCTTGTTATGTCCAAAAGTTTACTTTTCATGAAATGGAAAAAAGAACCTGTGTTCCAATTGCTCTTATTATTATTATTATTATTACCTTATTATTTAGTCACAAACACTTTTTAATACTTTTCATTTGTTAAATATTTATAAAACCCACACACAGACACACTTAACCACGTTCACTTCTAAAGATACATTTGCCAATCTACAATCTCACAACGCCTTGTGAGCTTGTAGATGGGCTATTTGTGCTACTTTTGTGAGACACTGTAGTGTAACATGAAATGTTTAAATATGTAGATATAAGGTTTCGGCCCAACAGTGACAATAAGGTGCATACACGCATTCAAAAGTGCACATGATCCCACACACCCTTTCTTTTTTCTTTATACCACTATTTTGTAACCCATTTTTCACCCAGTGCCAATTGCCTAAACTGTAATCCTGGGCCCTAATCGCCAATCTGGGGAAAGCTCTGAAGTGAGCTCATGCTTTCTTCAATGCATGAGGAGTGAGTGCAGGCTGCTTCTTATCACCTAACGGGGGAGTTTCCCCGGTTGGACATAGCGTGTGGAAGGAACACATAATTCCAACCAGTTCCTTTCCCCTGCATCGATATAAAGAACAGGATTACTGCATGTTTTTTGTGAGCGTACCTACCTTAGGGGACACAGGGAGAACATGCAAACTCCAGAAAGGTCCTACACACCTTTACGTCTGATGAGCAAGTCCAGTTCTCTGGAATGTGACTCTCTGCTGGCTCGTATGAACATGACCACCTGGTCGTGCGTGTGCTCTGAAATGTCTCGACCGTTGATGAGGACCACCAGGTCTCCCTCTAGCAGCTTGGGTTCACATCGCCCTGCCTGGAAACATACGTACACACGCTCACTCAAAGCAAAACCACTTGAAGCCTATTATACTTTGGCTATTATTCAGAATAATTTTGACAAAGTTCATGCAGGTCCCTGGCACAAAACCTTTTCAGATGGTGGTCAGAAGCCAAATAAATATTAATCTGGGGGTTCTTGACATGAAAATATTTGAGAAACAAAGTAATAAAACCATCCTTCTAGCCATCCATCGATCCATCGATGCTTTGTTTACATTTCATCACAAGTTAACGCAACACAACCACATAGTCAAACACAAATAGCTCTGAGTCGGTTCTTACAGGTGAGTCAGGTTTAACGTGGGATATGGCTAGAGGCATCTTCTGATCCACCCCACCCTGGAAGGAGTTTGGAAAGATGAAATGAAGCAAGAGTGAGGGAGACAAACACATATTACTCAAAACGTTTCTGCGTGCGTTGTGTGTATGTGTTTGAGAGCAAGAGAGACTCACTTTAACATTGAAGCCAAACTTGCCTTCCGGATCGGGGGCAATGCGTATTAACAACAGATCACCGTCTCCTGGTGCCCCCTACAAACATAGATGCAGGAAGATAATTCTTCATAATGAATAATAAAAGCAGAAACTAATGAAAAATACTAACGGTCGGTTACCCATATCTACACATATTTCCAGTCTATTCCTTAGTCCATGGGTCTCCAACAGGGGTTACAGGACCCCTAGGGGGTCCTCAGAGTTACTACAGGGGGTCTTCCAAATCTTTGTGTGATAGAAACCTTTTTTTTAACCATTTGAATCCTAGCATCACTATTCTGTAGAGGAACATTTGCTGAAAATAGCAGAACCAAAAGTGGGCTTGAGGATCTGCTATTTTTAATGGTTTGGTGCAAAAAGAGCAGACAAGGTACAGAGCCATGGGTCAAGTTTTACTAAATGGTTAAACGTCTGAAAATACACCTTAACATGAATCCAACATATTAATAGAAAAGATAATGTGCAAACAAACAAACAACACTGATGATAGTGCTGTCAAACAACTAATAATTAATTAATTAATTAATTTGTAAAATAGTTCTGCAACTCATAATGGCGGTCCCTGCTTCAGCTCTCTCTCAGCTAATAGGGTCCATGGCCTGAAAAGACCCTTGTCTTAGTCCATAGCGTCATATATACAAAATATGGGTTGGGATGCAACACAAGCATGCATACAGCATGTGCACACACACACACACACACCATGAGGGTGATCAGATAACTGACCTTGTCCCTGTAGTGTAAACTGGGCTCGCTGTCCTCTTCTCCCGTGCTGATGTCATCAACTTGTGACGAACCTTCCTCCAGTGTTTGGCTGTGTGTGCCAGAGAGACTGGTGTAAAGTAAACAGAGTCAAATTGTTGGTTAGATTGGAAGAGATTTATACTTACAAAAAAGCAATCAACAAGCTCACAACACCTTACATTGTGAGCTTGTAGATCCTCTATTTGTGTTGCGTGACACCATCGTATGATAGGGTAAGAATTAAGCAAGTGTGTTGTCTTCCTAATACTGACCGCTGTGGAGAACTGTCCCCCTCACTGTCTCTGCTGCTGGTGACGGAGGCCCGGTACGTGTAGAACACATCCTCCCCCTCTGACATGTCTTTCAGATCATTGGTCAGCTCCGCCGAGGAGGGGCGGGGCTTGCGGATGCCATGTCGAACGCGGGGACTCCGCCTGCCATGGAGACCATAAACTTCAGCCGATCTACAAGCACACAACGCCTTGCTTGTAGATCGGCTGTTTTCACTAGTTTAAATCATTTTAACAATGATAAATACAAAACAAACAGTTTTGGACATACAAGTTTTCCACCCGACAACAACGTTATGCTTGTGTGTTTGTACATGTTCTGTCCAAGAGGGTTTACATGTGCAGTCCAAGGTAGAGCACGCACATCCAAATATCTGAAAGCATGAAAAAGAAAAAAGATCCACAGACTTGTGTTTGTCTTCTCAGACCTGACGAAGACCCTGACCGGTTGAAAGGTTGTCCTACTAACTAATTGACTGCCACGTGACGAGATTGACAAGATATTCACACGGCGGCCATCTTGCCATTAAGTTAATAATGAAATGCCACCCAGTTGCCAGCCGGTGTAGGTACAGTTTTCATTGCAAATTTCAAACATGGCCGCCTGGTGAATATGGTCAATAGAGATCGGTCCTGGCTGCCACTGACGAGATTGGCGAGATATCTCTTATATTTCATATTTAAAAAGAATATTACAAGTAAGACGCCCAATGGCACGAAGCGGCCGCCAGGTTACAAACAACAGAGCTTCTAAATACGGCACACACACACATAGACACATGTGAGAGCGAGAGGATCGCCACAGCTGACAGAGCTCAGACAATCAGCGGCGTGTTAAACTGCGTGTTATACAACAGGTGGGTGCAGGCAATCAGTGACAAACCACAGACTCATGTGAGTGAGATACAGCGTGACTGACGGACGGACATGAGGTGGACTTTTTCATACTAACAGAAAAAAATATATTTAGCGGTATATAAACCGCGACAAGGTGCCTAAGTGCCCGGGACAAAGTGCATCCGGTCTGGACAGAAAACGGAAACCGGTTCTCCATAGACTACCATGTTAAATCCTGCCTCTCTCTCCATTGAAAACAATGCTCATAAAATAGTGAAAACAAAAACAAAACCAGAACCATAAAAATAGGTTCAGGAAAGTTCTGGTTCCACTTCGGAGTGCCAACTCGAACTCTTTGACGTCTCTGTGTGTCACTCCAATTCCCAAAATGCGACGGGGTATCACGTGACCGGGAAATTCTGTTCCCTCGTAGCACAAAAGTGCATTTATCTTCTAATCTAACTTTTAAATCACGTTCATGTTTAAAACGCGGCCTTCTCTACCGGCCGTTACAAAAGCACTAATGCCCGCGATTGTAATTTTTCTGTCTTGAGTGAAAGAAAATACTATTGTGAAAAAAAAAAAAAAACAGACATGCTCGGATTACATTGACTCGGATTACTTTTTCCATGGAGCTGCAGAAAGAGGTAAAATGGCGGGTTTCCATGCCAACTGCCAATTAAATCTTACTAGAAGCTCAGCCGCCCGGGCGCCCTGGCCAACTCGGGAACAATGTAAATAGGGAATGCCCCGCCCTTTAATGCAAACCCCATTATACCTGTTGTCATAGGATCTGTTTTGACAATCTGTTTGCGTGTGTCCATTTATGCCCATATACGGAGATATCTGTCTGTCTACGTCCATTTTATGCCCATATATGGAGATGGGCGGCCGAGCGTCTAGTGTAAATAGGAAATGAATGCCCCGCCCTTTAATGCAAACCCCATTATCCTGTTGTCATAGGATCTGTTTTGACCATCTGTTTGCGTGTGTCCATTTATGCCCATATATGGAGTTATAAGTCTGTCTGCATCCATTTTATGCCCATATGGAGATCTCTGTATCTGTTTGTCTGTGTCCCTTTATGCCCATTATGGAGATCTCTGTATCTGTCTGTGCCTCCGACTGTGTTGCAGACACAGTGCCGGTTCCCCCTTTAATTCAAAACCCTATTATACCTGTTGTCATAGGACCCGTTTTGACCATCTGTTTGCCTGTGTCCATTTATGCCCATTGACTCATGTGGCGTACGTGATGTCAGAGCCTTTTATGAAGTGATGTCACAATGAGTCAGTGCTTGCGCCGATTTCCTCCGGAACAGCCTGATGTCAACAATCAGCGCCGCATAAGGAGATTCCGAACATTTCGCGCCGGTTCAGGAAAACCGCGCGTCGGGTCGGGTCGAGGCCCGGCACTGCACTCCGCGCCGGGGAACGCGCGTGCCGAATCTGAAGCCGGTGGGACGAACGGTTCTCGAGATACGCGGATTACAGACAGACAGACACGCAGAGACTTCTCGCATTTATAGATAGATAATCCTGGGCACCCGATGTGTTAAGACGCAGTCACAGTTATAAACAGATCATACCAGTTGGGTGTGGTCGGAGGGGATCTAGATGGCAGACTCTTGGTCTCCAGGTGCTCAGCTGAAACAGACCTTCGAAGGACCGGGTTCCACACCATCCCTCCCACCACTCGCCGACACACCGGACCACTACATATCAAGGGGAGAGGAATAGAAAGACTGTAACATTTATATACCGTAGTTACTTTGCAGATATAAATTATAATATTATAAAACATACATAAACCACTTAAGCCTTTTAGTTTATACTATGGCTATTTGAAGATAGCCGCGACGCGTTGTGGGCTTGTAGATCTGTCAAACATTTTGTACTTTTACTTTTGGTACTTTAAGTACTTATTGATGCCAATACTTTTATACTTTTATTTAAGTACATTTTGAATTCCAGACTTTTATTTGTAACGAAGTATTTCTACATTGCAGTATTGATACTTTTACTTAAGTAAAGAATGTGAATACTTTTTCCAGCACTGGACTACATGTGACTGTGCACACACTCACGTTTCATTTTTACTGTTTCCCAGGCCCAGGTGCTGTGTGATCAGCTTGCTGTAGGACTGAATTGTTGTTGTTGTTGTTGTTGTTGTGGTGTTGTGCTTTGGGCTCCTGGCTGTCCGGTTAGCGCTGAAGAAGGAATGGTGATCCACGCAGGACCTCCAAAGATTCTTACAAGTCTTGGGACAGGGCAAAGCCAGAGACACAATGCAATCCTGGGTCTCCCCCTGCAAATCACAGAGGACAGACAGTACAATACAATTCACAGAATTCTCTTTCAAAGGTGACATGGGACCGAAGCCGAAGACACAGGAATACTAGACTCACGTGTTTCCGTTTGAGGTGAATGAGAAAGCGTTTCCTCTTGAAGGAAATCTTGATGATGTTCCCCCTGCATGATAATGGCGATGAGAGGGTTTAATGGGTCAGAAAACTAGGCTGAGGAGTGGGGACAACCCATCACATGACTGCACAGCTGTCATCATCACTCACCAGGGGAAGAAACTGGAGCAAATCATATTGCAGAACATAGCTACACCACTTGAAGCCAAACCGACCAAGAGGGGGGCATTATTGGAGTCCTGAGTAAGAGTGATGAGAGCGAGAGAGAGGGAACGTGATGAATGAAACCAAGGACCAACAAGTTAAAGCAGACAGAAAATAAATGAATATAAGAAAGTAATGTAGATGTGATCTTTTAGTATCTGGATATGGAAAAACATATGGTAATGCAAGGTGTAAACACACAAAGCACGTATTGCAATCGGAATGCGATCACATCTGCCCAGACCTCATCGGGAGGTGGTCTGGTTAACACTGCGTTCAGAATTCTGATCTCAAGACAAAATCCCCCGGGTGAAAATGTTATTATTCAGATAATATATTATCCAGGAACAAGTGTACAGCCAACTAAGAGAGGTGGCTACCGTGGCAGAATGCAGCTCCACTCCGTACAGCTCCAGCGTTCGTGCCGTGTTGAGGAAACATAACTCTGCCTCGCTCTGCTTCAGTCCCCTGGGAAACACACAGAGGAGACGGCAGGGGCATCAATACCAACCGTAGAGAACGTGCTGTGCAAAACGAGCAGAAAGCAGTCTTGAATTTCAGACTATAAAAGGTGCAGATTCCTTTGCAGTACTTGTGCTGTGGATGCAGATCTTCCACTCGGGACAGGAAGTCGTTGTCCTGCTCTGGGATGAAGTGGCACTTGGACAGGTAACCAGGGAGATAAGATGGCATGTGGTCCCGCAGCTCCGCTACAGGGGATGGTGAGAAGAGTCCAAAATGTTACGCAGAAAATAAAACCCATTTGTCAACCCACAGTTGTCAACATAATAAAAGCTTCAGTTAATTCAACTCTGACCGACCCGGGAATTTAACACTGAGGATTTTACTGTGTAGTAGCGCATTCACCAAATATTCGAATATCAAAGTCACTATTCGACGTTGTTCACCAAAGTCGAATATTCGCTTTTTTTTTATTGTTTTCTCTTTAAAAAATATATAGTTTATAAAACTTGGCTAGATAGGAAGTCATAAGAATGAGTTGTCATAGCCCCTGGTGGATGAATTTGTTAATGCTCTATACCAGGGCTTCTCAAACCTTTTTAGGCTGTGACTCCCAAAAATAAACATATTTGAACTGGGGACCCCCCACCCTGACAAGCATTTGGAATTGTAGCTATTACTTTTAATGTGACTCGGTTCCACATATAAATATTGTGAAAATAGCAGATCTACATGCTCACAACGCCTCGCGTTGCGAGGCGTTGTGAGCATGTAGATCGGCTATTTTCACAATGTTCGCCTCTTGCTTACTTCATATTTAACAGTTTGGCCAGTCCTGTCGAATATTCGACTATTCGAATACTTTGAGGTCGAATAATTTGAATACTAAAAATCACTATTCGTGAATGCCCTACTGTGTAGGGTACATAATCAGACCCATTTTGTCAACCCACAGTTGTCAACATAATACAAGCTTCAGTTATAATTTAACTCTGACCGACCCGGGAATTTAACACTGAGGATTTTACTGTGTAGGGTCCTACATGAGAGGTGCAGCTAATTGTTTGCTTACATGCGGGAACAATTACTCGCATGACAGCAATGAAGCCATGAGTCATTCGTTTCTCTACGGTTGAATGAAAATGCAACGGTGACTTACACTGAACAGCGTACGACGCCAGCACCACAGCTGCACTCAGCGGGCACTGCAACCTGCAATCAGACTCTATGATTACACATTGTAATTGCTACACCACTCACTGGAAACTCTGCATCACAAGGGGATAGGTGTTTTTGTTTGCTTGTGTGTGCGATTAGCGTATGCTCAAATGGACACGTGTGTTCCCATGGTGCTCCACTAACCTTCCTTCCCTGATGTCACACCTGATCTGGAGGAAGTACAGGTGCCTACAGAGACGAGATAAGAGGAACTCATGCAACCCAAACTACTTCAAACAGCCCACTCACATAACGTCTGTGTCAAACAACTCGCTGTTCACTCCCATTAACAACTGATACTGACACACAACTAGAGCATTTGTCATAACCTGGTATTTCTATTGATTACCATAGAGACTTGAGTTCAATAATATCTTTTTGTATTTGCCGCATTCCTAAGACAAAAATGTGATTATAGTAAATTTACACCCACTAATTCCAGATGGGGATCCGGATGCATGGCACTGGTTGGGGAAACCGTCAGGGCAATTTGTATTTTATTTTATTTGAATTTTTGTCTTAGGAATGCGACAAAAAACAAAAAATATTATTGAACTCAAGTCTCCATGGCATGACTAATCAATAGAAAAAAGGTCATTTTTGGGGTGAACTACTCCTTTAAGGCAAAGCACTGATTATTATAAAAATGTCAAAATGATATACATCAAACAGGGGGAAACCACTCAATTCACTTTTGATATCACTAGACTAAACATTCATATTCACCTGGTCTGTTCATGTTGCAGAGAGTTGGGGTCAGAGATGAAGTATCGTACTCTGAAATTAAGATAGAAGGGAGAGACAAGCCCTGCATAGGAGGAAAAAACATTATGTTTTATAGATAAGAAAAATGACATGTAATAGTCAGATAGAATTGCACAAAGGCACATCATTCAAATCAGATACCTTTCAGCTGCTTCTTCAATGGCTTTTCAGGCTCTAACCATCTCTGAAAGAGGAACACAGGGTCATTCAAAGTACAGAACATCTATAATACAATAATTACAATCACAGCCAAGGTTGCCAGCTCACCGGAGAGTGTGTGCTGGCTTTGATGGAGACAATTGCCGTGCTGGATTCTCGGATCTGTAGACTAAAAAGCTGTCTCTCTAGCAAGCCGAGGTGATTGAAGACCAGATCTAACAGAACCACACCTTCATCCTGTTTCTGGAAAACCAGGGAACACAACGTCAAAAGTGAGACTTTCTCAAATGGTCTAAAACCTTTTTACACTGAATATTAAACATAACACCGTTCAATAACAGAATTCCTCTGACCCTCAGTTTAGGTTAAATTATATTAGATATATTAGATAGGAAAATTGGTCAACACAACGGTTAAAAGACACCACAGTAAATGATTATATACAGTATTATGCTCCTGCTTTCCTTTTTGCTTTATTAAGTTATTTGTACTTTTACTGTAAAGCACTTTGCTTTATTCTTGCTCTGTAAAGCACTTTGAGCTCATTTCATGACATGAAAGGTGCTATACAAATAGTTTATTGTTATTATTTTTTAAATAAAATGAAAGCAATGTGCTCTGCATACGCTGTGAGAGGGGGAGAGAGAGAGAGAGAGAGAGAGAGAGAGAGAGAGAGAGAGAGAGAGAGAGAGAGTCTGACGTTGTATGAATTGAGTACAAAGGGACCCCAATCTAAAGCTCTTGTGGTCTAGTTGACCTTATATCAGTGAACTGTACTGTCCTGTACCTTTTCCTAAGCAAACCTCTAATAAAGTATTGAATCAATCAGTCGTGGTAGGGATTATTCATTTAAGTTAAATGAGTTTTGTTTAACCCATTTAAAAACGCCTTCTAAATCCTGACCAATGCAAAACTGCATATACTGTAGGCTACATAGCAACACAAACCCCAAAAGGGGTTGCCATCCTAAATGGGTTAAAAACTCTCAGTGTTGGATGAATTAACAAAGAGGACTTGTCTTGTTGTCTTCTACCTGCACCACCATTATGACATTTCAAGTCCCACTTTTGCGCTCCACCCCACTGTTTAGGAAACACTGCTCCAGGTGCTGACACAGTCAAATGTAATATTTACATCAATGAAGGACATGATTGCCGAAACCTTTGCTTGCCTTGATTTTGTGAATTAATACGCTTCTTTTCTTGCGTTTCTTGTTCAGAACACGACTCAAATGAAACCATGCACCTGAGTGGATATGTGGGGCTGCTAACAGATCACGTTTCCATCTCCTAGCATGAGTACTGTATAGCATACCTGAGCGTGTATGTACTATGTATAACACAGGCTTTAAGTTTAAAGTGCTGTAGCTTACTCTATGGCTCAGATATGGATATGTGTCAATGAATGCAGCGAGCATTGGCAACATGCGATACGAGGAGTCTCATATAGGACAGCCACAGTAGTTTCTCTGACCTTATATTCGAACTATCCTTAGAATGGCAGAGGTTTATTAGGAGGTGCTGCCCTGGAAAGCAATACAGTGACTTACATTCTCGGAGAGAATGCCTGCATGCTGAGGTAAGCTCATGCATGCATGGTTGGCATGATGATGGAGGCCTCCCATATGTGAAAGGCTCCGCTCGGCTTATAAAAATAACGCAAAGCAACGATTCTGAAAGAGAAGAAGTCCATCGAACCAAGGGCACTGTGCTGAACAAACAGGAGGCCGGATCAATGGAGAGGCGAAAGAGGAGTCTCGCCATGTCATCCACTGACACTACAATCATTAGCACTGCACAGAGACAGATAGGACCATCATATGATCCTGTGTGTGTGTGTGTGTGTGTGTGTGTGTGTGTGTGTGTGTGTGTGTGTGTGTGTGTGTGTGTGTGTGTGTGTGTGTAGACAAACTCTTTGCAAAGACTGAAGTAAAGGCTGTGTAAAGTGAGGCTGCATGCAGAGGTGCAGGTTAGGAAATGAATGTAGTCAATGGAAATGAGTTGCAGCCAGGCCGTGAGTCCGTGGGCGTCTGGGAGTGTGCGTGTGGCGTGTGTGCATATGCATGCACGCGCGTGTGTTCTTACTCACGCTGACTCTAAATGTCTCGATGGTGCCGTCCAGCAGCTGAACCAGGCAGAGTAAGTCAGGTTTTGGCATGTCGGTTACCACGGTAACTCGGCCTCCCTCTCAAGACAAACACCCTGGCCTCAGCTCATCACTGAGTGGGGACCTGGAGTGGAAACACACACACACACACACACACACACACACACACGTATACAGTATATAGTCAGGTTTTTCCAGGCTGTTGTCTTCCCGTGAGGATGACATCGGGTGGTGAGTAATGTGTGTGCCTGAATCAGTATCAGGCCACAGTGAGTAATGCACCGTGAATGCGAGGGAGCGACTGTGTGTGTGTGTGTGTGTGTGTGTGTGTGTGTGTGTGTGTGTGTGAGTGTGTGTGTGTGTGTGTGTGTGTTAGACGTGACGTGTATGTATGCGAGGCGAGCGTCTGTTTGTGCAATCCATTATTATTTGGCTTGAGTCTGAACATGTCCTCTCGCTCTCTTTTCCCTCCCGTTCTCCCCCAGTGTCTCTCCGCCCTGTGCAGGAGCTGAATGATAAGAATGTTAAATATTCTCTGAGTTCAGCAGCACGCCCATTTTGCACGATCTAAGACCTGCTACTATGGACAATGTATGCACACACACACACACACACACACACACACACACACACACACACACACACACACACACACACACACACACACACACACGTAGGTCTCACATACAAAACAACACATATGATACAGTACATGCATGTGTATGTGTGTGTGTTTGTGTGTGTGTGTGTGTAGCCGGCTAGCCGCGCACCATAGAGGTGTGCACGAGCATGCATGCATGCACTCTCACATGCACATTGCACTCATAGTTCCTTTACTGGCTCAAAGCCAATAGTTACCCATGCTTAAGAATGGGTAACACACAAGAATGTGTGTGTGTGTGTGTGTGTGTGTGTGTGTGTGTGTGTCCTGTTTCTTGGTTTACAGATGAATTCAACCCACACAGAATGGCCTGCCTTGTCAAAGATACACAATGTGTAAGTTAATGTTTGAGCACAGTGCCACTCTCAGAATATATTAAACGGACCTGTTCTCTGTTGCATTCATTGCTTGTTGTTTTCCATGCTAAAACTCTCGCTGGCCAACCCATAATGAATGTGATGTGAATGCTATTTTTAAACGTAGAGTTCAGCTCCATTCACAATTTTCTTTTCAAAGGGATGTTGTAGGTGACAGAAGAATGCAATATAAGCTTTAATTTGTATAAATGTTAAGTTAAAACCATCATAAATGTATGAACACGAGGATTACATTTAGAGTATTAAAGCAAGGCAATGATTGTTTTCTATTGATTGATTGATTGATTGATTGATTGATTGATTGAATACTTTATTAGAAGTTCGCATAGGAAAAGCACAGGACAGTACAGTTCAGAATCTTAACTTGTATCTGAACTTCATATACAAGGTCAACTGATAGGATTTAAACCCAAGAAAGCCCAAAGGCTTATGACACCCACCAGAGACAGCTAGATGACCAACCTTTAACCTCGTCTACTCTCCCAAACGTAAACAAGAGGAATACGCCAGCCAGCCAGCCAGGCCTATTCCAAAGTATAAAGCCTTGAGCTGACACAGTATACAGCCTATCGACAACATGGAGATTGAGCTCTGTTGTCTTGTTATATTATGACCTCTCTTGTACTTTGTTCTACTGCGCGATCAAGGAAACCTGTTGACAACCTAAACTTCTCTCAGCCTCACCCAAAGAAGGACTCTCTCTGGAACAACAACACTGTCACACACTGACACACCATTCGCAAACTTTCTTTTAAAAAGCCCGACACACTACTACGGCGTGGCCTGTGATCATGTTATGTTATGCAGCTTTAGATAGAAGATAGAAGTGTAGAGATGCATAAGAAGTACCTTCAGTCGTCCTGAAGTGGAGCATTTCCTCGCCAGATCAGATCGACCTCTCGGCGGGGCGCGTCCCTCCTACGGACCAGCAGGTAGAAGGTAAATATCCGGGATAAGTTTCTCATCCCTCCTCTCTCTCTCTCTCTCTCTGTGAGCTGCGGTGATTCCTACACCACAGCCCCGCCCCTTCCCAGGCGCGCTCCCGAGTCTGGGACTGTGTCTGGGCTGGACGCGCGCTCAATGTTGTAAATAAGTAACTAAGTACAAGTAGGCCAACTGTAGGCCTACTTTAAGTATCATTTTGAGGTATTTAGTTTTTACTTTACTGGAGTATTTCCAGTTTTCAGTACATCTCAGAGGTAAATATTTTACTTTGACTGATTATTTGAAAACTTTAGTTTAATACTTAGTTATTTAGCAATTATAGCAAACTAGTCCTTACCCGTTCAAAGATATGAGCTCCGAAATGATGTGCAGTGTGTGGGTTATGGGGTGTGCACTGTGCACACAGTATATGAGGGATGGAAAGTAACTTTAACTGGTGCTTGCATGATAATATAGTAGGAGCATCAATGTAAGAAATACCCGTTTCGTTTAAAGGCTACATAGATACTGTGTACCGATCTACATGACAACATCACACACACACACACACACACACACACACACACACACACACACACACACACACGCACGCACGCACGCACGCACGCACGCACGCACACACACACAGAGCTGGTTAAACATGTTGCCCCATGCTAGATGCAGAATAGATATGCCTCATGCTAGATGCAGAATAGATAGTAGTTACACCATAAAAATGCTAATATACAGCATATGATTTGTGAAAGTGACAAACGGGCTTCACAGTTGTGTCAGGTGTGTTCATATGCTAATGGTGATGCGATTTCAGATCAATTGCTCCAGCCACTGAGGAGAAACGCTGTGACAGACACTCAGACATTCGCAAAATTATAGTATAGATATAGCTATATTATAATATTATAAAACATACATTAACCAAAAAAAGTTAGACCAAGGCACTCTTGTGAGGGACAGTTAAAAAGCCTTTATTTTAGGGCTAATGCATATTGGCAAGAATAAAAAATTCACCTACGCGTTGCGGCACATAATGCCTTCTTCAGGGTGATACATTAACCACTTTAGATGTTTTTAGACCCTTGAATAAACAAACGAACAAACAAACAAACTATTCATTGCGAATGTGCAAACGAATATGGCAGTTTATTTTTAAATTATTAGCCATATTCAGTTTGGGCAAATGGAAGATTAATTCTCAATTAAGGTAAGAGTGTGAATGCATTTTCATCAATAAGAAGACCTTTCTGATTGACTATTACTTAGCCTACTAAACTAAACAAGATATTAACCTATGTAAATTGTGTATAAAATGAGTATGGGGAAATTAGTTTGTCAACGTTTTTCTCGACGGTGCTGCTAATAGTTCAAACAGGCTAGATGAACAGGCTGATACCTTGCAGTCGCGATTTATCTGTCCAATTTTATGTAAAATGTTGTCAAACTGCTGCTCACTCTGGTTTGTTGCTGCCACCTGCAGGAGAGATGAGCTTTTGCAGCAATGATTCAGAGTACAGAGTAGGGGTCTTTTTCAGGACCCCTTTAATAGCTGAGAGAGAGAGAGAGAGAGAGAGAGAGAGAGGATGCAGGGACCCCCACAGCGGGCCACAAATGCAGTATGTATTGTATACATTTATTTTTATTTTTATTTGTCTTTTAGAAAGGCTCCCATGTAACTTGATAGGAGGCTAGCTCACTATATTTAGCTGACTGTTGACCATTGAGAGATATGATACTATCTAGGAGGCTATTCCTCATACACTTGGAGACTATGGGATGTGTCCAAGTGATGCTGCAGCTTTGATGGCTTCATAGATTTGTTTGACAGCATCAATGTTGTGTATAAAAAAAAAAAAAAAAAAAAATATATATATATATATATATATATATATATATATATACACACACACACACACACATATATATATACTGTATAGGCATATACACACACACACACACACACACACACACACACACACACACACACACACACACACACACACACACACACACACACACACATTAGGCCTATATATGTGCTAAATTGCTAATAATACTACGTTGTTGGATTCCTCCCATTGAAGAACCATGATTCAGAGGGTTCTTCTTCTTCTTTTAAATGCATTGACCAAAACCATGCCTTTTTATTAAGCAAGGGTTCTAAGCCCACATGCCTGCTTGCCAAACTATCACCAAAACTCTATAAGAAATCAGCAATGGGTTTTCTCAGTGAAGTGCTAGACCTAAAGGAGGAATTGAAAAAAAAGAAGAAGAAAGAATCCTAAAAAGGTAGCACATCCAAAACTTCAAATCAACGGAGGACAAAGTACTCACATTTCTCACTTTTTTATTGGCACACACCAACAAAGAAGAGACACTGCTTTATAACGAATACAAGGATGCTTACATCAATATACCATTTAACCTTTTACCGTAGAGGCTTCCAGTGAATTGCAAAGTATACTGCACTAACATTTAAAATGTTCATTTGCACAACTGGCAATTTCTTTCACCCTTGATGTTATATGTGCAATCCCATTACCTTTTTAAAACTTCTAATTTCATGTCATTTACTAATTTAGGGATGGGTAATGGCAAGAACCTCACGATACAATACGTATCACGATACTTGGGTCACGATATGATTGCGACCATCAGGTCGCAGTTACTATAAAAACCCACTGTCAGTCAGTCTGTCAGTCTGTCCGTCACACGTCACATCACACTTTTGCCCTACTCATATCTCCGCCCCTGATGCCCTTATCCATGCCAAACTTTGCACACAGACTCCTTGGCTGCCAAACCACAACCCCTCATTTCTCACATGGCCCTCTTCTAGCGCCACCATGAGGCAGATTCTTGCAAAACACATTTTTGGACACTGCTCCTACAGATTTTGCCCTAAAAAAAGCTGTACACAGTATCTCTACAGTCATGTCATCAACATGGATCTGTCCCATTTCCCATATTCCCTCCTGATTGGCTACCATTGCCTTCTAAAGTTTCTGTATGCGACCTGACGGTCACTTATCTCCCGGTTAGGGAGTCTTACTGGTTGTATCAGAATATATTGCAATAAGATACATATTGCGATATATATTGAGATACATATTCCGACATGTTGCGATATAAATTGCGATATATATTGAGATGGATAACTGGAAGGCAAACTAGTTATAGTACAGCGACATCTAGAAAAGCGTGGTGTCAGGACTGGACTTTTTCTCCAAAAGTATTGCGATACTACAGCCGGTAGTATCGATACAGTATTGGGAAATATAATAGTGTGATCGATATATTGCCCATCTCTACTAACATCCATATAATTTAAAAAATAATCTGATATTGTTGTTTAAATATGGACTAATGTAAATGTAACTGGCAAATGTAACTGACTTACATAAACATCATAAGTTATCCCTATCTGTTGCCCTATACCCATGCCAGAGATGGGTTTTACTCTAGGTGATGATGTAAAGCTGGAAGGGTTGAGGCTTGAGTTGGGTCACCTCCTGTGTCAACCATGGATGTATTAAGAGAACAGGGTGGGGTTTGACTTGGATTCAAATAGCTCATAGGCCGGGGACACCTCCCGTTTCAACCAGTAGAACGTCTCCGGAACCTTTCCAGTCCAGGGACGTGCAGAGAATGTTAGAGAGGCAGGGGCTGACATTTCTAAAAGGGCCTTCTGGTGAAAATATCGAAAATAGCAGACCTCGCGCGACGCGTTGGAGGTTGGCATGGATTTCTACACAGAGAGGGCAATTCTTACAACCTAGGGTGCTGCATTCAAGTTCAGGAGAGTTTGGACAAGGCAATTCTCTTGAATTCCGCCTTTCCATTTCTTTCACCATGGCAAAAACTGCATTCATGGTCTCGAGAGGGCACTTTTTAGAGGTGGATAAAAGGGCAGGGGCTCAAGCCCCCTTTGATGTCTATGTGTGCACGTCCCTGCTCTCCAGTCTAATGGGATTGGCTTGTGTGTTGTCCAATAAGCTGACCTCTCTCAGAGGGCGCTCCAGGAGGCTCACTGGGCACAGGGTGAGGAGAATGTACGAGTTGCATGCATGCGGTGTCAAATGTTACAGTACATGCCTGGAGAGTCAAAACCGGCGCAGACCAGTTCCCGTGCCATGTAGTGAATGAGTAAGAGTGGTCACTCGTTAGTCCTGTAGTAGAGACCGGTCCCCGACTCCCCACAGCTTTGGGGTGACAGGGAAAAGGGCACAGGATCACTCACACACTCAGTCAAACACATGCAGACAGACAAGGCACACACGCACGCACGCACGCACGCACGCACGCGCGCACGCACACACACACACACACACACACACACACACACACACACACACACACACACACACACACACACACACACACAGGGGTGTATATACAGCATACACATGCATAATATACACATATAAATAAGAAGAATCACACCTAGTGTGAAGTGAGCATTGCTGTCTTATTTTATTTTTTTAAGATACGTTTGGGGGCTTTTATGCCTTTTTATTGATAGGACAGTAGACCGACAGGAAACGGGGAGAGAGATGGGGAGTGACACGCTGCAAAGGTAGTCGGGATGGGGAATCAAACCAGCGACACGCTGTCAGGCTACACTGAGCCTATGTGGTATGCGCCTGGACCGGTAGGGCAGCGGGTGCCCCGAGCGGTGGTAGCCTATTTGAGTTAATTTCATTAAGCGTCCTGCAAAGCTTGGCCAATCTGATTCTGGGCGTACAACAAACTTTGAGCTCTTTGTGCCAAGATGTAGGCCATGCTTCGTGTCCCAGACAAAGCCAGATGTTGGAGCTTAGCTCCTTCCTTCCAGGAGCAGCGATCAAAAAATATATACTGTACAGTGGGCAATTAGGCGCGCGCACACACACACACACACACACACACACACACACACACACACACACACACACACACACACACATACACACACACACACACACACGCACACACGCACACACGCACACACACACACACGCACGCAAACGTTCTCTGTCTCTCCCAGGCTGTGCTGGAGCTCCCTGTATCACTGTCAAAGTATCAATTTACTGTGACAGTAACTAAGACCTCATGCACGGCCTGAGCCTATGCTCCCAAAGTATAAAAAACTGCCTGAGCGAGGGGGGGGGGGGGGGGGTGTAATAATACGGTTTTGTTAAGAAACATAATAGTTAGTTATTTTAATGCCGCCACTTCACACCCTTCACTTCACCCTCTTGATAAGATAATCGTCTTCGTCTGTATTTCTTATATGGCAGCTATGGAAGCTTCTTTCCAACCATATCTGGTGTAATTGTGATGTCTACCATGGCTTTCTTGTGCCCCACATACTGTTTTTGAGTTGCTTAATTCGATATATAGATGCATTTGATATTATTATTTATCATAGATGCCCCTCCCCCGCCTATATTCATTGAACTTCAAACTCCATTTGAACCATGTTAGACTCATTGAAAACACACGTCCCTGGTTCTGGTGACTGATATGGTCCTTCTAATGCGTGAGTGGGGCATGATTTTTTTGTTACTTTTTTCTTCTCTTCATTTATTGTTAAAATGAAAATAAATCAAATTAAAAAAGCAATTGGAAAAACATGGCCCCTCGTGCATTAGACAGGTTTACATCACATTACAGGTTTACTAATACCAGGGACGAGTGTTTTCAATGAATGGTTAAATTGAGTTTGAAGTTCAATGGGTTTATAAAAGTTAGGAGTGTTTCTAATAAAATGAATATCCAATGTCTAAATATTGAATCAAGCTACTTAAAGACTGTCTGGGATGAAGCCGGACTAGATGTTAATGTTGATTCGGTCTATACTGGGTAGGTGCCTAGCCCTGAAACATGTATCTTGTATCTCATGAGTCACGACCGTCATGTTTCGGGGCTAGTATAGTAGGTGCCGTCTTTTTCCCCCTCAATACCAAATCTCTTTGCTGAAAACTGCTGATCTAACGTATTTGCCCCAGAATAAGGATTCATGTGGTTAAAATCAGGTCTTGTTCTATGCCACCACTGTCTCATTCTATAAGGCTCTGCGCCGTTATCCCCAAGGCAGCAGTTTATGGGGATGTGGGGCATTTCTCTAGCCTAGTCATGTCTTCCTATAGTTCCAAACTTCTGATCTATTTCTCTCTCTCTCTCTCTCTCTCTCTCTCTCTCTCTCTCTCTCTCTCTCTCTCTCTCTCTCTCTCTCTCTCTCTCTCTCTCTTTCATACATAAGAACATCTTGTTCACTACAGACTGATGTGCTAGTTATATCCCATATCTATTTGTCTTTAATTGTGTGTGTTTTATGTATATATCCATTAATGATTGATTGGTTGATGACATAGAATGTCTCTAAATGTGTGTGTGAGTGTAATGTATGTTTAAGGTCCCAAAAGACTTTGGTGAAAATAGGTGAATGTGATGTGAAAGTAATTTGGTCATAGATGATCTGCTATTGTGTGTAGACCACTGTTTCCCAAAAAGTGGGTCGGGACCCATATGTGGGTCGCAAACACATTTTTATGGGTCATGAGTGATTCCGTTTTTAGTTAAAAACAAATTCAAACGTTTTCTTTTTCTTTCTTTTTTTCCAAAATATTTCCATGAAAAAAATAATACAAAAATAAAAAAGTATTTAAAATTTGAGGGGAAAAAATACTTTTAAGAAGTAGTGAAAATAGCAGATCTACAGTCTCACAACACGTCACATTGCGACATGTTGTGAGCTTGTAGATTGACTATTTTCACTAGTTTGGGTCCCGGGGACTCAAATGTCTCTTTTTGGGTCTCGAGCTAAAAGCTTTGGGAACCACTGGTGTAGACAGGTCCCGTCATTCACAGTCAGACCATAGGGCCATTTAGGAGACACAAGTCATGAGGAGAGATAAAGTAGAACAAGTCACATGCTGGAATGCTGTCTAGCATTGCACACACCCTGCTATGACTATCCTTAGACTGGCTGAGCTTCCAAACCAGGTTACGTGCTGTGAAGCTGCTGCCCTAGAAAGTAGTTATGTCACTTCTATTGTTTGTATGTGTGATTGTGAGGGTCATGCACACGTGCACACGCATGCACACACACACACACACACACACACACACACACATACACACACACACACACACACACACACACACACACACACACACACACACACACACACACACACACACAAAGTAGCAGATCTACAAGCGCACAACTTGTAGATTTGCAAGCATGTAGATTGCCTATTTTCACTGCTTCTTGGAATTTCTAAGATTTGTTTGTTTGTTTGTTTTAAAATGTATACAATTGTTTAAAAATAAATTATAATAAAAAAAAAACATCTTTTGAAATGTATACAGTATATATCTTTTTTAAATGTAGGAAATGAAAATGGGATTTTGACTCTAGTCGTGACCCATATAAATTTGTCCATGACCCACAAATGTGTCATGAACCCATGACCCATTTGGAAACAGCGTAGTTAGTCCATACCCGGGGTGTGTATTTGCACTTGAAAGTATTTGCAGACTTTTAGTTATTTATAATAGGCAAGGCCTGTGTTCGATGTTTGCCTAGCTGCAACATTTCCAACACACATGTGCATGCGTGCACGCACGAGGCCCGCTGCCACGACGCGAACCCACAGAGAACACACGCGCACACACACGCACGGCCGCGGACCTGTAGCTCCCACAGTCATGAGAAGTTGATGTTTAAAGGACAATTCCGCACTAAATACCATCTGCTCATTTTCCTACTTATATTGATCCCAAATTACCTTCCATGGGGTATATTAGGCAGAAATGCCCCTGTCATCCAGTTTCCCCAGCAGACCCCAGCAGCCCTCATAGCATGAGCCCATAAGCCTATTTGTTGTGGTCAAAAGTTTTTTTTTTTTTTTTTGCTGCAAAACAACCTGGGTTAGAACATTGCATGACTTGTGTGAATCTATGAAGATATCCAGATATCCAAAGCGCCCTCACGGTCATAAATCGCAGTGTGTGTGGAGTGGACATAGCTATAAATGAAAGCCCTTTAGAAGTTTGCAGTGTTCTCAGTATGTCGGGCAGTGGCCTGCACTCTGCAGCGTGTAAGCAATTTACCCCGAGTGAGAGGACATTATGCTCTCATAATGTCCGCAGTGATGGTGTTATCGGACGAGGCGCAGCCGAGTCCGATAACACCATCACTCAGGACATTATGAGAGCATAATGTCCGACCCCGAGTGGTAAATAGCTTTTCTACCACTTTTTCCCGTATACATGAAAGAAAACACATAGTTGTAACTTGCAAGGATCTTAAGTTACAATCATTATTGCCTATAAAACTTCCGCGAGACAGCAGATAGTTCCACAAACAACATCTTCTACTCACCAACAGATGGCGCCAACTCCATACTAATCCATGCGTCTAGCTTACAGCTAAGCTAACGTCAGTTAGAAGTACCGTTCCGGCCGTAAATAGAGGCTGTTCGCTTCCAGAAAGGCATAGGTTCAGAGAAAAGGGGCTTTAAAGTTGGCGGATTGCATTGGATCCAAATAAATCGGCGACTATAGCATGCACGTTAGTAAACATAGGACCGTTGCCACCGTCATTTGTTGGTTGGGGGAAAGGACCTCCTGAAGTCCCCGGATGTACACTGAGGCGCATTGATCTCGGACACACAACTTTGCGGCAGTTGTCCTCTGATAACCTCCGGAATTTAGCCAATCAGAATCCAGTATTTGAACACGTGACTCGAAAAAGTGGTAGAAGCAGTAATACCACACATGCACATCAGTTTAATCATCCCACAGCTTGCGGGGCTGTAGGCCTAAATAGCGATGATAGATCCCATAGCACGAACTCCGAATCTCGGGTGTTGACATAAAAACATCAATAAACAGCTTATATTTTGGGACAGTGAAAAACATGTGTCATTGTTTTGTGCATATGCTGATGCATGGTCAATGCCTGTGTGCAATTTCAGATCAATTGCTCCAGCCAATGAGGAGAACCAGTGCAGAAGACAGATTTTGATGACAGAGGTTTGATAATTTATAATAAGTTGGATATTTTTAAACATATATTTAAAAATATGTCAACTACGGTAATCTAATAATCTCTTAAAACCTATTCTGTAAACTAGTTAAAAGAGCATCTCTGGCCCGGACCACTGTCGTAGCGTTCCGGGCACCTATAGGCTCTAATGTAGCCTGACAGCACGTCGCGAGTTCAATCCCGATCCCGAAGGCCTTTGCTGCATGTCACTCACCATCTCTGTCCCCAAAAATAAATCTTAAAAAGAGCATATCTACAAACTCAGTAACTCACAACGCATTGCATTAAGAAAAGATTTGAAACTTTTCGTCTAGAATCACATGCCCAAAATAGGGATTATGAATTATTATCTAACTACTAGTAAGACGCCTCAGGGCCTCAGGAGGTTACGCCATGTCTTGGCCATCTTGGACCAGTTACCCATATATGGAGACCCCTGGTACCCATATATGGAGATGTACTATATGTACTATATGTACTATATGGCGATATGCTGTGAGATCCCAAACATGCTTACTCAGTTATTCATTGAAAATCCTATGACGTCTAATATCACATCTGACATCATACATACAATCCCTTTTATGCCCATGCATGGAGATCCCTGTCTGAACCAGCCACACAGATATGAGCTGTCTTCCTCCATATATGGACATTCCCATATGAAGTCCTGTTAGATATGAGCTTAATATTGATGACATCAGGGATCTCCATACATGGGCATAAAAGAGATTCTGTTAGAGTGGTTCCCATGACATCACAACATACAATCCCTTTTATGCCCATACATACATGGAGATCCCTGTCTGAACCAGCCACACAGATATGGGCTGTCTTCCTCCATATATGGGCATTCCCATATGAAGTCCTGATGTCACATGTGATGTCACAGTGATGTGTCAGGGGAACCACAGTATCAGGCGTTATACAGTTAGACAGAGATACATTATGGACAAGCTGTGACCATTCACATACTAAACTAATTAACGAACTAATTCATTTACGGAATGGCTGTCTGTCCGTTGTCCGTCTGTCCGCCGTCTGTCTACAGTACTCTGACGTCATACTGACGTTATATACTGGCCTGGATACGGAACACCATATATGGGCATTTGACACAAAACTCCATGGGCATAAATGGGTGAAACAATGCCTAAATTTCTGACATCACTGATACCGCCTGTACTGTGTATGCATCACCGCCATGGTAACATCCGCATGGTGAAAAAATGCCCAAATTTGGAGATGACTGACACCCCTGATATGTCTGGGTCTCCAACATTACTTCTGAGACTCCTACATTCAATACTGTGCACACCCCCGGCCGGGCAAGGTCCTAGTTTTAATAAATTATCTATTACATTGATTAAATCGATTAGTTCTATTAACTGTTGTACCCCTAGTTGTAACCCTAGTAAAGTATACAATAACCCAGTAATCTAGTGTGGATCAGGATTATGGGTTAGAGTTACAGCATGTCGGCACGACTCGGCAGTTCTTAACTGGGGTGGGGTGTGGGGGTGTTGGAGGGGGGGGGGGGGACTCCAGCAGTCTGGATCTAAATCATGTCACGGTTACGTCAAAAGTGGTGGTGTGTGTTCTGGGAGGGGGCAGGGAAGGTTTTAATAGCTACAGTGACAGCTAGGGCTCACTGCAGTGACAAAGTGTCAGCCGTGCAGAACTCCAGAGCTGGATAATTCCACCTCCTCTTCCACCTTTAAAGATTTTTTTCTGGATTTTACCAGGAATTCTTTGGAGGACTTCTATCCTTTTTTATACGATGACTCGTGATCGACAGCCAACAGCAAAGCCCAAAATGAGGGGGATTGTGTCATTTTTCTCAGGTAACTTTTTAATAGTTCCTTTTCTTTCGTGTATCATCGTTCTCGATGATTGGTTAATCGAGAAATATTATTTTATAGAGCAATCATTTTTAAAGTTTAAAAGTTTAAAAATAATATTTAGAAGTGAAGTAGAGATGATTAACAGTCTAAACTTGTCCTACAGTTTTGCTCAAAGGGAAGAAAAGGGGATTCAGTGACATGATGCACAACTTCCACAAGCTTGTTTCCTGTCAACACACCTGTCATCATCAGTAAGTAAATTACATTCGATTTTGCCACAATGTTTCAGAATGTTTTAAACTGAAGATGGCCTTTACTCACACATTCACATTCACTGTTAACATGGATAGCCTGGACAGCCAGAAAATCCTTCAGTCCAATGGGTGTTTGAGAGAAGAGCAGGAAGAAGAAGGCGATCTGGTGAGTAGAAGGGGTTGAAAAACTGTTGGCTATTTGTCTGATAAAGCAGTGGTTTTCAACCCTTTTCATATCAAGGTCCATTATGTATTCTGCATTTGAGCCACAGACCACCATTTTATGAGATTTTGCATCTCAGACCCCAAAACTTAGATTATTTTGTTGTTGTTGCATGGATAAGAGTTAGAGTTTGTCCTGTAGCCTATTGATGTGGTACCATAGAAGATATGAAAAGCAAACGTTGATCAAAAATAACAATTCTTCTACATTCTCTAATTGTGTAGAATTCTTGTAGATTAAGTAATGCAGATATTAAACAATAGTTTAACTCTTGAGAGTGTAAAATGAAACCATCATTTTACACTCTTAAGAGTTAAAGATCTATAAGGGTCCATTTGTTGACCTACTCTCCATCATTTAGCTGGGGACCACCTGGAACCCCTCAAGGACCACTGGTGGTCCCCGTACCACTGGTTGAAAACTACTGTGTTAAAGTAACCAACATGTTTTACAAAGACTCGTTCTCTCTCTGTTAGGATCTGCGAAACTCAGTGAACACCGATTTCCAGTAAGTCATTTTTACTTATTGACTATTATAACTAGCTATAAACATCTTATGATTCTAAAACAAACTCTGACTCTCACCAGGGTGAAACCATCAGATTTCAACTACCTCAAAGTTATCGGCGCAGGAAGCTTTGGAAAGGTGGGAACCATATTATTTTGTGTGTTGTTGTGTGTGTTGTTAGATTAATTAAACTCTCACAAGGACCTGGGTGAGCTGCATAGTACATTCCACAAATCCAGACCAAGGTTATTATAGTGAACTAAAACTAATTAAATAACAAACCAAAAAAGATGTTAACTGTAATTTTAGTAAACTAAAATAAAAAGCTTCACTTTTTTTTTTCTTTGTTATTATATTTCTTTGTATCGTCTGCTTACAAAACGAACTAAAATCATCGTGTAATTTATTCCGTACATACTTGCCTGTATTGTGGTTGTATAAATCTTCCTCTTGTTTAACTGTGCCTGTTTAAACTGTAAATAAAATGGTGTTAATTCGTTTTTTATCACACATGAAATGTTAGAGGGGGAAAAAAACTAAAACGAATACAAACTAAACCAAAACAAAGCATTTTCTTAAACTAAACTAGCAAACTCTCATTAAAAACGAATTAAAAAACAAACGAACTGAAGCTGATAAAGAAAGTCAAATCTAAATTAAACTATAAAAACCTTGATCCAGACATTAGTACATCTTTATGTTTATATATTGTTATGTTCTGTTAACACAGTATTGCAGACCTCAAACCACACACCTGCTTGTACCTGTATGAGCGGTGACAAACCTTCTTGATTCTTGATTCTTCAGCAGGTGCGGCCAAGATGAGACCGCACTGCCGCTGTGACCAATCAGACAGGTGTTCTATCCTCTCAATATGAGTGTTAAAGGGCTAAAGGTCTACAGCCTGAACGTAAACACATGCTTCTTCATTGTTACAGGTGCTGCTGGCCAGACACAGAGAAAGTGGGGAATACTATGCTGTGAAAGTACTCCAGAAAAAAGACATTCTCAAGAGGAGAGAGGTATGTTTCTCAACGTCATGCACTTACCCAGGCACGTGCACACATAGACAATAAAGGGGGCTTGAGCCCCTGCCCTTTTATCCGTCTGTAAAAGGTGCCCTCTCCAGACCATGAATGAGGTTTTTACTATGGTGAAAGAAACACAAAGGCCTCCTTTCAATGCCATACCTGAAGGCAGCATTCAAGAGAATTGCCTTGTCCAATCTCTCCTGAACTTGAATGCAGCATCTTATGTTGAAAGGATGTCCCTCTCTGCGTAGAAATCCATGCCGTTACGCCACATCTCCAGTATAGACTTGATTATGCTTAGTTTAGTGTGGTATCACACACTGAAAATAGCCGACCTCCAAGCTCACAACGCGTCGCAGCGCGACGCGTTGTAAGCTTGGAGGTCTGCTATTTTTGATATTTCCACCAAAAGGCCCTTTTAGAAATGTCAGGCCCTGCCTCTCTAACATTCTCTGCAGGTCCCTGTTTCTCAACGTCATGCACTTACCTGTCTGTCTGCTTTGCCTATCAGTCTCTGTCTGTGTATCATATCACATGCTCTTATCTCCGTAGCAGAGACATGTGATGGTAGAGAGGAGTGTACTATTAAAGGGACTGCAACATCCATTCCTGGTGGGCCTGCACTTCTCTTTCCAAACGTCAAACGCTCTCTACTTTGTCCTGGATTACCTCAACGGAGGGGAGGTATGTGTGTGTATGAAGATATTATTCCCAGTATCGGTCATTTCAAGATTACAATATCAGAGGAAACACAGTAACCTGTTGCATGACACCCAAACATGGTGGATGGATGCGTTGCGACGCACTGTGAGCTTGTAGATCGACTAAGAGATTTGGTGTAGACCAGTCCAACAACAGTGTCACTAAGACTAGATGGGTTTAAGTGGATTGTAGTGCGCCTTATATATGGATCATTCATTGACATTGACATTCCCTTTAGCACAGCTCCATCTGTTTGATGCATAACGCAACGGTAGCGTCTATTATGTGCGCCTTATAGTCAGGTGCGCCTTATATATGAAAACAGTTTGAAAATAGACCATTCATTGACAGTGCGCCTTATAGTCAGGTGCGCCTTATAGTCCAGAAAATACTGTACATGTATTATGTATATCCTCAGCCAGGGGTGTCGCACCAAATTCTGTACAAATTCTGGGCCCTGGGTACTTGATATGTATTTGGCCACCGACCCCCATCTCAAAATATTTAGTTCCAGGGACCCCCCAGAAGCCAAATTTGAGTTACAAATGTTCACTTAAAGAAATACATACAGTATATTCAAAGATTTGCGCACATTTTCACGACCTTTCAAAAATAGCAGATCTACAAGCTTGCGGTTGTGAGCTTGTGTATCTGCTATTTTTCAATAGCTAAAGTATAAAATAATTCCAGGCCCCAACACCTTGGGCCCTAGTAACTCAGTCCCACTTTTACCCCCCTTGTGACTCCCCTGTCCTCAGCTCTTCTACCACCTTCAGAGAGAAGGGTGGTTTCATGAACCCAGAGCCAAATTCTATGCTGCAGAGATGGCCTCTGCTCTGGGATATCTCCACTCCCTTAATATTGTTTACAGGTACGTGCACGCACGCACGCACGCACGCAACAGACAAACACAGTGTGTTGTAGTTTTTTCTTTCATTTAATATCACATACATTTATTTTCCCACTATTTGACTCCCCCAAGCTCTTCCTTGTGTTTGATGACATAATTAAAATCCCGTAATAAAATATATTTTTTAAGAGGGTGGGTTTGGTAACCAGTGGTTTAGACTAGGTCGGAAACTCAAGCAATGCAAAGCTATAGTTATAAAAAGTAAGATCTTGTGTCTCCCTCCCCCAGGGACCTTAAACCAGAAAACGTCTTGCTGGACAGTGGAGGTCATGTGATGTTGACTGACTTTGGGCTGTGTAAAGAGGGCGTGGGCATTGGAGGTGCCATGCAGACTTTCTGTGGGACTCCTCAGTACTCTGCGCCTGAGGTGCTTCAGGGTCACATCTACAGTCCTACAGTGGACTGGTGGAGCCTGGGCTGTGTGCTGTTCGAGATGCTCTATGGGCTGGTGGGTGAGCATGTGTTTTAGCATGTGTATGAGAATATCTTAGTCAGGGACTCACAAGCCCAAAAGCTCAAGGAATAGGGTTGAACCTGTGATGTCTTGCCTAACTTTTTATTTCAGTTTTATCTATTAGTTTGGTCATTAAGGTCCACAGAATGAGAGGTCTGCTCTGCCGGAATCAGTTTTTCTTTTTTCTCCCAAATTGATTTAAACGGTACAACGAATCGGTCTTCATCTGATGCATTAAGGACGTAACATATATATATGTATAAAATCACCTTGGGAGCAAAAGAAACTAGACTGTGAGTGAGTGGCAGAGCGAGGCCAACAAATTAAAATCCCTGGTCACCCCAGGCTATTTATCAAGTCTCCCCCATCCTCCTTGTTTTTCCCAGCCTCCGTTCTACAGTCGTAGTAAAGCACAGATGTACGACAACATCCTTCATGCTCCCCTGATACTCGGCCCTGGTGTTTCCCGGGCTGCTCGTTCCCTGTTGAAAGGGCTGTTGGAAAGGGACTGTGCCAATCGCATAGGGCGAAACAGTGACTTTGTAAGTATACAAACAAAAAGGTTGACAAATATACATGTGTGCTTAATGCTTATCCACCTGCACACACACACACGCACGCACGCACGCACGCACGCACGCACACACCCACAGATGTCATCAGTGAGCTAAGGACTTCCTGTGTGTATTTCCAGGAAGAGCTGCAGAGTCATCCTTTCTTCCTGTCCATCAACTGGGATGACCTACTGGCCAAGAAAGTCACACCTCCATTTATCCCCAGTGTAGTAAGTATTTCTATCTCTCAGAGCTAAAATAAAGAGTTTTGCTTTGCTTTATTTATTTGCACAATAAAATCATTACATGGTAACAATTTAAAAGGACAAATAAATAAGTGCAGGTGAGAAATGAAACCCACATAGGGCTTACATACAGTACAAGGTTCTCACCTAAATATAAAACAAGAAAGTAAGTTTAACATTGTAATAATCAAATACAAAAGTTTGCTATTTATGTTTTATTTTCAAATCCAGCGTACAAGTATCTGTGTATTAAAAAAGGTCTTCATCAAGCAAGAACTGAGTTCAGTACTTGCCCTGATGTTTTAACTTTAAATCATCTCCTCTACATTTTTGAGTGCTCAGATCTCTTCTTCTTTTTTTATTGTGTTTATTTCCGCTGATCCTAGAAGCACCACACACTTTTAAAGTTTTGTTATCTCCTTTGAGCACCCGGTTGGCATCTGTTTGTATCCAAGTGAATATTCATTGCTCTATTCCCTCAGGCTGGCCCATGGGATGTCCGCTACATTGACCCTGTGTTCACACTGGAGCCGCTGCCAGCCTCTGTGGGCTTCACTGACAGGTGCCAAGGGGGAGGAGCTACAGAGGCTTTCCTAGGATTCTCATACATACATTCCCCCAGTGGTGACAGAGCCACTACCAAAGATAAACACACATCATGAACTGTAATGGGGCCAAATCCTTTGGGCAAGGCCTACATTTGTTAAAAATGCATATTTTTTATATTTTTGGAATTAAATTAGATTTTTTTTCTAAACACTTGAGTTGACTAATTCTTTCCTGAATCTTTCCTGCGCTGCTCTGAGCTCCTCGAAGTGCATGTCCCTGCCAGGCCCGCAACATGTAAAAAGACATTCATAGCCAATTGGAGTGTGTCAAGAGTCTGTCAAACCAGACTGATGAATCTTGATCACATGACTCCAGAGATAATACTGTATGTACCAATTTGTGTGAGTTTTGGACACATTTCGTAGGAGTGGTAGCAAAAAGTGTTTTTTGAAGAAAACGTGAAATGGTGGAAAATCTAGTATGGCACAAATCACAGAGGCCTATGTGGAGTTGCATTAGTCTGGACTCGCGGGCAGAATTCTCATTTCCAAGGGGTGGGTTAAGAAAATGGCTCTGAACACGATTGGTTAGACCAGACCAATTCTGGGCCGTGATTGGTTCCACCAAATTTTGGAGGAGAGTGAATGGATTCACAATTGAGCAGGGCCAGACCCATATTCGCCAAGGGCAATTTTTTTTGGCCCAGGCGGATTGGTCTGGTTCCAGGCTAGAGTTGCATCACAATACTCAGAACATTCTGTACTGTATGTATTTTGCGTGTGATGGGGAGGTAACAAACATTGTTTCAAGTTTGACAGTTCCACAAAAAGCACATCACCTCAGAGGCACTGTGAAGGGTTCATTTGGACTGAACATTTCTATCCCTTTACCAAAACACTGTGCAGCAAGCTTTGGTTGGAGAGAGAGAAAGAGAGAGAGAGGGAGAGAGTATCAATCAGCATGTGCGTTTTTCTCAGTAGCTGCTGAAGAAGGGATAACTCTGGTCACTCTGGCAAGTGAAGTAAGCAATCAGCTGACCATTGCAGATCATCAGAAACAAGCCACTGCCTGCGAAACATGAAACCCAACAGCATTAAGAGCTAGTCCTATAATAATATTGAATGTAACTATGGCTGAGAAGAATAGTCTTGGTCTTACCCAGAGCCAGCCACCATTGCCACACCACGGGAAACTCAAACATCACTGTAACAAAAGTGTGCAATTAGAATTAAAATAATAATAATCATCATGAATGTGTATATCTTAGAAGGTCTGCAATTTTTTTTTTTTTTTTAAGATTTGTTTTGGGGCTTTTTGCCTTTATTGGATAGGACAGTAGACTGACAGGAAATGGGGGAGAGACAGGGAGTGACATGCGGCAAAGGTCGCTCGGATCGGGAATCGAACCGGCGACGCCGACAGGCATTGATGCCGAAATGGCAATGCCTATATGGTATGCGCCTGGTCCACTAGGCCACCAGGCGCCCCATGGTATAAGATTTTAAATGGAAAAAGGTGTCAGAAAGTGACAAAAGGCACAAATATTCTGTCCTGGTGGGCTGGGTGCTGGATTAAAAAAGAAATCAACATGCAAAAAACTATAAAAAACGCACACCAGAATGGGTTTTTTCTTTATTGGTAAAGTTTCAAGCCGGGGGGCTCTTCCTCAGAACTGTCTGAGTAAGGTTGTGAGCTTGTAGATCGGCTATTTTCACAACTTTACCTCTTTCTTTCATAATATCTGACAATTTGGCCAATTTGGTATTAAAAGTAATTAAATTGTAACTTAAGAAATGTGTAGATATCACTTATACTGATGTTGGTTTGTTTACTGTTGATTGAGAAAACCATGTTGCACATAACGCTAATCATCTTGGGGACCCCTCAAAATAATTTGGGGACTCCCAGTTTGGGAATCACTGTGTTAGTGCATGACTTGTGTGCTTTGTGTGTTCACCTAAACTGGTGAGAAGTATGTGGAGCAAGGTGACAGTGAGGGCATAGTCCCAGACCCATCTCCTCACCACTGCAGCAAACAGCAGACCACTGAAGAAGTAAGTTAGCTCCATGGACAGCAGGTTTACTGAAGACCAAGGAAAAGAAAGCAAAAAACAAATAAAAAAAACACAAAAATCACATCCTGGTATCCTCATTATACTTATCATGTTAAAATCACATCCTGGTATCGTCATTATACTTATCATGTTAAATTGTTAAATTGTGCTTACCTAAATATTTAGAATTAGATTCTGTAGGCTCTGTCTTAAAGTCAAACGGAATCAGTCCATCAAAGTGGTCCAACCTAAATAAGTGGGTAATGAGGGGGGTTTAGGTTAATTAAACGTTCCAAAACAATGAAAATGTAGCCTATGGATTGAGACCAGATCAAAATTGATAAGAAACAAATGACTGTTCATGAGCAACTACTGTGTATATGGTCCATTATTTACCTGGCGATGTGTGTGTGTGTGTGTGTGTGTGTGTGTGTGTGTGTGTGTGTGTGTTTGTGTGTGTGTGTGTGTGTGTGTGTGTGTGTGTGTGTGTGTGTGTGTGTGTGTGTGTTAGGGTTAGTGAGTGAGTGAGTGAGTGAGTGAGTGAGTGAGTGAGTGAGTGAGTGAGAGTGACTGAGTGAGGAATGAGTGAGATTCTTACCTGAAGGCACCAAAGCACACGCTTCCAATCATGTAGTAGAGAGAGTAAAAAATGACCAGACAAAGCAGCAAATGGACTAGCACAGTCTGAAAGAGTGACAGAGAGAGAGGGGTGTGCATATTAATATGAATTGATTGATTGATTGATTGATTAGGAAAAGGTAAAGTTTCATGACAACTAAACTAACTAACAACTAAAAGGATACGCCCAAGAAAGCCTATGGCTTGTTTCAATTGAGATCCTTTTATTAACTCATATACCATTGAATGACAGACAGATAGAAGTGAACACAGTACGCAGAATATATCATGTCCATAATATCAAGGACCTCCAATGTAACAGGCTTATTTGGGGTATTCCCTTTAGGCAGGGTGTTTAACTGTACTGTACTGTACTGTACTGTACTGTACTGTACTGTACTGTACTACATTTTTTTTGTTTTGACTACTGTTCTTAATTTTTGTCTAATAAAATAAATACATCAAATCAGGAAAAAACAATGCAAAATAAATTGTATTTTTACAATAGAAAGGTCAGAGGGAAAACTGCTAAATTGATAAATCTGTCCGATAAGCGTATAAGCATATTGCTACACACAGCCTATAAACTGCGTAGGCGTAGGCTACAGTATAATACATGAACCTGCCTATGTTATTGTCTCCTGCAGATGATGTGCAAAAACGAAGCAGGCTGCAAATCCTGCCGTTATCTGTTGCATAGCATTTTAATATGATTCGGAGTAGTTCAGTCTGTGGCCGTGCAATAACAGTCAATTACCTTAGCCAAAACAAAACAGTTAATAGCTATTCATTAATGTCTATGTGTATTTTATAGTAGCCTATCGCATGTTATAGACTTTGTCGACCCTGACACTCCGAACCATTTAGCGACACGTGTAAATCTTATTTGCATTGGTCACCCTCTTACCTTAGTATCGACCACTTTGCCTTTGAATGCCATCTCATCGTTTGCATTTTATCTTGTTTTGCAAATAACGCAGAGTCGCAGAATGCACCAATGCTGCGACTCTCTCTTAATCCACGGAGTGTGGACAGTGAGTGGACTTATGCTGCCATCTAGCGGCGAACATAAGAATAAGCCCTAATGTTAATGTGATTTTACATTTAGCCTACAGTGGTGTAAAGTAGGCTAATACATTTACTAGCCTACTGTACTTAATTTTTAGGTAGATCTATATGTTGGCTACTTTACTTGCGTATTTCCAATTTCAAATACTTTAACTTCTATTCCACTACATCTCAGAGGAAAATATTGTACTTTTACTCCACTATAGGCTACATTTATTTGAAACAAGTTGCTTTATAGATTGATTATTATTAGTCTACAAAACATACACCACTTCAACTCACTTTTTTTTTTAAATAGCCTATTTGAAAACTAGAAATGGGACATTCTGCATAATAATACTTTTACTTTTGGTAGGTCTATAGGCTACATTTTTGATACCAATAGGCCTACTTTTGTAGCCTACTTTTACCCAATTAAGTACATCTTAAATTCCGGACTTTCACTTAGGGTGCCCTCACACCAAAATACCTAGAGTGGAATCCGCCAATGCATTTCAATGAGAATGGAGTGTTTTTTGCGAGTAGAGCATTTCTGCAAAAAATGCTCCATTCTCATTGAAATGCATTGGCGAATTCCACTCTAGGTATTTTGGTGTGAGGGCACCCTGAGTAGGCCTACGCCTACATACTTTTACTTGAGTAAAACATATTGAGTAGGCCTACTTTTTTCCACCACTGCTACAATACGATCTGTTGTTGTTTGAACCAAACCAGAGCCAGGCAGCAAGTCACATTTTAACACCATAGTGACTGTGTTTTCACAAACTGCGAACCTAATCTATCAAAGCTAAAACACGACCCCGAAACGTTCTGTTTGCGGGTGCGTAGTTTAGATTATTCGGAATGTAAAAGCCCCACCCTGTAATGGAAGAATAAATGGTTTTAGTGAGTGAGACTTCCAGTCAACATCACACTGTATGATTATAGCCACCCAACAACAGACTACTTAGCTTTGTTGATCAAATTGTCAAGTCAACGAAGTTTTAGCGCTTTGTTAAATCGATGCCGCCACTCTTCTCTTCACCTTGGTGTCTGACTGGCAGCGGTGTAAAGTAACTAAATACATTTACTGAAGTACTTTACTTGAGTAATTCATTTCCAATACTTGTTTGTAAGCTTATGATGGAAGCACATTCGGACATTATGGCTGGCAATGGCAAGCAGCACGGTCATTTTTATACGGCATCGCACGACGGTGCGACGCGTATAGCAGACCCGTTCTTGTCGGCAAGCAACACCGTCGAGCTAAGTATTCGAGCCAGTCGGAGGCCATGTTACTTTTTGAGCGGTACGTGTTATAACCGCTCCTACAGTAGCATACGTCGTCTGCGGCTTTGTGTGTACTGTACTGTGTATCCCTAGCCTACTGGTATATGTTTTAACACAGAACCGGAGGCGGCTGTCACGGATGCATATTTTTTTTGTGCACTATACGGAGTGCGACAGTGTTTGACATCAATGACAATAATAAACGGACTGGACTGTCACTTGACGACAGATAGAGGACATTATTGGAGGGGGACGCAGCGGTCAGTCAGTCAGTCAGTCAGTCAGTCACAGAACTATAGGCGGGCAGCGCTCCTGTACTGGACTCAGTTCAATTCAATTTATTTGCAGGATAAAACATACGTTTACATTGCCAGAGCAGAAGTGTACACAATACAACACAAACAATTAATCAATACAGTACAGTCAAAACAAATGGGAGTAAAACTGTTTTTATGTATCGAGGTTACTCAATGGAGATTGCAGACACTGCAGGGATATACATTTGATACCCTTCTCCTATCATCACAGCAGCTCACGAATCTTATTGCTGCACGTGTTTGCACGTTGTTGTAATTCACTCAGAAGATATGGGACTTTTCTGTCGTTGGTCTTCAAACTCTCCTATGGTTATGATCTGTGGGAAGTAGCCTATGTGACTCACTAAACACTAACTGACCATCAGCACATCACAGCGAATATCATGCATGCTAACAGGTCAGGTTCTGAGTGTTAGTGTTACTTGGATGATCCATATTGACCATCATATATGGTGCTTGAGTTCCGTATTGATAATCGATAGTGCTGAAGTTTTTTCCATATTGATCATCATCATCATCGATTTGCAGTGAAGCTGAAGCTGAAGTTTTTCCGAGATCCAAAGTTGTCAGGCAAGCGCGTACGACACGCATGCGCATCCTTCTTATCCAAGCTCTAATAAGAGTTAAAACAGAAACGAGGTGAGTTGTGATAATTTACAAAGAATAATAGACCGCGATTTATACTCGTTTATTTGTGGTTAACGGTAGCGACGTTTGATAAATGTGCGTTTATTCATTTTTTTGGTGCGCAAATACAGACCTCACTATTTCCCACTTTGATTTAAAAACGGCGAGAATAAATCGGTTTTTTCAAGTTTCTATTGAAGAAATTAATAAAGCGACATTATTGCGTGCGGGAACAATAACGCAGTTAGTATGACGAGCAGGTTTGATTTATTGCAAACTGTCGACGGGCCGTTAGAATGCGTTTTTCTCTTGTTATTAAGCGCTAAACTTATTGATTCCAGATTGTCCTTAGCCTCCAGTAGCTATGTGTGTATGTGTGTGTCGCTAGCCTGTCTGTCTAGCCATCATCAATAGAAGTGAACGGAGCTAGCAAGGAGCTAGCTCTGGTCCATAGCGTTAGAAGGAGTTCTCTTGAACGCTATGTCACCGATGATCCCTTGCGCCCGCAGGAAAGGCTGCGCACCCTCTCGTCTGTAGTAAAAATAAAAACTACAGTTTCGCTACTCACCAAAACAAAGACGATTCTAAGATGTTGAAAGCCTACTGTCCTTAGTGGGGACACTCTGAACCCCCCACCTCACGTCTAAAACACACCTTCTGGACAGAAAAGAAAATATTTCAACGGAAGGCGAAATCTGGTCAATGGAATCTTCTATTGACAAGACCTGTAGAGGGCGGTGCGGAGTAGCTAAAACTTCGTGCGAAATATTTTATTTTCTGGCTAAAAAGTGTATTTCAGACGTGAGGCGGGGGGCTCCGAGTGTTCCCACTAAGGAAAGTAGGCTTTCATCTCCCTAAAGCCGTCTTTGTTTTGGTGAGTAGCGAAACTGTATGTATTTTATTTTTTACTACAGACGAGAGGGTGCGCTTCCTTTCCTGCGAGCGCAAGGGCTCATCGGTGACATAGGAGAACTCCTAACGCTGTGTGGACCAGAGAGCTAGCAAGGAGCGGTTAGCTAGCAGAACCTGGGCTGACATTCCGTGACAAGGGGAAAGTAAAGAAAACGATCAGAGTGATAGAAAACACTCCATCAGGAAATTACATGACACACACTGGCCCTTGTTCGACACGTGCTCGCCTTGTGCCATTTGTTTAGACGGGTAACTTTAGTAATTTACATAGTTTAAACGTCTTGGGCTGGCCTCTCTTCCTATGCCTCCGCCATTTTGTAATAAGACGAATGCTAATCATGGGCGCTCTTATACATACACTTTATTTATGGCTAGAATAAAAACTGAGCTCCCAGCGTGGGGAGTCCGACTTGATCGCGATCACATAGATTTGACTGCAATTTAACTTCTAACGTTGATTATAACTATGACAACTATGGGAAATGCAACCTAAATTCAGTGTTGAACGTGCGTCAAGACTAAAACGTTATATCGCAATGTTAATTTGATTAAAACGCTCTTAAGTTGGACCAATCGGCGCGGAAAACAACGTTCGCTTTGAAACCAATAAACAATTAAACGCCACATTTGTCCTTGTTCTGGCAAACGGCCGATTTTAGGAGATACTGTTAAAACAAGGAAAAGACGAAGTTGTGTCGTTAACTTAAAGTTGGCACATCTTTATTCATGTTTGTCAATGGTGTTGATGGGGATTTGTCCCCATGGGACCGTGTGTGTGTGCATTTGCTCGTTAGTTGACCTGCAAAACAATATTATTATTGACTGTTTTTGTCTGAAATCGAAGTGCATGGTGTATCCTGCAAGACGGCACACCGGCGCTCTCTAGCGGTGATGCAGTGTAAGACAGAATTTAACAAGTGAATACAGAGGAATCTTCCTAGGGACTCGTAGGGAGTGACGATTAGCGATTACTTTTCATGTTATTTTAGAAATAGAAAACGGCCTCCAAATAATCGCCCTCAGTAAAAACAATGGTGCAGGAAAATCATACGTGTAGTCTGGATTGTGTATTTTTAGATGACCCTAGTTTCTAGAACGTTTGTAACTGGGTCTTTTATCACCAATGTCTTTTCAGGAGGTCGGTAGAGCAGGGAGCAGAGGAGTAGTGATGACTGACACTCCCCCAAGTGAAGGCCCTTCTCAGGGTCCAGAGTTTGACATGATGGGGGCTCTGGATTGGAAGGATGGCATAGCCACACTGCCAGGCAGTGACATAAGGGTATGCTGAAGAGATTGCTTTTGTGAGAGGAAATCCCTCTCGTGTCATGTGCATCTGTGTGTTTTTCTGTGTCTTTGCACACAAATAAGCATGCCCCCCCTCCTCCTCCTCCCCTTGTATCTCGCAGTTCCGCATGACAGAGTTTGGAACTCTAGAGATCGTCACAGACCCAGAGGTCAAAGGGCAGGAGGCAGAGCCTACTTCCGAGACCTTGGACCCAGCAGCACCGTCTCACAGTCCCACCCCTCCACCAGAGGGCCAATCAGAGGCCAGCAAAGCTTCAGCTCCAGCCAGTCAGAGGCAGCCAGTGTCTTCTCAGGGTAAAGCAACGACAGTACTAACTAAATATTTACACCATATTTATGAATGTGCTCATGATAAATGCCGTGCAGAGTTTAACTACTTCCAAACTGATGTCCATATGTTGGGTCATGTCACTATAGGCAAAAACGTTCAAAAGTAGGGAGAATAGCAGATCTACAAGCTCACAACGCTTCGTTTGCGCATCACAGCGCATTGTGAGTGTGTAGATGGGCTATTTTGGGCATTTGTCGTTTGATGAGTGGTTACTAGGGATGGGTCGATATGAAAATTTCATATCACGATTATGTGACTAAAGTAATTGCGATTCATGATATTATCGCGTTAATCAAAATATCCACAACATCCATTATCCTGTGGCAAAACATTTGCCAAAAAATAGCAGATCTACAAGCTCACAACGCGTCTCTACATTTGCTTGTAGATCGGCTATTTTTTGACAAAGTCAGTTTTACAAATTATAGAGGCTCTGCAAATAAAAGGTTAATTCATCCCAGTGCATGACGGAGGATGATTTCACGATAATTTAAATCTCCACAATACGATTATTGTGTTTTTTATCACTATAAACGATAATAGCGATTATCGTCCCATCCCTAGTGGTTACTGGTTATGTTTCATGCCTTGTGTTTACTCTGTTCTGCAGCTGCCCCTGGTCCTGTGCTACTATCTCTTGAGGAGGGTCCCAGCATGGAGGGTCCTAGTGTGGAGGTTGGACCCAGCGTCGAGGTGGGCTCCAGTGCAGACATGAGTGCCAGTGCAGAGATGGCAAGTTGTGGGGCCTGCGGTGGCCACGTTCCCAGAGATACCCTGCTGCAGGGAAAGTTCTGCAGCTCCGTCTGTGCCCAGCCTTCCAGTGGCAGGTGAACTCACATCCTCTGTCTCTGTATTATCCATGCTGTTGTTGTGGTGCAATGCTGTACTCTCTTGACGTTGGACATAACGCTGGGCAATTAAATGAAGGCATAGTAGGCTATTGGAACCGATATTTAAAACCAATATCCGACTTGCTCTTGCTCATTTAGGTTAATCAAATAATTGAGAAGCAGGTTTCTTTTCCCTGACATATGAACAAATCAACACAATGAAATTTGAATTTATATTCTTTATCCACAACTTTCCAACGTCCCATCGTGCATTGCGCAGAAGGTGTGCGGCAGCTTCCGGCGCCGCAGCCGAGTGTGACACAACGGTTGCATCTGCGACGCGACGTTAGCTTGTATGTCTGCTGTTCTCCGGAAGTGTCCCACAGATAATGCTACAGTAAATTCTCGTGGAAACAGGTGGATAACTGACTGAATCGATTTGTCTGATTAACCGTTTAACCACGTATCATACTTTGTTGTACACAGGTGGTGTACAAAATAGTGATAATCTATAAGCTCACAATGTGTGGCATTGTTAGCTTAGATCTCCCATTTTCACTATTTGTAAAATAAGTTAATTCATTAATCGTACTCGAGGCAAAAGGTTGAAATAATGGTGATATTGATTTGAGGTCATATCTCACAGCGCTAGCTGAACAACCAGTCTTGCGTGACTTCTGCAGGTCTTCTCCAGGGGAGCCCAGGGAGAGTCAGGCGGTGGAGGGTGAGAAGCTTGGTAAACGAGTGCGTAAAAAGAGGAAGATCTACATGGATTCTGCTGAGGAGGAAGAAGAAAACCGAGGAGAGGAAGAAGAAGAGGTGAGGATTAATGCTAAGATCTTTGTTAAAATGTTCCGTCACTATTAGTTCACCACCACAGTACACTACACACGTTTCTCAATTAATTGAGTACAAAAGGACCCCAGTGTAAACAGGCTATATTGCTTTCTTGGGTTTAAATCCTATTTGTAGACCTTGTATCTGAACTGTATTGTCCTGAGCTTTTCCTATGCAAACTGCTAAAAGTATTCAATCAATCAAAAACAAGTCTGCTGAGTCTTGTCCGGTATTTTACCGGTTTACAGGATTCTGTATAGCTATGTTGTAATTACACAGGTGTACGTATGAAAATATTCAGGTTTCATACAAATTGAGGGAGTTGTTTATATTCTTTTTTTTCTTTTGTTCAAGGTTTCTTTATTATTATTTTACAACATGTATATATATATATATTCACAAAAGCATACAAAAGAAGAAGTATTTTACCCCCCCACCCCCCCCAAAGTTCCCGAGTTGTTTATATTCTTAACGCCTCTCTGCTTTCTCAACCTATGAATCAAAACCAAGCATGTACACAGTCAAATCCTCTGCTCACTTATCCATTTGGAACTCTTAGAGTATACACATGTAACCACGTAGACCTTTATGAGTTATTTTGGTTACACTTGCGTACTCTCAGAGTTCAATGAACAGTCAGGATTTTACAGTATTTTACAGTCTGTCATTCAATGTTATATGAGATACTTTAATGGTTTCCAGTGGAAATAAGATTAGTCTTTTCATGGATCTCCTTTTAGTAGACCTTGTACCAGTGAACTGTACCGTCATGAAACTGTACCTTTTCCTATGCAAACTTCTAATAAAGTCTTCAATCAATCAAAAAGGGGCAGTGAACACTGCTTCTTGTTTTTCCTTTCGAAGAATAAGTTGTAATTTGTTCTTTTGGTTCACAGGAAAAGACCAAGGCTTCCAAAGGCAGGAGAGGTGCCAAAATGGCCAAACTTGGTATGTCACAATGCTGTCACTGTAAGTAAAAGGAAGGCAGTGAGGATTTGAGTGTTTAGGGTGAAGAAGTGGGGGAGTGAAGATAGTAGAGTCAGGGTCCTCTGTAGCACTGTCATCTAGATGCATTCCACTGCTAGGGCTGTCACGATTATGACATTTTACTTGACGATTAATTGTCACACAAATAGTTGTGGATAAGCAATTGTTATGCATCTCGTTATTTTGCACGCCAGTGTAGCTGTTTACATAAAAAGAGCAGTGTTTTCAGAGTCTTACTCCGTGGAGACTGAGCTAACAAACTGAACCAATCAACCTGAGCATACAAATCGTAGGGTTCAGTCTGTGTC
Source organism: Nannobrachium achirus (assembly GCF_963921795.1). Taxonomy (NCBI): domain Eukaryota; kingdom Metazoa; phylum Chordata; class Actinopteri; order Myctophiformes; family Myctophidae; genus Nannobrachium; species Nannobrachium achirus. The sequence goes on along the minus strand of NC_137811.1, from coordinate 43,139,932 downwards.
CCAGATATACGGTAGTTTGTGGCGGGTGTTTACCTGCGATTTAAAAAAACGGAATAATCGGCGTGGAATACTTAAAAATGATAAATTACCCTCACTCACAGCAGATCTTGTTTTTTGACTTGTCTCCAGTAACTGCCCCGACCAATAAGAAGCGAGCGTGGAGCTGGCCCGCCTATCTAGAAGAGGAGAGAGCCATAGCTGCCCCTGTTAAGCTTTTCAAAGAGGTATTTCTGCCAAAAACTACACACACACACATTCAGGGTTATACATCTGGAAATAAATGTCCTTCTTTTGCTCATCCATGTAATACAAGTGTGTGTGTGTGTGTGTGTGTGTGTGTGTGTGTGTGTGTGTGTGTGTGTGTGTGTGTGTGTGTTTAGCACCAGTCCTTTCCTCAGAGCAGGAATAGCTTCAAGGTGGGAATGAAGCTTGAAGGATTAGACCCCTGTCACCCCTCCCTGTTCTGTGTGCTCACTGTGGCAGAGGTAAGAACATGTACATGTACAGGTACTGTATGTATATAACCCCACACAGTAAAACTGTCTTTGGTCATTTATTAATTTCTGTCTACTTGCACTGATGTCTAGGAACAGATACCAGATGCTATGCGCCGCATGCCACCTTTTAAAAAGAAATCTCTAAATGTTTTGGATGGATATGCTATGTGTAAATTAAATTTATACAGTAGATATACGTTGTTCTATTTTTATTCTATTTATTTATTTGCCTTCACAAACAAACAATCAATCAAAATGATGGAGCTTACACAAAAACAAATTTCACCCACTGTTTTACACCTGTAAACCTGTGATGTGGCAATAAAGATGATTCTGATTCTAACTCTGAGGATTTTACTGTGCCTTCCTCTCCTGTCTTGACATCCCGCCGTTCAGATCCAAGGCTACAGGATAAGGCTCCACTTTGACGGCTACCCAGAGTGCTACGACTTCTGGGTCAACGCTGATTCCTGGGACGTGAAGCCGGCGGGTTGGTGTGAGAAGATGGGACACAAACTGTTGCTGCCTAAAGGTATTTTTGCTATAGAAACACACACACTCACACTCACCGCCCTAGACATTAGGGAGTTTAAGCAAAGACGGTTTTCAGGACGGCTCCGCTAGGCGGAAGTACAGCTGCTATGATGCAATTGCCGTAGCAGTCAAAATCGTTAAGCAAACAGCCGTCAGTGATGGGTTCCCACCCCTTTTACTGAACTCTTTGGTTCCCATGGTGCCGCGTCTATGCAGCAGACATTAGAGACGCTACGTGGAAAGGTTGTTTCTGCCGTAGTAGGAAGGGCAGTGACGGCAAGCAGGTTTATACTGTATATCGAGCACTGATACATTTCCGGCTAGCGGACTGGCTACCTGTCATCACAAATGATAGCAAGCAAGAGAACCAGAACATGAGATGAACTCCTGACATACGTGTGTGTGTGTGTGTGTGTGTGTGTGTGTGTGTGTGTGTGTGTGTGTGTGTGTGTGTGTGTGTGTGTGTGTGTGTGTGTGTGTGTGTGTGTGTGTGCACACGTGCGTGCGTGATGTAGGTTGTAAGGACGGGGAGTTTAACTGGAGCATGTATGTGAAGAACTGCAGAGGACACCTGGCTCCCAAGCATCTCTTCAAGAGCCTCAACACAGTGAGTCCATATTGTGCTATTCATTTTTACAATGTTATGGTTTTTCCTCATTCATTTCGAGATTTAATGTGAAATGAGTAGTCATGGAATGTGTGTGTGTGTGTGTGTGTGTGTGTGTGTGTGTGTGTGTGTGTGTGTGTGTGTGTGTGTGTGTGTGTGTGTGTGTGTGTGTGTGTGTGTGTGTGTGTGTGTGTGTGTGTGTGTGTGTGTGTGTGTGTGTGTGTGTGTGTGTGTGTGTGTGTGTGCGCGCGCGCGCGTGTTTGTTTTCCAGTCTGTGACTCCATCTGGTTTCCGTGCGGGGATGAAGCTGGAGGCTGTAGACAGAAAGAACCCGTCCTTGATCTGCGTAGCAACCATCGCCGGTGTCGTTGACAACCGGCTCCTCATTCACTTTGACAACTGGGAAGACACATACGATTATTGGTAGGAGCCGTGCAGGTGTGGGTGTTGGTTGGACAATAGCCACAATATAGCTGTGGCGCTGTGCTGAGGCTGAATGGATGTCCATGCAGCCTCTGAAAGGCATACACAGTACATTCCTGACTGAGTGTTCTTTTAAAGCTGCAATCCCTAACCTTTTGATCTGTATGATAGAGCACCGTTTCCCAAGCAGTGGATCGGCCATTTGTGAGTCACAGACCAATTTTTATTGGTCACGACTTGAGTAAAAAAATGTTCTTTTACTACATTTAAAAATATAGCCCTTACCCGTTCAAAGATATGAGCTCCTAAATGATGTGCAGTGTGTGGGTTATGGGATGTGCACTGTGCTCACAGTATATGAGGGATGGAAAGTAATTTTAACTGGTGCTTGCATGTAGGAGCATCAATGTAAGAAATACCCGTTTTGTTTAATGGCTATAGAGATACTGTGTACCGATCTGCATGATTTTTGGACAACATCTGTAACAGGGCCAGACAACCTCTAATCTCTCTTTTGGGAACCACTGTGATAGAGTATGTTAACACAATAGTTACCTAGCATGCCTAATTGCCTATTCTGCATTCACCAAAAATAGCTGATCTCCAAGCCCACAATGCAGCACAACTTTGTGAGCTTGTCAGGGCCGGGGCTTAGCTCATCTTCTTTCCTCTAAACTGCAGCACTGTTGTGGTTTATTTAGTAGCATTTTGTAGTGTGTGACTGACTGGTCCAACTACTGTGTATGGGAGAGCGGAGTGGCGAGTGCGAGCACCGTCAGTCTAACAGCCACTCCTCCCCCCAAAATGGGCCTCTGATCGCCCTCTTCTTCATCAAGTTCGCCCGCAGGCTGCGCTATTGCCGTCTCAGTCGCTGTGGCTGCTAGTTTGCGCTCCAGAAGGGCCGCCAGCCGCCTCCGTGTCTTTGGCTGCTGCTACTGCAGCTGCAGGCAGCAGGTGGCTGTGGATCCTGCTCCATAGATTTGGTGTACTGTAGACAGAAAAGGTGGTCTAAGTACAGTTGTAACTCAGGTCAGTTTTTACTGAGAAGAGGGTTTAAGTGGATAATGTAGATCCTGTGGTCAGATAGGACCACCACTGGTTGACAAGAGGTGTTGCTTGAATTTGAAATGGAAACATTTGCCTTCCCAAATTAGTTTATAGCTCAACAGTTGAAGGTTTGGCACTCACACGGTGGACCCGGGTTGGAGAAAAACTCTTGAGAGTGACCAAATGGATAAATGAACACTGAGGAAGTTACTGCATACGTGTCATAAGCCTGGTGTTGACTTTGTGTCCAGGTGTGACGCCAGCAGTCCATACATTCATCCTGTGGGATTCTGTGAGGAGGCAGAGCTAACCCTCACCACCCCAGCTGGTAGGACACGTACGCAAACATTTGAGTCATTACGTTGTTGTGGCATGCTGTATTACCTGAATGAATGCAATACAAAAGTAACTTATTGTTTTTTTTTACTTTTATGAGTGTGTATTTTAATCCCAAACATGTATGAGAGAGCAACAACCACTGAACTGTAGTTGACCACAAACACATATTGTCTATTATGAATAAATTGTCATTAAAGACATTTCTTGTGTTAAATAACAGTTAGAACTACAAATATACTACCAGTTTAATACCAGTTTACTGGTTTCACTAGCCCAGTGAAAGGCTAATATTGGCTGCAGGAAAGTGCTGTTCATGTCTTAGGTTGAAGTGTTTATTGTCTTAACCATTAACTGTTCTATAGAAGCAGGGAATCATACAAATGAATATTCCCTTACATCCAACCCAGCACTTTATCTTTTCTACATTCTGTTTAAATATTGCATTGCAACTTGATGCATTATGAGCTTGTATATTGGCCTATTTTATACTTTGTCAACAATGAATGTCAACAAGCTCTAAACACATCACAGTGCCTCATTTTTCTTTTAAATCAGTGGTTCTCAACCTTTTCAGGCCACAACCCACCCCCAAAATAATAATATTTGAACAGGGGACCCCCTACCCTGACGAGCACTTGGAGCGTTACATTTTTTATAACACAGTTCTATAGTGAAAATAGCTGATCTACATGCTCATAACGGCTCGCAACACGAGGCGTGTAGATCGTCTATTTTCACAATTTCTGCCTCTAATATTTGACAGTTTGGCCAATTTGTCATTTTAGAGGTATCAAAAAGTCCTTAAATTGTCACTTTAGAAATGTGCACATACCCTCTATACACTTAAACGTTATTTTGGTTTGTTTACTGTTGAGTGAGAAAACAATGTAACACAGGTTGAGATCCACTATTTTAAATGACTGCCAGGCTTGTCGTGTGTTTCCGCTCCTCAGAATATAAGCATCCCAAGAGCTTCTCCTGGGAAAAGTACCTGGAAGAGACGGGGACACAAGCTGCCCCCGCACGGGCTTTCAAACCGGTGAGGCTCTCATACTCCTACCTACAGATGGCATGCATATTCTATTACAGCACGCATGGAGCCAGGAGGTTTTGTCCACTGATGGCTGATATCCTCCAGATCTCAGTTGCCATAAAAAATGATCGATTAGCCATTATTTAATCAAATAAACAATTAATTCATTTTATCTCTATATTGGGCATGTCATCATAGGCGAAATTAATTAGTTAATCGATTCATTGATATAAAAGGCCGACTGACGTATGAGTACATAGCAGCTCGCTCTAACCTCTCACCCTGATGGTCATCATGTGTTGTTTTGTTCCAGCGGCCTCCTCATGGCTTCCAGATTGGGATGAAGTTGGAAGCCGTTGATAAGAGGAATCCCATGCTTATCCGCGTGGCAACTATAGTCGACACAGAGGACCACCGTTTGAAGGTACGAATGGACGTTTCTTTCTAGAGAAGCACGCAAGACGACTGTCTCGTATGATGACTTTGCAGTCGTGGTTTTATGGTTAATTGGCTCTCACTCTTCCCTTCGTGCGACGTAGATCCACTTTGACGGATGGGAAGTAGAGTACGACTACTGGGTGGACACTGACTGTCCGGAGCTGCACCCTATGGGCTGGTGTCAGAAGACTGGACACCCGCTACAGTACCCCAACGGTGTGATACTCACGCATGCTCGCACGCCTCATTCACAGACACACATCGTCTTGCCATCTGCCTGTGTTGTGACACTCTGCAATGTAAAGCCTGATCTACCCCGTTGTGTAGCTGTGTCGCGTACCACGAGCCGATCTACAAGCCCACAACGCATTGTGAGCTTGTAGTCAGTTAAGGATCTCTCAAGATGTACATCTTAAATCTGAAAGAATTGATGAGTCGGCACTGTTGCTGCCTCCTTGAGGTGGTCCACAGCTAAATGCTGGAGAGTTGGTGACCAAATGGACCCTTAGAGATCTTTAACTCTTGAGAGTGTAAAATGAAATGGACCCTTAGGAGTCCATTTTTCACTCTCAAGAGTTAAATTACTGTTAAACATATGCATTACTTAATTTACCAGTAAGACACCTAAGGGTGAAAAGCGACCTCACAATAAAGGGCGAGGTCGCGCAATTCATTTGCAAGTGTGACTCGAGTTGTAGTTGTTGTTTAAGTTGGACTGGTTAAACTGACACAATATGTCCATACAGTATGGGCATTCCCAGATATGGGCTTAATATTGATGGCATAAAAGGGATTCTGTTAGTGTGGTTGCCCTAAAAGGGCATCATCTGGGAATCAGATGTAGAGAGCAGGGATCTCCATACAGTATATGGGCATTAAAGGGACAAGGATGTAATTAAATTGCAAGTCTGACTTGTGTCCATATATGGACATTCCCAGATATGGGCTTAATATTGATGGCATAAAAGGGATTCTATTGTATGGGCATTCCCAGATATGGGCTTAATATTGATGGCATAAAAGGGATTCTATTGTATGGGCATTCCCAGATATGGGCTTAATATTGGGCATAAAAGGGATTCTATTAGTGTGGTTGCCCTAACAGGGCATCATATGGGAATAGAGGTCAGCTCCATATATGGAGATCTATTCTAGGTGATGATCCTGTCGGATATCCAAGGCTTGATCTTTGATGAGGTGATGTCACAATGTCAACAAAATTGAGGCGTTACAGAAGGAAGGAAGGTCGTACAGACAAGATGTGCCGGTTATCATAGTTAACTGCGACCTACAGTCGCAATAACAAGTCTACAAAATTAGAGAATGTAGAAGAATTGTTATTTTTGATCATTTTGCCTGTTATGTATTGTACCAACATCAATACAGCATGGAATTGTGATTCTTATTCAACGACAAAAGAATATTCTACTTTTTGGGTCTGAGAGGCTAGATCTCATCAAATGGTGGTCTGAGGCTCAAATGCTGAATAAATAATGGACCTTGATATGAACAGGATTTAAAACCACTGATTTATGAGGACGAGGAAGGATTGTGTCATTCAGTGGTCTTCCTCTCGTCAGGTTTCAGGTGTATTAACTCTCCAGGATGATTGTGTTATCTTAGGCTCCACGGACACGCCAGCCCCTCCAGGACAAGGCTGTCCTACCCCAGGGTGCAACGGGGTCGGCCACATCAGAGGACCACGCTATGGAACCCACTATACGTTAGTAGCACACTTTTGACTTTTAACATTAAAGCACCTTTCTCTAAATACCGGTATTTGATTAACATCATAAAGACGTGTGTGTGTGCGTGCCTGCAGTCAGGTGAGCTGTCCATACTCCGAGTTGAACTTGAACAAGGAAGGCTTGGTACCAGATCGTCTCAGTGGAGAAAGACCCCCCGTCCTCAGTGGACATCCCCGCGGCCGACGTCCCGACACCCACTCCAACCCAGCCACGACGCACACCCCCACCCCACCAGAGCAGCCTGAAACAGCTGATGACAGCTCCCAAAACAACAGGTACCAACACTCTTCCACTTCGTATCGTACAACTGTCTTGTAAAGCCAGCAGCAATGCCCAAGAGATGTTCTACTGGTGTTTAATGTATGCCACTCTGTTTTCTGTGTTGCTAGGAAACCTGTGGTGGCTGAGGGAGAGCGTTCTGGACGCAACAGCCAGCCTGAGCCACAAGGTGGGGCCAGCGAGCAAAGCCAGAATGGAGCCAGACCAAAGCGGTAACTAGTTCCTTGGAAGTAACTCCTTCCTGTGCAATGCTGAATTAACAGAGGCTCTGTAAGGTTTTCAACAGAGGAACCTCTAACATTCTTTTATGGTTATTGCAGGTCTGCACCAGTCCCTAAGTATCTCAAAATGCACTATGTTAAAGAAGAGATTGGAGATGGTAAAGGTACGAGTGAGTATGTACTGTGTGTGTGTGTGTGTGTGTGTGTGTGTGTGTGTGTGTGTGTGTGTGTGTGTGTGTGTGTGTGTGTGTGTGTGTTTATGTGTATGTGTGTGTGTGTGTGTGTGTGTGCGCGCGCACGTTTGTTTGTAGGTGAGAGAGACAAAGAAGAATGGCATAATGTGACACTGACAAATAATGCAAATGTACCACATGTGTCTCCTCTCAGCCTCTCCAGACTCTGTCTCCCTCCAGCAGGCTCTCACATGTGTCTCCTGTCTCCTCTCTCCTCTCCTCTCAGCCTCTCCAGACTCTATCTCCCTCCAGCAGGCTCTCACATGTGTCTCCTCTCTCCTCTCCTCTCAGCCTCTCCAGACTCTATCTCCCTCCAGCAGGCTCTCATGTGTCTCCTCTCTCCTCTCCTCTCAGCCTCTCCAGACTCTATCTCCCTCCAGCAGGCTCTCCACCAGTCTGTTTTCTCCCCTGGTATATCTGCCTCCCCACCCCAGAGGGTGGCTCTATGCTGGGACAAACACTGTCAGCTTCTCCCCGAGGTCTTGGGTCTTACCGCCAAGAGAGTGGCAACCTGGAGTGCAGAAGAGGTCAGACAACGTGCACGCTCGTTTATTTAAAAATGAAAGACAAAACATACCGCTCCATCCACGTGCATAACATGTCCTGTTTGTCTGTTTGCTCAGGTGGCCAGTTTTGTCAAAGGACTCCCCGGTTGCAAAGAGCACGCTGCAACGTTTAGAACAGAGGTAAGTAGTTCATCGCAACTATGTATTATGGCAGACGGCTTATTTGAATTCACGAGTTACTATTGTGTAGCAGCGTTAGTAGCCAGCATGAGATAACGACTCACCTACTGCTAGGGACGTGGAAAGAGATGATCAGGCCCTATTTTCATATATTATTAGCCTAAATCTTGCAACTGGTCCTCCAACAGCTCTGCTAGGGAATGGCTTCAGTGGTTCCCAGACGGTTTGCCATTCAAGTTCCGCTGTAGGGTTAACTTAGGATTTTGTGACAACCACACATTATTAATGCCATATAAAAGTACCTGTATACAAAAGGTTATGAATTGTTTGTTTAGTATATTATTATTATCTAGTATATCATATCATATCATTTCATATATCATATCATATCATATCATACTTTGTTGGTACTAATTTTCCAATAAAACATTTTAACCACTTTGAACTAGGCGAATATCTTTTTATTATTATTCTTTTTTTTACAAATGTAAAAGTAGGGAAAACTGCAGATCTACAACCTTACGTGTTGCATTGCAATGTGTTGTGAGTCACATTGTTGTTGGCCCATGGCATGGAGCTTAACCACTTTCTCCGCATCTCTTCTCTTATACAGCAAATCGACGGCGAGGCCTTCTTGCTTCTCACTCAAGCAGACATTGTTAAGATCCTGTCAATCAAACTAGGCCCTGCTCTGAAGATCTACAACTCCATTCTTATGCTGAAGAATGCAGACGAAGAGTAGGACTCGCCTCGGGGTGGAATCACTTACTCTTATACAGTAACTTAAAACTCCTCCGACCTCCCCTTCATCGACACCCTTGGGTAAAGGATAAAGATTCAAACGGAACCAGGGCTTTCACCCGTGAAGTTCTGTGCAGTTCAGGTAGAGACAAGAATGGGTGGAAGCCGACTGCTGCAGATCTTGCCCATCTCGTCCCCAAGGCTCTCTCCGTGATGGACAACTTGTCGCCCTGAGGGAGAGCTTTACATTGTAATATAATAAGGATTCTTAATTTATATTGTATTCGTTTTCTGAATGACAATGAACGTAACTGCAGGCACCTTTAAGGCTTCTTAATGATGTACAGTTTGTGTATTGGATTTAATGTCATGGCATTTTCCTTTTTTTATTTTTGAATCATCTTGAAAAGGTGCTTAAACCCAGAGCTCACAGAACAAGTTAAGTGTGTGATTTGTTGCTTTTACTTGAAACAATATTTTTTATATATATACATACATGCAAAAACAGACATGAGCAGAGTGCTTCTAATATGGAACAACTAGAACAGGTGTCTTCAACAGGGGGTCCGGTACCCCTAGGGGGTCCTCAGAGTTACTACAGGGGGGCCGCCAAATCTTTGTGTGATAGGATCATGTTTTATACATTAACCACTTGAACCCTCGCATCCCTATTCTGAGAGGAACATCACCCAAAAATAGCAGATCTACAAGCTTACAACGCCTCGCAACGGCGTTGTAAGCTTGTAGATCGGCTATTTTTTGCCAAAGAAGAGCAGACAAAAGAATTTGACACTTCAAGTGGTTAAATGTCTGAAAATACACATTACTCCAACATGATGACAGTGCTGTCAAACAAGTCTAAGCTGTCTAAGAAATATATGAAAATCTTTCTTCTGCAACACAATTTTATACAATATGTGTAGTGGCGGTCCCTGCTTCATCTCTCTCTCAGCTAAGGGGTCCCTGGCCTGAAATCATTGAAGACCCCTGAACTAGAGTGGAATCATTATTTGTTTCTCCTATAGGTGGAGACATTGGGCTGCTCTTCATGTCCAGGGCAGAGGGTTTTTTAGCTCCAAAGGAGAGAGTGAAGTATACAGTATGTGTGCATGACATCATGACGTGTGCCCATTACATGAGTGTGCTTCAGAAATGAGGAAGTATCTTCCTGCCAGCCCCTGTTATCTTGCGTTTTCCGATCACAGGGTTTTTGATTTCGGAAGGGCTAATGGTTAATGATCAAGTAAAAGAATTGCAAGCAAGCCTAGATATTGCAAGACAAAATGAGCCAGTTCTGTTTTTTGTTTTTTCTTATACCATTTTCTTCGCGGAAAGGCATAATGTCTTTGAATGTAAAAAAAAAAGTATATCTCTCTCTCATTTAGTTGTTTTCATTACCATTTAATTGTTTTCTGTCCTGTTTGATCTATAATTTCATCTGGCATTCAGAGTGTAAATAGTATGGCTGCTGACAGTCATGGCAACCCCAGTAGAAATGACTACAGAAAATATGCAAATAAATACTTTGAGCGGCAGGACAATTTGTAAAGATTTTGTGTAATACATAAAACTCAATTTCACTCTTTAACGCTACATGCAATTCAGTTGGGATGTGTACATTAAATTGTTTATACTCAAACAGGCTATTATTTATCTATTTTAATTTATGGGGTAAATGGTAGCCTATGCAACTTTGGCTTGTGAGGTTACTGTAGCTGTTTGCTGGAATGTGTGACTGGACAAAATAAACGAGTTGCACACTAACTGTTGTCCTGACCTGGCCTCCAGTAATGTCACAACACTATTTCTGTCATTACACACTGGCACAGAGGTTGTTTACATGTGGTCATCATCATTACCTCAGACCTGCAACTTGCAGATCTTTTTACATCCTCAAATTCCCAGGAAGGCCTCACACAAAGCATAGGAGTCTCTCCAGGCTACTTTCATTGCTCTTGACATAAATTGCACATTTGAAAATAATCAATATGCTAGATGCAAGCAATATTGTAGACCAGTGGTTTTCAAACAGTGTTCCTTGAAGGGGTGGTTCCCAGCTAAAAGATGCTGAGATTGGTAATCAAAATGGAGATTTAATTATTGTTACACATTTGCATTACTTAATTTACAAGAAGTCTACACAATTAGAGAATGTAGAAAAAATGTTATTTTGATCAATGTGTGCCTGTCACCTCTCCTATAGCACCAACATCAACACAGCATGGTCACATCCTAACCAAACAACAACATATTATATTCTATATTCTATGTTTTCAGAGTCAGTGTCAGAGAGGCTAAATGTCATCAAATCGTGGTCCGCGGCTCAAATGCCCAATGAATATTAAATGGGAAAAAAACACTGACTAATTGCAGATTTGGACTTTAAACGTAGACCTATAGTTTGTATTATATCAGCCAAACGGACACTCCCTCGCTCCCCCTTCTTTCTTTTGACAAATTGTTCTATACAAACTAATAATAACTGGTCTTGTCGTGGGACTGGCCTGGACTCTCCGTTGATTCCCACGACCCTTTCATGCATGCATGCATGCATTGCAGTGTGTACGCACACACACACACACACGCACGCACGCACGCACGCACGCGCGCGCACACACACACACACACACACACACACACACACACACACACACACACACAACTCAGACGACAGAGGGAGTAGGTTGCAGATCAGATCAGCAGCGTGCTGTTGTAGCCTACACTGGCTGCATGAACCACTGGATGAAGACGTCTGAACATTCTTTCTGAAGCAAGCTGGGGATATGATGGGGAAACTCCTCTGACTTACAAATCTAAATGGGAGACAAGATAGATATTTATAGCCTAGTGTTTTACAGATGATTAGCCCACGGAAATAGTTTTTATTGAATTGATTCTTATTTATTCTATCAATGCCGACGATCTACGACGGATGGACGTGCGAATGAAGGCGTGAGTAGCTTGTTCATCAACTTTATGCTTGTAGGCTACTACTATGCATAGCGCATTTCTGATTAGAATGGATGAACACAAGACGGTAAAGCTGCAGCAGGATGCCTACTACAGTAGTCTACGTGTCAAGATAAGATAATGAAGGTGATGTTCCTCCCAGCGTTGTGGAGGAAAGCGTGATCAAGATGTTGGCTTGTATGGTCACTCAGTTTAGCAACTCAATTGCCTCGTCAAACATACACTTTCATCGAGATAGGCTATAAACTCAAACAGACGTTTGTAAATTAATCACTTAAATCTATTATGCAGAATACAAAAATATTAGAAAAAACAATGTTAACGTTAAAACAACAGAGTAGCCTATGCCCTGTAGCAAAGCCATACAATGCACTCATTAAAATAGGCTTCTATTGTAGTACATAAATTAACTTAAATGTATAGGCTATATATTTTTTAATCCATTAGTACCCAATACATAGTAGGATAGTGTCAGGTAGTTTATTCCACCTTAATAACAAGCCTGATAAGAAAATACTCTTCTCTTCTATCAAGCTCTAATTTTGGCTTTGTCAGGACATAATCTGTGCTGTGCCTGTATTCCTTTTCTCATTGACATAATGTATCTTTCCACAAAGGGTGTCAGTCATAAATAGCTCTTGGTTTCTTTGTAGCCTATTAATCATTCTTTGGGGAATACAATTTTAATTAGCTCGATCTATTTTCATAATTGTAGTCTGATCAGAAGTGGTATGGTCTGTCTGGGCTTACTTCTGTTACTTATTTCTGTTAAATACAACTGATACAAAAACATTATATTTAACCAAAATCCATGGCCACAGTCAGTAGGGAGTTTTGTGAGTGGAGAGACACTTGAATTCCCCTAGAGGGACTGGCTAAAGTAGTTATTTCCTGTTGTGTACAATGCAAAGGAAAATAACTCTTATTAAGCAAATTACAGCTGTCATCCTGCGGGAACCACATTCTTATACTCTGTTGTAACTTCTCGTAAGATGTTTCATGCACTGAAAATAGCAGATCTACAAGCTCACCACGTGCATCGTGCAACGTTGTTGTACACAGGGGTCTTGTGGTGCATGTGATTTTTTTGACATACAAAATGAATAGACAAACAAAAGGGCTAGCCTCTATACACTTGGGAGTCCTTGAAAATAAAATGCTAAAGAACCACTGTCCTAGTGGACTCCTACTGTACCCTGGAGACTGACATTCAGTAATTGGGTCTTATTATCAAAATAAGAACATTATAATGTTGTGTAAAAACGTATAGAACGGACGATGCCAAGTCTTGCCACGGACACATATGTCCGTGTACGGATAAATTGATGACCCCTGGTCGTACAGCAAAGTATCAATCTGGCTTTAACCCTTTCATCTTTTGCTCTCTAATCCCCTCCCCTATCGTTTCCAGTGTGAAGCTGAAGGATGACGGCAGCGGGGTCCAGTGGAGCGGCCAGTCCCGTCTGTAGCCCCGCCCACTCCCACTCATCCCAGTCACAAGCACCGTCGGCCTGTGGCCCTGGGACATGCTGGCGCCACAAGAGGAAGGAGAGGCTCCTCCAGACCAGGCTGCACCTCCGCTCTGCCCCAGGGGTGTGGCTCCTGCTTGGCGTCGGCGTGGTGCTGGTGGGGATGTCCGTGGCGGTGGCCGGCTACGTGATCTCTGCACCGCGTCCCACCGCCACCGGCCGCGGCAGCTCTCACGCCGACCGCATGAAGCTGGCCGGGCCTGTGGTCATGGGCGTCGGCCTGTTCGTCTTCATCTGCGCCGCCACGCTCCTCTACGAGAACCGGGACCGCGAGCTCCTCAGGCTGGTGGCGTCCGACGACCTGGAGGACCTGAAGCCGGAGGAGGACAACGGCTGGATGGAGGATTCTGAAGAACAGCACGGCGGTAGCTGTCGGGAGGAGGCCCGGCGTGAGTCAGTGGATGATATGGAGCAGGGATCCTGCAGCATTTCCTCCTACGCACCACGCTCTCTCTCCAGCCAGAACCTGGTGGTTGGTCCTCCTCTGTCGCCCCGGAATAGACGCAACATCAATAGCAGCTCCCCAGAGGGCCAGCGCGGCCCCTGGGAAACGCCGCCACCACCTGAGAATGGGGAGGCTCAGGGAGGGAGGGAAGGACCGGGGTCAGAGGGGAATGTGGAGGAGGGGAAGGGGGAGGGTGGGTCGACACGACTGACTCGAGTCCTGCACCACCAGGAGCCCACCTCTTGCTATCCCTCCTCCCACTGTCCGTCCCCCTCTCTGTCCTCCTCGCTATGCTCTGACTCCTGCAACTCCAGCGAGATAAATTTCAACATAAGGACAGGCTTGCCTGCCAATGATGGACAATAGCACATCAACCACAGGCCTCTAAATACACACACACATGGAGATACATGGATGCTCAAGATGTTCCTACTATTATTATTATATTGGTGACCTTTCATTAAAACCCCAGCATCCATATTGTGGGGGAAATCCTTAGCCGAAAATAGCAGATCTACAAGCAGAAAAGGCACTAGTAAAGAGCCCAGAGGGACTCTGTCAACCAAGTACAGGGTTTAAGTGGTTAAAACAGGCTGAATGCCTTGTATGCTAAATGCTTCAGAGTGGTGCAGTGGTGAGTGAGTGGTGCTTCCTTTTCGCCCACCCAGGTTTGGTGGAGTTGAAACTATGCTGTTTGATGTCAGCTTGCCAGCTTGTTGTCTTTACTCTCCCCAAATCCCCAAAGAGTCAGAGTTTGACCGTATTTGGTCCTTGAGGAGGATTGCAAAATTTTGGGTTGGTGCCATATTGGGAGATGGACACACACACACACACACACACACACACACACACACACACACACACACACACACACACACACACACACACACACTCACACACACACACACTCACACACACACACACACACACCCATGCATGCACGCGTGTATACTGTACACGCACACGCGCGCACACACACACACACACACACACACACACACACACACACACACACACACACAAGATTTTGTGTCCCAGGGGGTTTCTTTTTGTAGGGAACAGAGCTTGATTAGAGGACAACCCAGATTAAAGTCTCCAGTGAGCGTTTATATAATCTCACATTTATTAATCTGAGAAAATGGCTTTTCTATAAGACGAGCACATAAGGACACAATCCCACTCACGCAGACAACACCCCCCATGCACCATTCAGCAGGAATATCGTTTGGTATTCCGTGCACATGCGAATGCAGACCCAAGCTGTTTTTAATTGTAATTCAACCTTTCTTTCTGTTGAACACAGTGTCAGCCCGCACAGCTTTGTCATTCTCAGGAGTCTGTTTAGGCTAGATGTTGAAAAATTGCAAACTTTGTGGCGTAGAGGAGGCCTGGTATAGACAACAACAAGCACAACGGTGGTTGTTAGGAGTTATTCCTGACACGGCTGAGCGAGCACACACGGTCCTCCGAGTCCTGTTACTGGAGGCTCACTCACCCACTGTTCTGACCTTTCATCTCTTCATCATCTGATTCCTACGCTTTATTCAAATGCGAAACGCTTTCAGAGCAGCTTCATTTTCCATCCTCTCGGGGCTCTTGCTGCAGAGCGCACTAGCTGCACAAAACAACAACAGAAAAGCAACAGGGAATGGTTCACTGGCGATAATGATCCACTTTTTCTCGTTTAGATTCAGGAATATAACGTTTTGAGTAAAAACATAGTTTCCACACAGGCCAGCATGCAGACAAATTAAAGAGAGGTATGGGTTTAGGCAGGGTGGGATTTTTAATTATCCTTGAGCATTCTCCTCCAGCCCGCTAATTACGCCGAGGATCAGACTGAGGGGTTTTTATAGGTATTTTAGAACTGCAGAGCATTTCCTCTGTTCGGGCCCATGCTGGGTTTCTGCCATCCAGATGAGGACTGAGACTGAAGATTGCAACAATCTGCAACAAGCCACAATCACACATATCACTCCGACAGCACTTCTCTCTCAGACACGCAACGAGCACTTTTATACGCAAAGATATGACATCAATGGACTGCTGATATGTCAGTAGTAGGATGAGGGGGAGATCTTTTTTGTGATGATTATTATGCCATTGGAAATCTGCATACAGTTTTCTTTGTTTGGTTGTCAAATTGTAATCCGATGTTAACATCAGATTAAATTCAGATGTGTAAAATGTCCTTGATTCTGACCCTAAACTCTTTGAACCTCTGAGTCTTTATACACACACAAATGCAAGAATTCATGAAGAGTATTTTTGGTCAATACGTTTACTCTAGAAGCATTTTATAGTGGACTAAGTATAATGCAGAATTGTATATCCTCTGTCCCCCTTTGTGAGCGTTGTGAGGCTGTTTAGATTCATATCAATTTGAGTACAGGGAGGGAAATAAGCTGCTTAACTCATTGCTGACTCAGGACACATGTGGTCCAACAGTTCCTCATAAGGAGAGAGGAGCTTGAAAGATATAGAAGTCACTTGTGGTTCAAAAGACACAATTAACTGAGAATCACCCAAGTTGATCCCAGCTGTAATGTTATTTGATCTGTCTATCACAACAGAGTCATCTTGTCAGTCGGTTTGTCTGATGATGCCTCCATGAATATGAAGAAGGTAAATAACAGTAGATGGACAAATGTTTCAACTCTTTCTGAGGATGGCATATAAAGTGTTCTTACCTAGAACACACACCTTAAAAATAAAAAAGGTGAATATACTGAATAAACTTATTAGACCAAAAGTAACAATCTGCTATTGTTGCGTGAGTATTATTGACTCACTGCCTCAGCCTGATGGCCTCAAAAGTCTAGTATCTCCCCTAGACCATGGGGATATATATCCCTTTGGTCTGGTGGTTAAGATGTCCACACGGGAGACCTGGGTACGAATTCCGGGCATTACACAGTAATTAACAATCTCCCATCTTTTTCACAACAGTTGTGATTGGTCTAGATAGAACTAAACTTTTTAATACCGTGATCGGCCTGTGGAGGTACATTTGTCTCAGGATCCACTGAATATTGTGCAGTAATTAAGCACTACATTTTCATTACCATGTCACAAATGTGAGATAATTGTGGCATTTCTATTTGTATATTGTTCATAAGTACAGTATTCCCCTTTAGTCTTAAATCATAGGCCACTAATGATCAAATGAAACACAAGGCGTGAATAATTTTACATTTGCGTAAATAGTGCACAAATGGAGGATCTTTAAAACAAATTAAACATAGCCTGGCATAAAATTGTTTCCCCACCTGGACCTACGGTATATGCTGTGATCCACTCATGGGTCATGACCCACAGTTTGAAAACCACTGGTCTAGAAAATGAATGACTGACTAATCCAATTGTAGTCAGAGACCTAGACCTCCTAAGCCCCTTTCTCTTTCTATGCCTTGCATGTTGCAAGGAGCATTGTTCTGAAATGAACTGCTTCATCTTGTGTCTGTTTGCCATCTTGATGCTCACACCAACTAAAGGTAAGACAATCTGTTCCCTTCAAATTCCATTGGTCAAATCTGTTCATTTGAGCTATAAACCTAACATTTCTGTTTTATGTCTGTATCCCCTATTCTAAAGGCAAATACCTTAATAACTTGCATATTCTATTCTTTAAATGTCAACATTGAGATATAAAAAACGAATACTTCCCTTACAAACACCATTATGCTATAACTTGTTAACTGTATCCGTTGCTTAATACAAAAAAATGATTTACCGGTATATAGACTGAGGGCACGTGATTGGATTTATTAATAATAACTTAAACCACCTGTTGGTGGTCAACATGAACCAGACATTAAACTATAGAGCCTATTCAATGTCATGGTCTATATCTTTGATACTAAAGTTATACCACCTTCTCTCATTCATAAAAGCACAAGAAAGGGTTTGATTTGTCTGGGGTCTAGTTTAGGTTTTGTAGTATGCAGATTACATACATTTAAATGTTTCATGTAATAAAACTTAATACAATTAGAAGAGGTCAGTGACCAACATCAACACACTGCAAAACATTTCCTTATTCCAACATACAGTAGTTGTGCTGTGGCAGTGTAGCCTTACCCCAGTGTCCTACTCTGGTCCTATTACAGTAGTTTACCTGAGCTAGCATCGGCTAACAGGATGAGAGGGGATAAGCACTCTGAGCTTCTCTCAAACTAGTCTCCAGGAACCAGGAAACAAGATTACTTGTTTTTTCCACCGGTGGCCCGGTTCTGTTGTTAAACAGCTAACTGTTTAACAACAGATTACAGAATGTGCTCAGACAGACAGTAAACTCCAAACCTGAATTCTCAAACAATGGGTTTCAAAAGCACAGTTCTACAGACAATTTTGCTCTTGACCACTCATTTCAACATGCCCAAAATATTTCAACAGAACACAATTATACGGTATATTACATTTTAAAATAAAATTGTTGTCATATGCAGTCTAAAATGAGTGCTGTGCAATGCCTTCTAGATGTCTGGAGCACACTGAAATCGGCTTTTCAGACATTTCCATGCATTAATTCTTTTCTCATTTTGCATTTCATTGTGTCCATAGGGAATTAACTGAGACTCCACTTGGCTCTAAGCACTTAAGTGAGTGGCTGGGGACTGGGGTTGATAAATGAGTAACCAAGCTTCCAAGCTATCATTATGTCCCTAGGACAAAGCTTTAAAGATGTGACTGGAATGTTCAACTGTAGCAGATTTTTTCCCCCCTAATAGTTTTCTGTCCAAATATTTGGCCATCATTTTATAACACACTCATCCAAAGCCACAGCTTGTACACAGTTGAATGAATTATAAACACAATACATGTAGTGCTATTCCTCATATGTTTATCTCTATTTTCATCAACATGCCTCCACTTTCTTTTGTCACACTCAAATCACAATAGAGTAAATGGTCATTGTGTTTTCTCTGGGGGTGTCAGGTGAGGAAGAGGAGCGGCTGGAACAGCAAGAACAGCTGGAGAATGAGGAAGAGGCAGCGTTACTAGAGTGTTTCCGCTGTGACCTGGGCTTCTGGGACGCTTGCTATACCACCACCACCAACTGCAGTGCTGGGGAGAAGTGTTACACTGGCCGAGGAAAAGCAGGTGTGTTGTAAACATTTGGCTGTCTGTGCTTTACATTGTTGAGTGCATGTCAAGGCATTTGTATACTTGAGTATGTGTGGTTTTTGTGTCTTGTTTATAAATGTCCCCTCAGTACATTAATTCATGGAATTAATCCCATAGCCTCTTATCACACCATAAAGAGACATTAAATACTGTATACAGGTGTGTATGTGGTAACACTAAAACAGTACTAGAGCAAGGAGGGCTCAACGTGTGCGATGCTGATTAGTATGAATTCATCATGCTAAAGTGTATTATACTTAAGTCTGACTGTCATCATTGCTGTCCAGTGGTGGGAAAAGTACTCACATTGTTTAAGTAAAAGTATCAAAATACTGCAATGTAGAAAATAGCAGATCTACAAGCTTGTAGATCTGCTATTTTCAAATGGCTGATTAAATATAGGTGGATGTTTGTATTTTTGTAGTAATAATCAAAATCTACAAAGTATTTGTGTATACATCTACTTAGTTAGCCTACTTTAACACCAGTGTTGCTGACTGTCTCCTTGTAGCGGAAGGCCTGGATGTCAAGACCCTGGGCTGTGTGAGGGAAGAGGAATGTGGGAATGAGACCACAGTGGAGATCTTCTCCAACACCGTTGTCTTCTACGTCATGACCAAGCACTGCTGTGACACGCCCTTCTGCAACGCAGCACACAGCCCTCACATCAACACACCCCTGTACCTGACTGTAGCCACACTAACAATCTGGCACCTCACTGCAGGGGATTTAATAGGAACATGATAACCAACGATAACCAACGAGATTCTCACTCCTTCTCTTGAGATATAAAAAAGACTCCATTAGCTCCATCAGGAAAACAGTGAAAAACCTTTTGATGGTTGTGTCAAACCAGTGGGATTTCTTCACCAGGACACACAACAGCAGTAGAAAACGGTCGATGTGATGATTGTGTCAAATGTAAATAAACTAGACCAGGTCAACCTGGTTGTGCCAGACCCCGGTTCTGCCAACCCCGGTTCTGCCGACCCCCTGTCTGTCATCATCATTTATGACATCATGCCTTTTGTAGGCATGTCATCATCATGTCATCATCATATATACCCTTTATATAGAAAAGGGACAGACCGACATTTGCTTATGTAGGCCTACCCATTTCATGGGTCTGGCAAAAACAACAACATGTAATTAAATGCTAAGTCTTTCTCCAGGAACACAGGAAGGTAGTACATTTGTGTTTACAGTAATTTATTGAACATTTGTACAAGTGTACAGTATTTTAATGAAAATGAAGAAAATACATAAGCTGGGAAGTTGATTCATGTTTTCTGCAGCAACAAAAGCAATTGGTATTACCACGTACCAGTACCCCAGAATTATTTAATCCAAAAAGACAACAAGTAATTGGATTATTAATGTGGTTATATTAAAGTAAACTGTTTGACAGGGAAACCCCACATCACAAGTAGAACGTAAGAGCAAAATAGAATGGTGAATGTGGTTGGGGACCTAAAACTCCATAGTCAAACCTGTGAGTTGCTCCCAGTATGAAACCAACTGGGAAGCTCTGTCTGTGATAACCAACTTGTACTGAGAGCAAGGGCCAGGACAGTATTACAGTATGTCTCCACCAGAGGGCAGTATCACTTCTTTCATGAAGCGCTGCAGATCAATGTCCTTGTCCTCCAGGTCCATGTGTAGGAACTTATCCACCACGGATGCACACCTGCTGGCACAAGTACATATCATTGTTGTCAGGTGGAAACCTTGTATGAGGTAAAATAGTGAAAATAGCTGATCTACAAGCACACAACGCCTCGCACCGCGAGGCATTGTGTGCTTGTAGATTGGCTACTTTCACTAGTTTTGTGCGATGGTCTTAAGCAGGGTTTTACTTTACGAAAAAACGTACACATTTGAAACTTGGAGATACAAGGTGTCTGCCCGACAGTGATGATATATACATTACACACAACATGGCACTACACAGCCCACGGTCATGCTTTTGTCTTTGTATTGTAATTGCGCGTTGTGGTTTGAGTGGATATAGAAACTCACCGGGTGGCCTGATCGTCCGATTTTCTGTCGACGCGTTTGATGGTCTTCCCTGTTCTGTACAATTCGGATACCTTTGCCAAACACACACCCACACAAACAGTAAGGCCCACTCCGCCTACACATACAGCGTATTCACATATTCATTTTCTTCTGTGTAAGTGTGTTTGTACCTCCACTCCTCTCTGTACCAGGCTGGCTGGCAGGCCCGCCAGTGTAGCGATGTTGGCAGCATAACTGGAGCGGCAAATCCCTTCTTTCAGCTGGTACAGAAACACCAACTCATCATTGTCCACGGCAGTCTCAAGAGTCTAAAACACACACACACACACACACACACACACACACACACACACACACACACACACACACACACACACACACACACACACACACACACACACACACACATACAAATATAGAAAAACGACTTAATTAACATACAAAACAGAAACTTTAAAACAGCATAAAATGGAGAGAACACTAGGAACTGTTTGACTGGTCATTCGGTATCAGCAAATGTCTACTCTACATGACATTGTTTTTGCACCAAGTATAAATGATCCATGTTATGCTCTCCCACAGATGTTTGATGGGTTCAGGTCTGTTCTATGTCACTGTAACTGTCAACATTATACCAATGTGTGTCAGTACCAGTACCTACCAGCAGGGAGAGCTGCTCCGAGGAGGGGAGGAGGCCCATCTGGAGCAGACTGTGGAAGTTGGTGGCCAATAGGACGTGAGGAACTTCCCCGGGAACTCTTTTGAGCCAATGAGAGATCGACGCCGCCAGCAGGGACAGGCCATCCACCTATAGAGCATTAGAATATTAATATAGTTAACTGTGTGACGCAAATAAAGAATAAATAAAGATTTAACCCCATACAGTTTTCTGAAAAAACTATGTTTCTATATCAAAAACAAAAATCAAGGACCCCCAGAATTATGTGTATTTGGCTGCCGATCCCCATCTCAATATATTTTGTTCCAGGCACCCTGACAAAGAAAGATTTGAAAATATATATATTCAAAGATTTGCACAAATTATCATGATTTTTCTAAAATAGCAGATCTACAAGCTCATGGCACGGCACCAAGTGCAGCGCAATGAGCTTGTAGATCTGCTATTTTTGAATAGCTGAAGTATCCGTACTGTATGTGAGGGAACAAAGTGTGCTTACAGTGTTGGTTCCTTTGCCGAACTCATCAATGAGAACCAGTGAATTGCCGCTACTGTTGTTCAGAGCGTGGGCCATCTGGAGAACAGACATATTCAGATTTACCATTTGTTTTTACAGATACTTATGTATATTATGCACATTTATTATGTCTTTCTCTATCTATCTATCTTTCTTTGTGTGTGTGTGTGTGTGTGTGTGTGTGTGTGTGTGTGTGTGTGTGTGTGTGTGTGTGTGTGTGTGTGTGTGTGTGTGTGTGTTTGCGCGTGCGTGCGTGCATGTGAGAGTGTGCAAGACTGTGGGTAGGCGGCACGCTCGCAGTTGCAATGCCTGAACAGGAGGGTAGTGGGAGTGAACCAGGATACAGTAGTGTTGGAATATCAGTAAAATGTACACGTAGGCTCACCCACAAACACACCAGTTAGTGCACTGCATAATGTGTTGTGCGTAGGCGTGCACCAACTAGGTACTGTACCTGGTTGAGGTCTATCATGAAGGTGCTGAGGCCCAGAGACACTGACTCTCTGCTCTGCATGCGCGTGAAGATTCCATCCACCAGACCAATCTCCGCCTCCTTCGCCGGGACGTCTGAGCCAATCAGAGCCATGAACACCACCAGACCCACCTAGCAATAAAGTAAGTCAGTCAGTCAGGGGAGGGGGTTGAAGGAGTTTGACGTTGTGATCGGCTAATGAGATTCAGGCGCTACACTGTTGTTAACTAATCAGTGGTTCCCAAACTTTTCAGAGATTAGACGTTTGCCCGGGGCCCGAACTAGTGAAAACAGCAGGTCTACAAGCTCAAACGGTGTCGCTTTGTGCGTCGTTGTGTGCTTGTAGATCGCCTATTTTAACTATATAGGCTACTTCTTAAACATTACGTTTTCTAATTTATGTCTTACTGAAAAAAAACATTGAATTTGTTTTTAATTCATGAAAGATTTCGCTTCTTTGGGAATGTTTTTTGAAATGTTTTGAAATAATAATAATTAAAAACAAAACGTAGGGGTAAAGGGACCCATAAAGATGTGTCCGCAACCCACAAATGGGTCCCGACCCAGTGTTTGGGAAACAGTGGACTAAAATGGTCAGTGACAGATGTGTATGACTGACTGTCATACCTGTTTAAGGTAGATGCTCTTGCCAGATGAGTTGGGTCCGGTGATGATCTTAAGCCGGCCCTGTGACTCAGAACTCTGGAAGGAGTTGGCCACAAACACAGGCGAGCAAAGCTCGAACAGTGGGTGTCTGCAAGACAGAGGGAATTAAAATCGTATCTGGCTCTCAATTTAATTCCTACAAAGCCTGTGTGTATGTGCACATGTGTCTGTGGATGATTATTGTATGTGTGTACTGTATATCGTCGTTGTCAGGTGGAAACATTGTATGTCCAAAACCTTCCTTTTGTTGTTATTTTTAAAAACGATTTAAACTAGTGAAAATAGTAGATCTACAAGCATTCTACAAGCACAAAACGCCTTGTGTGCTTGTAGAAGATCTGCTATTTTCACTAGTTTTGTGTGACAGTCTTGTATGATGAAGCAGGGCTTTGCTTTACAAAAGAACGTACACATTTGAAACTTGGAGATACGAGGTTTCTCCCCTGACGATATGCATGAGTGGGTACCTGGCCTGTATGAGTGTTATGCGGCTGTGGCTGGCTAACTTGGGGGAGGTGTAACCGTACTCCTGGGAGGCGCTGCTCAAAGCCATCAGGCAGTCCAGCTCAGCACTCAGCTCCAGAACCTATAGAATACACACAGTAGGATATACTGTACAACATACAGATAGTTCAAACTTAACGTGCCATACTTCTGTGTTCACTGACACTTGTGTTGCTGGGGGAACCTGACAGCATTATGCTACGGATACCGTTTAAATCAATGGCATTGAACAAACGTGTCCTATAGACCAATTATTTGTTTACATTAAGACTGAATGCACAGTTGACTGTTTCATGTAATCATTTCCCAACAGATCTCCAGAACTGGTTCTTATCAGTGTGACGTTGTCTGATAAGGGGTCTATATGCCACTGTGGATTGATGACTTCTGTGGATTGATGACTTCCTCTTCCATCTTTGACATGAAAGTTGCTAAACTTGCTATGAATGATGAATTGCATTATCATTAATAGCACTTTTCTATGTACTGAAAGCACTTTAGAATGGTTGATTCAGTCATACATTCTGAGGTGAAACGGCGAACAATCGACGCCAGCATCCTCACTTCCGACATTCAATTCTCACACCAATGGTGGCAAGCTAACACCGACCGACTCATTGGAGGCAAAGTGGGGTTCACTGCCTTGCCTTCGACATGTGGACCGGAGGACACTCCTGGGAATTTCTGTGTCGTCTTCACCTACCTTGTACAGAGCAGAGCTCCTCTCCAGTGTTATGGTTTGAAGCTGTGTCATAACAGCTGTCTCCATGTCTGAGAGGAAGGAAGACAAACTTCAGCAGGAAAGAGAGCTAAGAATCTAACATAGCCAGGTATCTAAATCCCACAGGTATCCAGGTGATAAAAGACAATGCATTTAAGTAAATGTTGGATAAGACAAGGGGAACACAAAAAGCACCTCTGATGTCACAGTGCAGGTCACCCAGCAGATCATCCAGTTCTCTGGTTCTTTGGCTACGGTAGTGCAGACGTTCATCTGACAAAAACTAAAAAAAAGAAAAAAACAGACAAGATTGGAGCAATTTTGTCTGGTGTGTGAGAGGACATGCATGCATGTATTTGGGTGAAAAGTCAATCACATAGAAATTAGGGCATTCACGAATAGTGATTTTTAGTATTCGAATTATTCAATCTCAAAGTATTCGAATAGTCGAATATTCGACAGGACTGGCCAAACTGTCAAATATTAAGTAAGCAAGAGGCGAACATTATAAACGTAATACCTACAATTCCAAGTGCTTGTCAGGGTGGGGGGTCGAATAGTGACTTTGCTATTCGAATATTCGGTGAATGCCCTAATAGAAATACACACCATGAAGTCAAGGCCCGGTATCTCAAAATCCTCTTTGTCCACCATGCTGGGCAGCCGGGGGACAGACAGCAGGAAGCCTATCTGTAGAACAAACGTTGTGCTTGCACTTAATGTTGACGCATGATTTTGCATAATCACTCATCTGCTTCTCTCGTGTGGGTGTGGACACAAGTGTGGGGCATCCTAGAGAAACTATGTTATCTTCACATAACTTTTGGAAATCATGAATCAGTTATTATGTATTGCATAAATCAAATACTGTACAGCAGTGGTTCTCAAACTGTGACCCCAGGGGGGGTCCCCAAATTA
Source organism: Nannobrachium achirus (assembly GCF_963921795.1). Classification (NCBI taxonomy): domain Eukaryota; kingdom Metazoa; phylum Chordata; class Actinopteri; order Myctophiformes; family Myctophidae; genus Nannobrachium; species Nannobrachium achirus. The sequence continues at coordinate 43,114,539 of NC_137811.1, read as the reverse complement.
ATTTGGGGGGTCCCTGGATGATTAACTTACTTTGCAACATTGTTTTCTCACTCAACAGTAAACAAACCAACATAAAGTTTAAGTGAGAGGGTAGCCTATATGTACATTTCTAAAGTGACAATTTAAGTACTTTTTAATGCCTCTAAAATGTTAAACATTGGCCAAATTGTCAAATATTGGAGGCAAACATTTTGAAAATAGCAGATCTACATGCTCACAGCGCCTCGCGGTGCGAGGCGTTGTGAGCATGTAGAACTGCTATTTTCACAATAGAACCGTGTTATGCAAAATGTAATTCCTCAACTCTTAGAGCTCGTCAGGGTGGGGGGGTCCCCAGTTAAATAAAATATGATTATTTTGGGGGTCACAGCCTGAAAAGTTTGAGAACCACTGCTGTACAGTACAGTGTTGTAGGTAGACATGACTGTATCAGACCAGAGGGATGTAGATCGCACAGCAAGACGGGATGCGAGCGTCCAGGTGTTCCAGCTCTCTCATCGCCACATCTGTCAGGAAGTCCGACAACCCCATCATCTTCCTCTTCTCTATGGAGGATGTGCAGAGAAAACCTTTTATTCTATGTCTAACAAGTGTGCTGTCATAAAACAGCATTTTTTAACAGAAAACATGATTAATGTTTGCAGAAAGCTCGGAAATTAAACAGTACACTCACTCTCGTCGATTGCAGGGTCCACGTTTGGTTTAATTGTGAAGCGGTTCTCTGTCGCACTGCCCTCAAAGTCCACCTACACAAAAACACGTTCAAACAAACTGTAGCCTCGGGATCCAGGCTACAAACTGACACTCGAAAAATGCAGGAAAAAAAACGAATGAATTTGAAGATGAGAGAGAATTCAATTTCACAGGAGTGCATGCGTGTAATCAAATCACATACTGTACGTACTGTACAGCGATGGCTCTCAAAGTGGGGTCTGGGACCCCCATGTGTCCTTGAGGGGGTTCTAGGAGGTCCCCAGCTAAATGATAGTTTGGAACCAAATGGACCAAATGGTCTGCGGGCTAATAAGTGTCAATTTGGGGGTCCTTGACATGAAAAGGTTTGAGAACCACTTCTGAACACAGTATATGTGTAGTCATGCCACAACAAAGACAACAGAGATATAGAGGCAGAGAACAACTCACCACCCTGTTGATGACGGAGGTGATGTATTGCAGGTCATCAGAGAACCCCTCACTGATTTCACGGAAGAGCTGGATGGACTGGGGCAAGAGGCGCACCGTGTCTCTGATGCACACCGCACTATACACCGTCTGACACACAAATACTTTGCAATATTATTATATGTCGTTGCGAGGCGTTGTGAGCATGTAGATCTGCTATTTTTCACAATTTCTGCCTCTAATATTTTACAATTTGGCCAATGTTCCATTTGTCATTTTAGAGGTATTAAAAAGTTCTTAAATTGTCACTTTAGAAATGTGCAGATACCCTCTATACACTTAAACTTTATGTTGGTTTGTTTACTGTTGAGTGAGAAATAAATGTTGCACATTAAGTTAATCATCTGGGGACCCCCAAAAATAATTTGGGGACCCCCCTGGGGATCACAACCCACAGGTTGAGAGACACTGAAATAGACGTTACCTTGTAGAGACTCTGCCAGTCGGTGACTTTGGTGTGAGAGAGAGACATCCTGTGCAGCAAGGTCTACCACACAAAGAGTACAGATGTGGAATCACAATACAAACACAAACACAAACACAAACAAGCAGCAGGACACAAACTTTAGGTCAGTGGTTTTCAACCCCTATATTTGGCATTTGAGTCGCGCACCACCATTTGATGAGATGTAGCCTCTCAAGACCCCACATTTTGAATATTTTGTTATCGTTGGATACGATTTTTACACGATTCCATGCTGTATTGATGTGTTAGGAGAGATGACCAGCAAAGGTTGATCAAAATAACAATTCCTCTACATTATCTAATTGTGTAGATTTCTTGTAAATTAAGTAATGCAGATGTTTAACAATAATCAAACTCTTGAGAGCGTAAAAATCAACCAAATTAACCTGTACAGGTCCATCTGGTTTCATTTTAAGCTCTCAAGAGTTACCAACTCTCTTGGTTACCAACTCTCCAGGTGACCACCTGGAATCCCTTCAAGGACCACCGGTGGTCCCCAGACCACTGGTTGAAAACCACTGATTTAGGTGATGCAGAGTACAGAGACGTGCAGGAATCAGAGGTCACGGGGTCAGAGTTTACTGGGATGTTCCTGATGTTGCGTAGTGTGGACTGCAGAGTGCTGAGCGCGTCAGAGTTGTGTGGCGTCGTGAAGAAACGGATCACTTCCTGCCTCCTGTTCAAAACCGCCAGGTCACGTGTCGGCCTCAGGAACCACTGGCTGTGAGAGAAAAGGCCCATCACTCACACTCACAACGGGCCACAAGTGCGTCAGTGTATCATCTGTTTCTAATTTGATAGCCAATAGTGCATTTCATTTACAGTACTTCCAAGTTGTGGTTATTTCTGTGTCTCGGGCAATTCTCACCGTAGCATTCTGGAGCCAAACTTGGACCTGCAGCGGTTTAGTATCCCTGCAATACACAAAATGGTAAATGGTAAATGTATATATTGTTTTTTATCCAAAGCACTCGTAGATAGATTGTGCATTGCATTCACCCAGACACACACACACACACACACACACACACACACACACACACACACACACACACACACACACACACACACACACACACACACAGGAAACCATGCAAGGCACCACACTGCACATGAGCAATTAGGAGTTCAGAGTATTGCTCAAGGACACTTCGACATTCACTCTGGGTAAGCCCGGGATCAAACTGGGAAACTCACGGTTCCCATCCGGCCGCTCTACCGCCGGGCTAGGGAGGACTGAAACACTGATGTCACTTACCAAAGAGACTGAGTCCCTCCTTCTCGCCAGACTGCAGCTTGTACACTGATGGGTGAAGTTCCGCCTTAAAGATCTGCAGTACACTGGAACACATATACAGTAACATGGTGATCTCGATCTCTCCCCTCCTTTCTCTATGTGTGTGTGTGTACAGTATGTGTGTGTGTTGTTGTGTACATAAGTGGTTCTCAAAGTGGATTCCAGGGACTCTCTATGTTCCTTTATGGGGGTCTAAATTGACCCATACAAGTCTGTAACTCTGACAAACTCTGTACAAATGGAACCAAATGGACCCATTGTATACTGTCAAGAGTTAAGAGAGGACCTTGAAATGTAAAAGTTTGAGAACCACTGGTGTACATCTTAGAACACTCTTTTTGATTGATTGATTGATTGATTGATTGATTGATTGATTGGCTGATTGATTGAGTATTTTATTAGACAAAAGTGGAGAACAGAACAAGTATAGTCAATACATTAAAAGAATGTAGTACAGTACAAGTACAGTTAAACACCCTGCCTAAAAGGAGCATCCCAAATAAATCATTTTACGGTCTTTTTTACGTCCTTGGTCCTAGGTCCTTGGTATTCAACTCATGGACTTAACAAATAGCAAAAAAAAAAAACATTCAAATATCATCACAGTTATAAAAATAGTATATGTACATGGTAGGGGAGACAAGGGGGGTGGGGCTCTCACCTGTATGTGTCCCGGTCCACATACACCACATCTTTTCTATGAGGAAGATTGAACACAACACAACATCACCATTTCAGAGAATAAACACAGGTCATAGTACAGGTCTCTCTGGTACTGTTTGCCCGCCGTGAGTTTCTTACAGTGTGAAGGTGTGGACCTGTAAAATAGGAACTCCTACACTGCTGTCCTCCAGCTCCACTCCCACTCTCCTTCTGTCCAGACATTTCAACAGGGCACCCACTGACCGTAACTAACACGCACACGTATACGCACACACAAGCGCACACACACGCACACGCGCGCACACACACACACACACACACACACACACACACACACACACACACACACGCACACGCACACGCACGCACGCACGCACACACACACACACACACACACACACACACACACAGTTGATCAGCTGCAGAAGTGATGTGTGTCGCAAAAGCAAGAAATCCAACCAGTGAGCAGTCACAGAGGTTGGTTGAAATAGCCAGTTAGATGACTTTACCCTTTTACCTTTGAGCGTACAGCTGGTTACCTGCCATAGTGGCTAGCAGTATGAACTAACTTCCCAGCCACTGGCAGTATAACGTGTAATTCCCACCGGGCAAAATAAAGATAATATATAACGTTAATTAACACATCGGGTGCCCGGATGTATGACGTGTGTGTGTTTGCTGGTGCCCATGGCAACGCGTCATTTTACCTACCGGCGAGAGTACTGGCGAGAAAAGTAATCCGAGTAAATGTAATCGGAGTATGTCCTGTTTATTTCGCGAAAATCTTCTCTTTCAGTCAGGACCGTTTTTTATCAATTCTGAGCCACATTGTTTGTGTTACGGCATGTAGAAGAGGCTGCCGTTTTGAGAAAAAAATGAAAAAAGGAAGAGAATCCGGAGAAAACACCACTTTTGTGCAGCCGCTAGACAGGAAGTCAACGCGGCCGACGGCGCGTCCGGGTGACGTAATTGCGCGCTGCATGTTGGGAAATGGAGTTTGTTTCATCACCGCGGTAGCCAAGTGCAGTAGATACAGTACAGTATAGTTTACTGTAAAACGCGTCAAACGCGTCGTTGGGCACTCGTAACGATCAAAGAGATTGACTTGTAGACACCACGTGGGCACCCAATGTGTTAACAACAACTGCCGGCCATGTTGTTCTGCTGCCGACAACAGGACACTAACCATCCACTTCAGTTGAGAACAAGTTTAAAAACGATATTCTTAGGGGCGCCCGCTCACCTAGCGGTCCAGGCGCATACCACATAGGCTCTGATGCCTGACAGCGTGTTGCGGGTTCGAGTCCCGATCCCGACAACCTTTGCTGCCACTCCCCATCTCTCTCCCCATTTCCTGTCGGTCTACTGTCCTATCAATAAAGGCATAAAAGCCCCCCCCCCCCCCCCAAAAAAAAAAGATTTTATCTTTATGTTTTATCTTTATGTTTTATCTTTATATTTATCGTTATCGTGCCCGGTGGGAATGACCCTTTAGGGTTCATTTTATTGTGCTTACCATAAGGGGAGAGTTGAATGAGATGCAGGAGGAAAGGTAGGACAGCTTCTCTCTTTCGGTGATGGAGGGCGGAAGGAAAGGCAGGTGGGCAGACAGTAGCCTCTGCTTACTGACCTCCAGGCCTACACCGTGAGAAACATCATGCGAGGAGATGCAATCAAGCAATTATTTTGTCATGAAAAACTAAAACCAACAGTATGCAGGTTGCATCATTCTTTTTCTTTTACCAAAGTCAACGTATGGATAAGTCACCACCTCTGGTTTGTATTCCGGATTGGCAGCTGTGATAACGAGAGCACAGAGAAAATGGTTGCTTGGATGGAAATCAATTAAGTGACAGAATGGTTACCGTAATATCATGAATGAATAACTTTGAAGTTCATGTGATTTAGACTATAGAAACGTTGTTCACTGTTAATGCTAGTTTGCTAGTTCACACTCTATCAGAGCATCAGAGATATCTGTCAAAAAAATAATGCCAGTATATTTTGTGCATATTTATTGCCCCACCGAGTCTCTGCATGAAGCGAACCATCCTGCGTTCCTGCTTTGCGCTGGTAATGATCACGTTAGGACTAATTTCTTGGAGAACTAAGATGACAGGACGAGGCCATAGAGAAATATGACAGAAGATTAAAAAAAGGTAAACAGTCAATTAAATAGTACATGTTCTGAACATTTAAACTGATCAGTGTCGTTGTAGTACACCTCTAGCCAGCAGTTGGAGCTCATGGTTGTCAGGAGTATCTGCCATGTAATGCAAGGAAGAGTCTCTGCTGTCATAAAAGCACAGGCCCACCTGGTCATGCTGTGCCAGAACACTCAGCAACACCTATGGAGAAGAGACACACACACACCATAAGTTCATGAATGAAATCTAATGATACAATATACCGGTACCATAGAAGTGTTTGTCAACCTTTTTCAAATCAAGGTACATTATTTATTCGACATTTGAGCCAAGGACCACCATTTGATGAGATTAAGCCTCTCAGAACCAAAACGTAGATTATTTTGTTGTACGATTTTGTCCACAATTCCATAATGTATTGTAGAGATACTATAGAGGTAACTAAACAGGCAAACGTTGACCAAAATAACACATTTTCTACATCCTCTAATTGTGTATACTTCTCAATGCAGTAAATTAAGCAATCCAGATGTTTAACAATAATGGGAACGGACCTGGAACCCCCCCAAGGACCACTGGTGGTCCCCGGACCACTGGTTTAAAACCACTGTTGTAGACTGTCAGTTATCCATATAGGCTATATTGCCTATTCATAAACAACAGTCCATATCCACAACTTTCCAACATCCCATTGTGCATTGCGCAGAAGTTGCACAGAGCTTCCGGCGCCGCAGCCGAGTGTGATCTACAAGCTCACAACGGCTGCATCTGCGACACAACGTGAGCTTGTATGTCTGCTGTTAACCGGAAGTGTGGTGCAAAAAATTCTCCAGTAAATTCCCGCGGAAAGAGGTGGATAAACAGAAGATCTACAAGCATGTATATCAGCTGTTTTCAGCAGGGCATCCGACATACAGTACAACGAATATCAGACTGTTTAAGCCCACAGGGGCGGGGGGCTCACTCACATCTGGTGGTGACTCTTCGTCCTCTTCATCTGGTCCGTGCAGGCCGGTAGGTGCGTGCTGGCCGGTAGGTCCGTGCAGGCCGGTAGGTCCGTGCAGGCTGGTAGGTCCGTGCAGGCCGGTGGGGCCAAAGCTGGTCCCTGGTCTCTGATGATTCTGCTCCTGAACATCCATGGTTCCTTGTTCTGCTTCTCTGAATCTGGCTGCAGCTTCCTGGTGAGATGAGAAGATAGCTATAAGAAGCAGTGGTGGGAAAGGTATACTAAAAAGTGCAAAATTATTGGTCAAAATGTACATAAAGTAGCTATAGCTATACCAAAAGTAGAAAGTAGCCTATAGCCTACTCATTAAGAAAAATGTCCCACTTCACAAGTTTTCAAATAGGCCTATAAAATGTCTAAACATGTCTACAAGCTCACAATGCCTATATGGTTGAAGTGGTTAATGTATGTGTTGTAATAATAATCTAAAAAATAACTATAGTGACTGAAGTTGTGAAATAATCCTAATAAAAGTACAATATTTGCCTCCGAAATAGAGGTAAAAGTACTGGAAATTGGAAATACTCCAAAATACCTCAAAACAAGTACAGTAGGCCTGGCCTACTTGGGTAAATGTAGCCTACCTGATAGTGATAGATAGCCTACCTAAACGTTGTGTTTAGAACGCCACCCCTGAAACAAACCTCAGTTCATTAGTTTGCTTCATTATTCCTTCATATAGGCATAGGTCTACTCACTGTAGGCCTACTAATATGTTGTGTGTAGCACAGTAGCAAGCAACTTACCTCGAAGGGTGTTGTTGTAATTATTGTAATTACAGTTCAAATTGTTGTAATATAGGCTAGTCTGTCATATTTCATATAGATAGATAGGTTTATATCAAGCAGCTAACAGCGACCCGCTTCATTCCCGCCGAAAATGTGTTGATGCGCTCGCGCTGTGCAAGGTGGTGTCCCATAGCCTGCACGGACGGTGGCCATAGGCCGGAGGGACTCGCGGTGTGAAAGGCTAATATATTAAATTATGAGTTATGACTGAGAGTGACAGACATTGAGCTGTAAATAAATATATTCACACTATTATAACACTCTGTAGACTAAAAGGTTATGCGTCACATTTCTAATGTGATTTTTTCCCCTCCTACTTTGATGTATTGACTGTATTCCTCATAATTAGGCTAGTTGACACTTTGACAGTCAGTATAGTGGATGGAAGCCTATAAATAAGTAGGCTATTTTGATTTGATTTGATTAAGGATCCCCATTATTAGTATGCATTTAGGTTAAATGAGGAGCCAGCTAGCCTATCTAATATGTGTTCTATAACATTTAAGGCCCAAACAAGTCTGTAATTGCTACAAATTGCTGCAAAACCTGTGATGGCCGGTCATTTCGGGGATGAACAAGATATTGAAGGGTACATTTATGTCTGATAATGATGTGTTTGTTCAGATTAATTCCCATATAGGCTACAACAATGAGGTGCCCAGAAATTCTTTGTGCGCTGCGCACCTGTAGCATAGGCTATATGGTTGATTTGAGGTGCATGCTTTTATTTTAAAAAGAAATGCTTTAATCATTACGTGCTGTTATCACTGTCATGGCGGTGATAAAGAGGAACAAACACAGTCCATCATCGTCGTGATAAAACAGCACACATTGCATGAGTAGCCCAGCTCTTCTGTCCATATAGCGTTAGAAGGAGTTTCTCCTTAAACTCCATCTAAAGCTATGGAGTAATGGACTACAGCTAATTGTAGCCTAGGCTACCGTTGTGATCCCGTCCGTCCGTCCGTCCATGAATTGTTCTATCAAATCCTCCTCATCCTTTCCGCATTGCCTCAGCGCGTTCTGTAATGGATATACACGTAAACAGCGAAACAGACGAAGAGGATCAAACTCGGACTTTTAACAGCTAAGAAAAGAAAAAGAAAATAGAACCAAAAGCGGCTCATTGTTCCGGAGGACGCGAGGAGGATGCTGAAAGCACGTCGACATCGTGCTGCACCTGCACCATGATAGGCAAACAACGCCCCCGCCTGGCAGCCTAACATTACTGCAACGTTGGCATGTGAAACCACAAGGTATTCTCTGCTACTGCCTACTGCATGCCAAAATTGATAAACTTTTAAGCTTATTGATACAGTATAGACTATAGAGTTATGCCACCACCTTAACTTAATGTTGTAAAACTACACTAACATGTTCAGAGAACTAGCCACACTTGTCTAGCCTCCAGTCCCACACTTTTGATCTGAGATATAGCCCACTGATCCTAACACTATAGAGCCAGCACAAAATACAAATTATACACCATAATAATTTAGTTACATTGATTAAATTAAAAAAGTAGGCTATGTAAGAGCATTTTTATATAGACTCCATCAGATTGAACAGAAAGACATTCTTCCTGTTCTCCTTATCAATCTCCAAATCAAGCATTTTATTCATTCTGCAGAGGCACAATATAATTCAAGTCATTACAACATCAGCCAGTAGGCTATACATAAAGGCATATGAGCGTCCAGGTTAAGAGAGGGATCAGCGTCAATATGCTGTCAAAAGTCTTATGAACAAACAATACATACATGTCAGTAAATGAAGTCTTAAATAGTAGATTAAAGTTTGTTTGTTAATATTGGGTTATTGTGGAATGTTCAGAGAGGAATAGATGACACCTGAAAAGACAAAAGAGTGAAAGTCATTAATAATACCAAATATGAAATATTCTAAATAGATATTCTACTGTGCATAAAAAAGATTGTTGCAGTGCTATTACACTGAACTTTAATATGCCATGGATATAGATGGATCAAACCATATTGACTCACATGACTCATCACCGCCTTGTGTTGAGAATAGAAACCCTGTCTGGGGAGCTAAAAACATATAATAAAATACAGTGAGATGGTTTTATGATCGTACAATAAATCTATGTATGTTTTGGAAATTGGAATTAGAAGGCATTTGGGAGCTTGCACTGTTTGCATTGTAAAATCTACAGATCTGCTCTCATTTGTCTCAAAAGTGCTTTCGAGTGTTTTCATATTTACATATCACAATAGGAGCAGGGACGTGCAGAGGCAGGGGCTGACATTTCTAAAAGGGCCTTTTGGTGAAAATATCGAAAATAGCAGACCTCCAAGCTCACAACGCGCCGTGCTGTGACGCCGACGCATTGTGAGCTTGGAGGATGGCTATTTTCAGAGCTTGATACCACACTGAACTAAGCATAATTAAGTTAATACTGGAGATGTGGCGTACGGCATGGATTTCTACACAGAGCGGGCAATTCGTTCAACATAAGATGCTACATTCAAGTTCAGGAGAGTTTGGACAGGGCAATTCTCTTGAATGCTTCCTTCGGGTATGGCATGGAAAGGAAAGGGGGGGAGGGGTGGCATTTACATTTCTTTCATCATAGTAAATGCTGCATGCATGGTCCGGAGAGGGCACTTTTTGATGTCTATGTGTGCACATGCCTGAATAGGAGTAATAATAACACTAGTTTTTCCTATCCTATAGAGTAAAATGACTCACATAGAGAAGAGGAGGGCAGGTTGATGGTTGAATAAACCAGCTCTGTAGCGTCATCTCTTTGAATGCCAGAGCTTCTCAACTGGTGGCTGTTCGCTGGCAGGATTTTGTGTTATAGTAGGAAAGTAATTACAGATAACAAAAAAGTTATTTCTAAATAGCATGAAAGATGTAAACAAAACAATTTGTCATATATTCAGTACTCTATAGCTTACACAATAATAACGTTGAATCATATAACATTATCATAAATAGGAGACTTATTCGACCGGGCTGTTAAATATGAAATATAAAATGTAATGAAAGTAGGCTATACATGGTCATTAAAACATGTATGCACAATTAAGTTAAGTGCAAATTAACAGCCTTCATTTTGGGGCATTTACAACCACACTCAGTGACCATTTGGAGAAGTAAACTATTTCACTTTATCAAATGTCAAATGTATTTATTATGTTCAGTCAAATGTACAGTATGTTCCTCTTTAATCACTTTTTAGCACTTTGTATAACACTAAATGAATATGCCCTTTCTTTGTAAGACAACATAAACATCAACAAACCTGTGTCATGTTCAGTGTTGGACTCAGTTCGCCTTTGACAGCTGAGGAAAGAACATAACTATGAAGTGTTTGAAAAGTGTTTGAAACTGACAACTGACATAATATTCAGAAATCTCACCTGCAATTGGAAGGTTTTAAACCTTTTAGGAGACAAAAAGTAGAGACAATGGTTTTTCAATTAGCATGACATCAGACCATACATTTGTGTCTGATATTGAGATAGATGACAACTTTCCCCTGTTAATTCTCTCCTCCAGTGTTTTTATTGTAGACTTTCTTGTGACTTGTGACCTTTCTGTCACTGACATTCGTCATCTTTAAGTTAACCTTTAGGTTAATACGGTAGTTCCCTGAAAGTTACCCAGTAAAATCCTCAGTTTTAAACAATGAGAATGTATGATTTCATTAACGTCAGTACTCCCATGTTTACATTATCATGCCAAGCAAAACAGTATTTGCAGCCGCCTACGTACCTATTTTTCTCAGGTAGAAAATCGCCAAGCCGAAAAGCAGCAGCAGCATGAGAAAACTCCCACACACAGCGAGGCTTACTCTCAGCGCGCTGCTGCCAGCAGGGAACTGTCTCTCCACACTCCCTCCACACTCCCCAGCTGGTTCTGTGCCCTGCAGGTGTACACGTCGCCCACCAGGTAGGGGACGGAGCTACTCAGCTTATAGGGTCCATGTTGTTTAGGCTGGACATTGTGATGTACTGCAGCTGCCCCCTTGGAAGAAGAGAACCACGTGATGTTTGGTGGAGGATTTCCCTCAGCATAGCACTCAAGGTGGTGCTCTGTGGCACCATCTGGGCCGGGGGTTGTTGTTTCTTTCTGGGAGAGACTCAGGATTTGAACGTTTGCTGAAAAAAAAAAAAAAAAAAAAAACATTATTATCCACTTCTAATATTACAGAATCATCTTTCAACAACATCATTTTTATCTTCCCTTTTATGGCTTAGAATTCAATGAATAATGGTGTGGGGTGGATATTTGTGCACACAGTGACAGGGTAGGTAGCTGGTAGAAATGAATGCCCCAACAATACAAATCTCACCTGTGACATAGATCTGTGTTTTCTTTTGATAACTGTCTCCCCTCTGTTCCAGCTCTACACGGCAGATGTATGTCCCATTGTCCATCAGCTCCAGCTGGTTGATCAGTAAGGGGATCTGTCCTCGTCTGGGGTCTCCGTCCAGTGAATAATGCAGGTCAGTGGTCCCAGACACACAGTCTGTAACTCCTCCCTGCGTGTTGTTTTGCACTTTACATTGAAAGAACGGAATCAGATCGCTGTTTTTGAACCACTTAGCTGTGATCATCCCTGAGTAGCGATCTTGTTTGGGGTGGGCGAAGGAACAGGGCAGGACCGCTTTACTCCCCCTGCTGCCGTGAACCACAGGCGTGACTGCCATGGTCCACTCTGTGGCCTGTGATCCTGAAAGGATAGAGGTAGGATACAGGGGTCATCAATATGTCCGTACACGGGGGCAGTTCTCCATTCCTAAACATGCCATTCATACCCACTGCCATTCCTACGGAGTTAGATTAGCAGGGGATAGGCAAATGGGGAGTTGGGGGTAGCCGGGGGCGATCTACTTAACCTAGGAGGCAAGGATCGAGTCACACGCAGTACATAGAAGGGCTCATTAACTCTATGCATGGGACACTGGAAACCTGTGGATAATGTTCTTATTTTGATCATAAAGCCAGAATTGCAGAACGTCAGGAGTCTCCCAGTACAGGACCCCCATAACTCTGAGTGTATACGAATGGAATCAAATGGGTCCTTAGGGCCCATTTGATTCCATTTGTACACGCTCAGAGTTACAGACCTATAATGGTCCATTTGCACCACCTTCAAGCAACCCTGAAGGTCCTTCAAGTCAACCCACTTTGAGGACCACAGCACTAGTAGTATACATTTAGGGCTAGCTCTGTTTCTGGTAATATTTGTATGTCCATGGCAAAAATATAATTTTGACAGAAATGTCCACCACAAGCCGGCATGGCCATGAACCCTGGTAGGACACCGTCTTCCATATTTTAATCCGTTTTATGACCTTGTCACTTGACAAAAGACCAGATTTTCAAGTACAGTATGTAATTGAAAATGATGTGATTGTTATATATTTTGAGTTATACACAAAAAACACCAGCTTGTATCTGTTTCTGGAAAAATATATATTTGAAGTTAATTATTCTGTGAAAATATTGAAGCAAATTCCATATGCAAAAGTGTTCATTTATCTATTTTTTTAGAACACAATTTGTTTTGTGCTATATTAATCATATGCGAGTTTCACTGTTTTAATTAACATTTTGGAGCTATGTTAGATAAGATATTCATAACAAACCTGGTAAAATATTCCAATAATAATAATAATAATAATTATAAACTTACCTCTAATATTTATAATTGAGATAATAAGAAAATAGGACTTGGTGTGCATTTTCTTCTTCAATTTAACAGCGTATGAGTAGAAACCAAGGGACCAAGGTCTAATTCTGTACCGTGTCCTATAAGAAACGATAAGAAACTGTTGTGTGCTCGGAAACAGTTGTGAAACACATGAAACCACGAAGGTGGCTATTTCAAGTATTTCCTCTTAAAACAAAACAGAAAGGAAGGATATCGGAAATGTAGCAATAATCGTTTGCGGGCGAGTCATTGATCATCCTGATTTGGAATAGACCAATGGTTTATTAGAATGTAAGTCTGAACATTTAGAACTCCAACTAAAAAACAGCACACCTCCATTGTAGGCCATATGGGGCAACCCAATGCGCAGAAGTAACAGAGCTTTTGGAGTTGCACTCTGTAGAGACCCCTCAAATTTGGGGGTTTATTGGATGGTGATCATATGGTGTTTTAGTTTTTCAGTTTTTGTAAAAAATAGGCCAGCCCACTATAGCTTAAGACAATTACAGGCAAACATCATGGAATATCAAAAGCTTGTTTGATGCTCATTTTGACATGTCTCAAAAGATCATTTGTACCCAATTTGGTGAAAACAAATATTTTTTTTCTGCCACAAAGAGAGACATGTGTAGCATTTGTGGCATCCCCTATGGGTCTAAGTCTAAGAGAAATCACTTTTGGCTCAGCATTGTTCAGAGAGGCCCCTCATTATGCATCCCCAAATGGTGATACTGTCAATTTGATGCTTTGTTCATGAATTTTGATGTTCATGACCTCGCATTGGGCGCACCTCACGGGACATCAAGCCGGCTTCTTTCGACACGCCTGGCTTGGTTTCAAGTAATCAGAATCAAAACGTTATCAGGAACACTTTCGTCATACTTTAAAGGAGCTTGATAGGGAACTGACCTTGTTTGTTATTGGTCTTCCGTTTTTAACATTGCACTAAGCCAGGGGTGTCCAAACTCTTTTCAAAGGGGGCCACATTAGAAAATATTAAAACACCCAAGGGCCGACTATCTCCCCAAATAATGTTCTTTCGGTTGGACGGAAGTCACATAAATGTATCGATTTTAAAGGATTTTATTTAACTATCATCATCAATATTCAATATAAATCGTCTTTTGTCAGGTGTCTGCTCTGAACAAAACACTCAGTCTCAAATAACTCAGTCTTACCAAATTACCAAATGTAACCAGACGTGCAAGGTAAAACAATACAATAAAATAGCCTTTCTTCGTCCTCTTCACAATGAGACAACAGGAAACAATCCTGACAAATTATACTCTGGGAAAATATTCTTATTCTACGGTGCTGGTGGGCTGTTTATAATACAATTTAGGAATGAAGCCAAGGGCCACACAAAATGTGTCCTCGGGCCGCATTTGGCCCCCGGGCCGGACTTTGGACACCCCTGCACTAAGCTCTGCCCCTCTGGAGCGTAATGATTATTTTGGTCTGGGTTGTGAAACTCCCTGATGGTCATGACACTGCCCGGGCTGTATGCCTGTGCTCCAGCTCTACAGCCTCCCTTATAGAACTAGGCTGCCTATAGCACTGGTTCCCAAATACGGGGCCGGGACCCATTTGTGGGTTGCAGACCCATTTTCAATCACGACTCGAGTACAAATCTCAATTTCTTTTTCTACACAAAATAAAATATATATTTAAAAAGATGGAAAGTCTTTTGAGATGCCTAATTTCTCTTTTGGGTCACAGGCTAAACGTTTTGGGAACCACTAGCATATACTATAGACATGTTGATTTGTCTGGCCATGAACATACATGCTGGTATTGTGGATCATAATTAACAAATTGGGCCAATTGTTTAGCCAAAGGATCTATAGAGTGATTGAAATGCATATCAATCATTCTTCTCATAATAAATGTAACTCTCATAATTCTGCGGCATGACGGTACAACAGGATGCAATTATGCAACACCCCTACCAAATATGTCATATAGCTACATATAGTGTCGAATACATAACTGGTAATGGTCCTAAAGATATGTCATACAATACCTGCATAATATTAATGTGTTATTGATAAATGTCCTACTGGATACAGTAAATTAATACAAAAGAGAGTAGATTGTTGTTACACTCTTGTTTTTTTTAGATAAATAAATGACAGAAAGACAGCAAGATACACTGCATGTAGTTTAATCTAACACCCACAACAACAATAGTGTAACGTAAAATACCCACAATAATAGTGTCTTTCATTCAGTGTTGGGTAGAAATATAAAATTTTCTTTTTAAGTGACATACGGTATTTGTATGTTCTAAATAGATTGGAAAGAATGAACCATATGACACTGTCTGGGATGATGGTGAGTCACACTAATGACAAACACACACATACACACACACACTCATACATCTAATTTCTTCAACCTTGTTCTGTAAAGGTACCACTCTCACAATGGATGTTCAACTGATCTGCTGCGTTCTGAGCCTGCTATTATCTTCAATAGAAGGTGAGCTTAAGCTGTATTGGCTATATTGTGTCTTTATACACTGACTTTATGGATACGTTTAACATTATACATACAGTTCATAGGGTTATGTCAAATGAATCTCTCGCTCTTGATAAGTGCTGGATGAATAGCTACTGGTTAATAACATGCTCACAACTCTGGTTTTTTGGGGGTCATAACAGTCAAAAGTGCACTTTACATGTATTAGTGATTCTTTGTACTGTTCATTTGATTTGATTTGACATTCAGACCAAAAAGCATGCCAGGCTTAACCATTTTACACCGGTGTGTATACTTATATTGTCGTGCTTAAGTGATTAAACGATAGACACATCCTCTTAAAGGAGTTTTTTTTTGCAAGCTACGGTACAGCTAATGAAGCATTTCAAATGATTACACTTTTAGTTTGAAGGGCCTACTCTATGCATTAACAGGCCTATCATTATCCCAAAGTAATGCTCCATCATTACGGTGTTGCACACCTATTTTCGTCCATGTTAAACCCTAAACCCCTAAACTTCTTTGCCTTTTTTTTTTTTTTTTTTTTACTATTTTTACTATCTTGTAGATCAGCTATTTGAACTATTTAAAAATGTTTTTCAAAATAGTAAAAAAAAAAATCACACCCGTGTGAACTGAGCGGTGGTTTACCCACCAACCCCCCCCCCCCCCTCCCCCCTCCCCCTGTGTGTGTGTGTGTGTGTGTGCGCGTGTGTGTGTGCCTGGCCTGGCCTGGCCTGAGAACAGCGCCCCTCCCTTAACATGTGTGGTCATAAAAGGTACTACACAGGCTTGAGGCTACATACAGACCCACCCACATACATACATACAAACAAACAAACAAACAAACAAACATACATACCTACACACACGGCCACGCTATGGAGACGGTGTGACCACCGCTCAAAAAGGCAAAGAAGTTTAGAGGTTTGGGGTTTAGCATGGACGAAAATAGGGCCCCAGATCTACATCGTCTCCACTCTTCTGGCTATAATAGTTTTACAACAAAGTATAAATCAGGCTTCTTCCACCCCCAGGGCAGGGCCACATTGATGACGGCTGGTCCATGAAGGTGCAGGCTGAGGTGAGCAAGGGTGTCGCACCAAATTCTGGGCCCTGGGTACAAGGATTCACTGTGGGCCCCCCATGAATGGGAATGCATTATTACGCATTATTTTGTGCTTAAACTATTGAAAAATAGCAGATATACAAGCTCACAGCGCGCTGCACAGAGTGCCGCGCTGCGAGCTTGTAGATCTGCTATTTTTGAATATTCTTATTTTGACCCGGTCTTCTAAATCCTTCTAAGGTTTTTTGAAAAACCTATGTTTCTATGTCAGTGGTGCTAGAACTTTTTCATGTGAAGGACGGTCAAGGACCCCCGAAAAGATATGGATTTGGCCACGGACCCCCATCTCAAAATATCTAGTTCCAGGGACCCCCCCCGGAAGCAAAACATGAGTTACAAATGTTTGCCTAAAAAATACACATATTCAATGATTTGCACACATTTTCACAACATTAAAAAAATAGCAGATATACAAGCTCGCAGCGCTGTGAGCTTGTTTATATGCTATTTTTCAATAGCTAAAGTATAAAATATTTAAGGCCCCTCCACCTTGGGCCCTAGTAACTCAGTCCCACTTTCCCCCCCTTGTGACGCCCCTGGAGGTGAGAGCCATCGAGGGCTACCCGGTGGTGCTGCCCTGCTCCTTCAGCCACCCGCAGCACACCCACCACTCCTCGCTGCAGGTGCTCTGGCGTCTGGGCCACGGCCAGGGCTCCACCATCCTCTTCCACTGCACCAGCCACTTGGTGTCTCAGACCTGTGAATCTGGACCCCAGCAGGACCAGCGCTACCGCCTGGAGGGGAACCCGCGTCAGCATGACCTCTCGCTGCGCATCAACAGCGCCTCCCTGCAGGACAGCGGCCGCTACTACTGCCGTGTGGAGGTGCCCGGCTACGACCACGGCTGCTATGAGGATAAGATGGGCACAAGACTCAGAGTGGAGTGTAGAGTTGTTTTTAATATATATATAATTATTTTCAGTCAATAGCTCCTGTTGCCTTTTTAACATCTAATTTCTGCTTTTTTGTTTTATTATGTCAGCACGTATTCTTCTGTTTATGATTCTGCTTCTTCTGATGTACTTGCATTACAAATCCTGTATGAACACTTCTCAACTTTTACCATATCAGTCATTTTTCGTTGCCAATCAAAAAGAAAATCTAATAAGGACATTATGTACTTAAACTAAATCTTTTGGATGGCATAATTGAATATTGTCAAACATGGCCAGTGTGTGTGTGTACTATAGGCACTGGTCTTGCTATTTACTTCATCACTTGGATTTCTTTAAAATTTACATGCAGTGTTTGCATTTTTTCAGCTCCCCCAAAGATCCTTGGCCTGTCAGTAGAGGGCAGTGAGCAGTCAGGCTACAGAGCCCTGTGCCGGGTGGAAGGCTCCCCGCTACCAGATGTCCAGTGGCTCGGTCCGGAGGAGTTGCTGGAGGGACTTGCCATCGTAGCCCCCCTGGGGGCACAGGGGGCTGCTGCGCAGCACCGCACCGTCAGCCAGTTACCAGACGTTGTCCCTGGACAGCAGTACACCTGCAGCGCCTCCAACCCTCTGGGCAAGGAGCAGGCCACCCTGTACGTGCTTCCCCCCACCCCCCTGGAGCTGACCTCCGGGGAGACGTCTGCTCCTCTCCTGTTCCTGATGTCTGTCTCTCTGGGAGCCAAGCTACTGCTTCTGCTGGGCGTGGGGTTGTGGGTGGTGCGAGGGAGATCTCAGCTGGGATTCAAATGTTGGTGGAAATGACGTGGGCTTTACAACTAAACTATTCATCCCTAATGATTTATGTCAAATTGATATCCAAATATGACCTTGTATAAATAAGCCTGCTTTTGAGATTTTGTATTGCAAGAATTTATACCTTGCAGGAAGGATTTTCAGACATGATTAATAAGCAGGGGAATTAAATCTTTGAATTCTATATTACTGGATTTGAGGTACTGACTTGTCGTCAGTGCCACAGTTTCCAAGCTGTACAGCATGCACGTCATACATCTTCCCTCTCACTCTTGGTGGTACGCTTCTGTCAAAAATCACTCTTCACACTTTCCTCCATCCATATACAGTACATTTCACCCTGCATGCACTCTCTTCACCTCTCTTCCACACCCTACATTAATTACTTTGGATAGTTAGACCCCAAACTCCTGCATCGCCACATGCTTATTGAATCCTTGCAATTCCACTGTCCTCTGCTTTGATTCCTTGTCTCTCTATTACAGTATTTGAATATGTGTAGAATACTGAGAATTTATATTTTGATTTACATTTTATGCAAATAGATCCCCGGACACTAGTAGTTTTGGCCATATGCAAATTACAGATGTGCCTCATACAACTCATTTGTTTGTTTGTTTTTATGAAAGGATACTGATTGGCCAAAGTAACATTATCACAAAACACAAGGCTAATGTTTGTTTCAACACTTTATTTAGTTTAAATGAGGATTAAAACAAAACATCAGAAACCCATATGATCAATGAGAGTAAAGATCCATTCAGGTGATAGGCCTACAGTATTATGGTTTACATTACAGGAAGGTGCAAACTTTCTGCTAAATTGTTTTGATTTCTTATATAGAAGTAGTGATTTTGTTTTATTCATGTCATAACTTTTAAACAATTAAATATTGTAAGAGGACAAATAACTTGGAGGGTTTTTCAATTATTAAGATTATGTTCTTCATTATCATGTTAAGTCATGTTACAAATAAAGTTCAAACAGTAATGTAAACATATCATTGATTACTTATATTACTCAAATACGGTAGATTTACAATTTACAATTAGGCATTTCGAATTTAAAGATGAGAGTGAAATGTTAAAGCTGGGAGGAGAATATTAGAAAGTTTAAAACAAAACCTGCATTTCAGAACCAACACCAAGTTTTAGGATATCCTTTCATATAGGGACGGTGATATGAGCAGTAGGTCTTTGTCTACATTGAATTGAGATGTTACCATCGGTAAGCAGAGATATCTGCTCGTCTGGCAACGCAAGACTACTGTAATCATCATCAAGTTAAAGGAAAAAATTCTGGGCTTCTGTAGCAGATAGGATGGGCAGCCTTACAGCAGTCCTCGTCACTCCAGCCAAAGCCCTTGGTGGAATCGAGACTCATAATGGCACATTGGCCATCTTGAGGCGTGCCTGGCTCCCCCTTGGCCCAGCTAGTGCTCCCCACTGTTTCACGATTTACCCAGTACCAATTGCCTGTCAAGGAGCTTCGACGGAGACCGATCCATGCCTCCTTTTGCTCATCTCTCTTGGCCTCCATCAGCTTTGGTCCGATCTGTTGCTGTAGCTCAGAGGTGACGATGCTCATCAGCTCAAGGCCCTTGCGTTTGCAGTATTGGACTGATTCAGGCCAGCCCATTTTCTCAGCTCCGATTTCCAAGGTTTCTTGAGTCACGACACAGCCCCTAAAGTCTGTTCAGGAGTCGAGACAGAAAAACGGAGTTGGGAAAAAAAATGTAACAGGTTATTAACAGCACTACGTTCATTTAACAGTAATTAATAATCTGTCAATTCAAATAACATTTGATCAATTCACTATGATGCTTGAGTATTGGGTAACATTATTATTGTGATTATTAAGATTATGTTTATTAGTATACCTGGATATTTGCTGATGCTAGAGGCTGGATTCCCAAAAGTAAGATTTTTTCTCTTTCCAATAAAATAGACAGCTATTTTAGAGGAAGTGTGCCAGATGACATATTGTTTTTGTGTCGCAGTCAGACCAATCAGTGCCCAGGAGTACTCTGTACTGTCCATCACCTTCCACTCATCATCTGACACATGAAGAGTGCCCAAGCGAACCCCTGCTGTTTGGTCCTTGGGGACGACGAGAAGGGCAAAGTTGTCGAAGTTTTCGACTGTGTGAAGTATAAAGCAAGAGGAAAAGTCTTGTGTGGAGATGAGGCTGAGGAGCATGCCAGGTCGGTAGAAGACAACAGGACTCGTGGTCTGCAGGGACAAGGCTTGAGGACTGTAGGGTTCTGGACCGGGCTTCAGGAGTAGTAATGACCCACTTTCAGCATCTTCTGCCAGCATTGGTGGCACCAAGAACTGTAGATTGTGCCCGGCCCTGGTTGGTGCCAGAGGGGTGGAAAGCATACCACAAGTGCAATTGTCATATATGACGCATGGGTGACTGAACAGGACTGCCACAGGTAGCTTTGCCGACAAGCTCTTCGTGGACTCACTTGCCGCAAACTGAGCCACCTGATGTGGGGAAAGCTGCGTTTTCTGTGTCTCTGCTCCAACCAGAGTGACCGTGTTATCATTGTCACCATTGATGATGATAATTCTGAACGGGCCTCTCTCTGGATCGCTTGTGGTCCAAGAGCCTGGTTGAGAGGCTATTTTAGGAAATGATGGGATGTGGTACTCTGTGCCCAGGTTATCAGTGGGCACAACAAGGGCACTCTGAACACTGCCGTTTTTTTTGCTGACCGCATGGACGACAATTGTTTCAGTGCTCTTAATAACGACTGTACGACTGGTCAATTCCTCCCTAGTGAGCTCCATACTTGCTTTGATTTTCAACTCAGTTGTCTCCCCAGCCTTCAAGACCTTTGTTTGTGTATTTGTATTTGTATTCTCCTTAAGGTTGACATGAGTGTCGTCATACAGAGCCGTGATCATGATCCGGTTAACTGGGTTTGTGGGATGATATCGAGCGATGTTCTCAGGAAAAGCAATGATGAAGTTTTTGCCAGTGGTGTTTAGAGAGGAGGTGGCTGCAGTGGATTCTAGAAGAGAGACAGCAGTAAGACAGTTTCATCTTAACCATCTAACTACAGTATTGTTAACATGTATGATGTATCCCATGTCCTTATCTCATACAGTAGGGACTGTTTGGATGCATTTTAAGAAATGCCAAGCTAATTAACATTTAAAAGCATTTGTCATTAATATCATCATCATAAAAAAGCTTATGCAATAAAGTGAGGTTATATGATAGTGCTGATTCTGAATTAACTTTGGAGGTGACTTACCCTCATTAAGGGCTAATAGGATAAGGAAAAGAACCAGCTCCATTGTTGCAGAGAGGTGCATGGCAGCCAACCTCTTTCACGTTGTTGCCACTGCCAGTACCTAGAATTCGTTTAATGTAAAAGTATGAAATATAATATTTGTTCATCACATTTACAATCACAATTATTAGCAAAAATGTTTTAATTATCTTTGACTCATATAATTAAAAATTGATTTTGCATGGCAATATGAAACAATGGATTATGACTTAGTTTGTGCATAATCATTTTGTTGGGGATGTTTACCAGGACATCAGCTACTGCATCATACGAGGAGTAGCCTTGTTGTATTCTACAGCATTGCCATTTTTTGTGAAGTGAAATTGAAGGAGATAATATATAAAATGTGTAGACTAAACAGCCAGAGTAGTAAAAAAAGAAACAAACAAAAAGCATCAGGACTTCAATTCAGTAAATGAATATTCCAAAAAGCATTTTCACCAAGAAAAGAACGGAAGACGCCTATTGCAACAAACGATTGATCTAAGGAAGGTAAAACGACTTGATATTATTTAAATGATCGACTGTCCACAGTTCTGTTCTAGAATCCATTATATTGAATATGATATTATCAAAACTTCTTATTTTTTGTAAAAGAAAAAAAAGAGCCATCATTGAAATGTTTTAATCTACACTGCTTTATAAATGTGTATGTACATAAACAAAAGAATGTCTCACCTGTCAGCCAGAAAGCTTCAGTACTACCAGCAAATATTGAGCTGGAGCTGCTATTAGACTCTCTTCAAAACAGGTGAACACACATTTGGGAGTCAAATGCTGCACAATTTGGTAGTCAAGAGTTTACCAATTTGCATGCTATGGGCAGGGCGCTGGCAGGAAGAGAAAACGATTGCTTAAAAAGTTTAGCATTTACTGTATCTAAATGCCTAAATTGTGGGTAGGTCTATATGGCTATTCACCCTTTCTCAGTAAGCCATTTATCATTGCTTACAAACATATCCGTGGATGTTAAAGGATTGTTATGCATGGTGGAGACAGTATTTACAATGTTAAAGTACTTGGTCCAGTTATGCAGTTGTGTATAAGTAAGTACTAACTACATTTTGGGGTATTTTTACTTTACTGGAGTAGGCCTAGCCTACTTCCAATTTTCTGTACTTTGACTTCTACTCCATCAGAGGAAAATATTGTAGGCCTACTTTTACTCTACAACAATTATTTGAAAATATTATTTACTGCAGCAGTTTTACAAAACATACATTAACCACTTCAGCCCTAAATACATTTCTGACATTTGAAAATAGCCGATCTACAAGATCATAATGCTTTGTGATTCAAAGCATTGTGAGCTTGTATCTGCAGAGATGGACAGAGTACTCGACCCGGTATTTGAGTAAAGACTGTAAGAGTATAACCTCTTGGTCAAAATACTCTAGCCTACTACGAGTAAAAGTAGCAGTCAAAATGTTACTCAAGTAAGAGTAAAAAAATCACACCCGTGTGAACTGAGCGGTGGTTTACCCACCAACCCCCCCCCCCCCTCCCCCCTTCCCCTCGGGCCGCAAAAGTCTAGAGTTCAGGCCGCTTTTTTTGAAAAAAAAGTTTTTTTTGAAAAAAAAAAAGTTTTGGAAAAAAAAAAAAAGGTTTTGAAAAAAAAAAAGATTTGGAAAAAAAAAGTTTTGAAAAAACTCGGGCGTGCTCCAACAACAGTAATAACTGCGTATTACCTTACTGTACTTTAGTATTACCTTACTGTACTTTACTGTACTGTATACTGTACCTAACTGTACTGTATACTGTACTCTACTGTACCTAACTGTACTGTACTGTACATATTCTGTGCTATATCTATGAATTCTATGTGTTCTAGATCTATGAATTCTGTCACCACCCCCCCCCCCCCCCCCCGCCCCCCCCCCCCCCCAGGCTAGTCTCAACAGCACCCTCTTACCCACCAACCCCCTCCCCCCTTCCCCCCTGTGTGTGTGTGTGTGTGTGTGTGTGTGCGTGTGTGTGTGTGTGTGTGCCTGGCCTGGCCTGGCCTGAAAACAGCGCCCCTCCCTTAACATGTGTGGTCATAAAAGGTACTGTAGGCTACATACAGACCCACCCACATACACGGATACATACACGGATACACGGATACACACACGGCCACTCTATGGAGACGGTGTGACCACCGCTCAAAAATAAATGTAGAGCCTACTTAAGTAAGAGTACATGCTTTTAAAAATACTTACAAGGAAAAGGAAGAGTCTACATTTCTCATTGTTCAATTAGTTTACTATAATTACTGTATGTAATTTCACAATTAATTAGGAACTTGTAACATTGTTACAACGTCGTTGATTTAGTTTTAACGAAAAATTAAGGGCCCCATAGAAATGTGTCTGCGACACACAAATGGGAAACATGCGGCACTCACGCACGCAGGCACGCACGCACGCACTCCGTGCTCTCTATTTCACTCGATCGTGACAGACATTAAGCGCCTTGAAGAAGAGCAGGCTGCATTCTTCTCCAGTCCGTCCCCTTCGCCACTGACAGTCAGACAGTCCATTTGATTTCGTGTCATTGTGTCCAAACCTAGGCTACAGTAGGCTACTCAGGACTTGACAGCACGGCATGGCAACTTTTATTACCGTAAGTAGCCCTTTATTAAGTAGCCTATAGTCCTAGTTTCTTGGCAAGGTTTATCCTTTTTATTTTTATTTTTATTATACAGCTGTCCTTTAGGAAAGCTAAAGAGCCATTCAATTGTTTGATAAATAAGAACTTGGGATATATTTGAATCTCAAAAGCAGAATTAGGCTACTGTCTGCATAGAGTCTTTATTGTTTAAGGCTTTTGTGTAAAATGCAGCTTAAAAACGAATCAATCTCATTAAAATAATTAATGTAATACAGTGCTCATCACTATTACTGAATAGGTCTATTGATGGAATTATAGCCTGTTTGTAGTTCACTGATACTGATTGATACCATACCATACCGGTAGGTCCTCAGTACAGACATTTTGAGCCAACATAAAGAGATATAACCTAATTATTTGGCATCTTTCTTCTACATGCACAGCCTCTATATTTATGATAGGCCATGCACAACACTCCAACAGACAATGGTAAGATATTTCATGTTGTGGTGGTCACTGGTCCACCTATACCACCACCACCACCACAATAGAACAAGAACATGTATACAAAGGAAAAGTCACATGAATTTAAAACAGTGTGAAGATGAATACAAGAGATAACATACAAGCGATACATACAAGAGATACATAGAATACATGGAAATATAGAATAATGCGGCAAACTTCAGCCTGTTGCCTGTTTACAGGCAGGCTAATGAAGAAAGTGGGTCTTTGACAAGTGCATGGGCCCTCTGGGAGCTGTCCTGATATTCTGCTATACTAGCATGACTTGTGTATTATGCCTGGAATTAGAGCAGCTATAAAAACACTGCATGGGCTCTAGGGTTATGTGTTGCATTAAGGCTGTGTATAACATGCCATTTTAACTCTTAACTCATTAAGACTTGAGGTTGACAAATAAATGTCTTCTAAGGTTTTTGAAAAACATATGTTTCTATGATCAGTGGTTCTTTTTCATGTCAAAGGCTGTGAATCCCCATCTCAAAATATGTTGTTCCAGGGACCCCCAGAAGATTTGAGTTACAATAGCTTCAGAAGGAAGTTTGCAGACATCTTCATGATTTTTCAAAAAGAGCAGATCTACAAGCTCATAGCAAGGCACTCAGTGCCACACGAGCTTGCATTATCTGCTATTTTTGAATACCTAAAGTATAAAATAATGGCGGAAGTGGTTAAAATCTAAAGGTGCACATGCAGATGCTTTCCAGGTCTACATTGGCTAATGGTAAATTGTCAGGTTGTTGGACGAAAGTTTATGAATTAATTTGTGAAACCTCATAATCATTTACAACATAATATAATTAATATTTAAAGGGTTGCTACTCAATCACGGCCGAAGATTATGCATATTGGCATGTGTTATAAGTCTGAAAAGTAATGGGTGGTGCACACGTTTGTTGTGATCCCAAAGGTCCCTTTATATTATGATATACTGGAAATGACATATTCCTCTTTGTTTTTTAGCTGGCAACGTGTCATCACTGTAACTTGTCCACCAGACATGGTCTGGTCTACAGAGACTCCCTCTCAGCTCTGTCCAGGAACCTCATGGGTCCTGGTTGCTGTTACAGACCTCCTTCATTGGTCCCACGCCTGCATCTGGTGTCCCATCGGTCTTACATTTACAATAAACATTGTTCCAAATTGCAACGGTAAGGAAAAACCATAAAACAGAAACTTGTTTTGGTTTTAGTGGTGATCATGTCCAGCTTTCCTCAGCTGCCATAAGATAGCCTGGGAATCCAACAAAGGTTTGCCGCTCTGACATCACACTCTGACATCACTGTGATGTCAGGGGAACCACACTAACAGAATCCTATGGAGATCCCTGATGTCATCAATATTAAGCCCATATCTAACAGGACGTTTATATGGGAATGCCCATATATGGAGGCCACATCGGCCACATACCACACTAACAGAATCCAAATATGGCCAAGACAGATGGCCAAGACACCCCGTATCTGTGTGGCTGGTTCTACAGACAGGGATCTCCATATGGGCATAAAAGGGAATGTATGTATGATGTCAGATGTATAGACATCATATGACTTTCACATAACGAATAACTGAGTAAGCATGTTTGGGGTCTCACAGCATATCTCCATATAGGCCTATAGTACATGGTTCTCCATATATGGTTACCAGGGGTCTCCATATGGGTAAATGGTTCAATATACATCACTGGCCAGATGGCCAGGACATGGCGCAACCTTGCTCTTTAGGGCGAGGTCGCTTGTCGCCCCTTAGGTGTCTTACTGGTATGATGAGCATATCAACCTCTTCACATTAGCCTAATGAAAACTAAATGTTGTTACTGCTGTTTCTCCTTTCCTCCTCAGCAATCTCCGAGCACATCCCCCAGAAGCCATTACTTTGGCTCACTCTAAACCAGCCAACGTGAAGAATTTTGTCTTTTCCCAGCTGCGCAAGCTGCTGACACTACGTCACAACAAGAGGTGCAGAGAACAAGGCCTTAACATTCTAGTCTGAACCATAGGTCTGAACTTCTCCATGGCATATAATACCAAAATGTTGATGTTTTGGATTCTGCTAGTGCTACCCAGTAGGCTACTCACCCATAGGAGGTCTCATCCACCAGAGGGCACTGCAGTGCTTCTGTTGGACAAGTTGAGGAGGTTTGTGAGACAACAATGCAATAAGCCTTCAACAGTTTTAACATAGATTGGCATGCCACTCTATGGTGGCAAAAAACAATACATTACTCTCCCAAGTCACTAGGCTGAGCATGTTGAATTTAACACTGGCCTTGTCTGAGGTGTTACTGACAAAAGAGCATTTTATAGGGCTTTGGATAATTTCATTGCTTTCACAGTGGCTATAATTCAAGTAACATTACGCATTGAATCAGACCTGAAGCCTGGGTTTCCGAGGCTAAATCAGACAAACACTAGCGCTGATTAAGCTTAATTTATTTAGTTGTTCATATAAAACTTTTATGTTGTTTTGACATCAGATTATAGCTGAAATGATTTGATTTAGTGATTTATTTGATTGTGTATATAAAATCCTAAGAATAATTTGGCTTGACTCTGAACTGTTGAATGGATACAGATTAACTGTACCAACTAGTTAGTCCCTGTCATTGCTCATGAGCTACTTTGAATATGATTTGACTATTGTGAATGTGATCTAGTATACTGTTAGGGTGTAAAAGGAAATGGCTTTGTACAGTCATGTTTGCAAAAGCCTAATCCATGTAATGCAGAGGAGAAGCAGAATACTTGATTTGTCTCAATATATAAAGTCTGTACAGTGTGTTAAAACAGAATACCTGAAAAGAATATAAAAATATCTGCATTCATTTTATGGTGTTTATTAAGTATTTGTGATAACTGACAATATATTAATAATAATGTAATTGTTTTTATTTTTCTGCTTAAAGTAGGCTTACTAGGGTACTATATGTAACTGTACTGACAATAAAAGCATTAGTCAATATGCTCATCTCTGAGATTTTCAAATGCTTTAAATCCTCGGCAATGCCGAAGCAGAAATAGTACCAAATATCTTTCTACATGGTAAGCAATAGTTAAAGGACAACTTTAGTTTTTTACAACAAGGATTCATATTTTAGATTGTAATTAGAGAAAAGAAAAAATGATTGTTAAAATATTTTCATTTTCTGCTTTCTATCGTTTTAGCCATTTTAGTACTGGTTGGGGGCATACAAATGGCTAAATATGTATTTTTAGACACAATAAACTGACAATTTCTTTGCTACTATTTACACCAACCCCCATAAGTCACATCTGCACATGAAAGATTATGGTGCATCTTGGGAATGGGCTTATTGCGTCTAAACCCACTTGCCACTTGCCACTTGCACGCATGCATGCAAATCAAAATCGTTAAAATCACCAAAATGATAGAAAGAAGTATATGAAAACATTTTAACACTCAGCTTTTCTTTTCTCTAATGACTATCTAAAATATGAACCCTTGTTGTAAAAAACAAAACAAAGTTGTCCTTTAATTCTAGATAGCTTGTTTCTACCTCTCAGGAGGGTGATTAAAAAGCTGACCAGTCTTAGAATGAAGGTTTTCATCTGACTATATATTAATTTTAATCCCAGAAGGGGCCCTTTGATGCTTGCTGAGAGCCTATTTTAAATCCCTTAAAGTTAATAAGACCCACCTGCAAAACTGGACCACTGCTTATGCTCCTTATCTTCTAATGCCATCTAATTATACAGCATAATTTCCAGCAATGTAATCTAAAACAAACAAGAAATGTGTGGACACACACACGCACACGCACACGCACACGCACACACACACACACACACACACACACACACACACACACACACACACACACACACACACACACACACACACATATATACAAAGACAGGATTGGTTCAGTTATAAACTGAAGAATTTTGTGACTACATGAGATTTACACCATTCGAAAGAAGTCTTCTCTTTCATAATATGCCTGATAACATAAAGTAAGGACATGTGTCACTTTTCTAGGGTCATGCAGGATACGGTAATGGAAATCCAAAACAGAATCCTCTGTTGACAAAATGATCCCTTTTAGAAACAGGAAACAGGCTTTTATGAACACCCTGAACAGTTTTTAATTTGCTTGATTCAATATTTAGATATTTGATGTAAATGTTGTAACTTCAAACTTCATTTTAACCATGATAGATTCATTAAAAACACCCATTATTTTTCTGGTGACTCATAATACCCTCCTAATACGTGAGCAGGCCGTGTTTTTTCAATAACTTTTTCATTTATTTTTAATAATTATTTTTTGTATTTAATTCTTTCCGTTTTCCTAAATAATTATTAAAAATAAATGAAAAAAGTTATGGGAAAAACACGGCCTGCTCACATATTAGGAGGGTATTATGAGTCACCAGAAAAATAATGGGTGTTTTTAATGAATCTATCATGGTTAAAATGAAGTTTGAAGTTACAATGGGTGTGTGTATGTGGGGAGAAGCCCATAAACTGTTTCCCTGTTGAAAGTGGAATATCCCTTTAACTCCTCCAAACAAATAAACCTCAAGAACCTTAGGCTACTTGTAAATATTGAAACAAATAACTAGTTGTGATGGATAAGATCTTGTCACATGTTGATTTGTACAAGTCACCAGGCTGCCTAATGAATCTATAGGGACTGAGAATGACAGAGCTTTCTCAGATTCAGGTGAGGTGTTATTTGATTTACTGTGGTCTTTTAAAGAGGCTTATTGGTGATTAGCCAGTTCATATTTGTGTAGTGTTCCCCCTTGCTGGCTTAATCCTGTAGGCAGCTGATGGATTACTTCATCTGTGGGCTGGAGGCTACACTTTTGAGATTTTCAAGTAGGCCCTGATAAAGAAAACGCTTGAGAACCACTTCTCTATTACATATGTGTGCAATGAAAAATAAGAATTGGTGAAGCACTGAAGTATTGCTATGTTTAAATGTATTTACTCACACACAAAAAGAGCTTAAAGGAATAGTTCACCCCCCATTTCTACTATTGATTACTCCCCTCATGGGCATTTGGGTCCCCATCCGGAATCAATGGCGTACATTTATTGTAATCAAATTATTGTCTTAGCTGGAATGCGACAAAAATTATAAATATCAATTCTCCATAATCAATAGGGGGAGAAAAAAAAACATTTGGGGGGTGAACTACTCCTTTATGTTTTAGGTCATTGTTGTAGCTTCATGGAATAAAATGTTTCATGTGGCTGCCTACAGCTTGTGACATAAGAAGGTCTGTTTTACAGTATGTGGTTTAATTACTTCTCCAATCAAATCAAAATTGACAAGTAAGTAGGCTATTAGGCCTAGAGGCCTACTTGCTACAATTCACATGAAGGGTGAACCAGGTGCCATACCACCACCCCATTCATTCATTCATTCATTCATAATGTACAGAGTAAACCCATGGGAAAAAGACCCAGCGACGGACTGAGATGAATGATGAAGGATCAGTGATGCTTTGTTATCACCAGGCTGTGGCCTCGGCGACCACAGCAGGGCCCGCCCCCTTTCACTCCCCTCGACCAACCGTTGGCAACCGTCAAACAAACTGCTTCAATGGAGTCGACACTACAGCTGTCGCTCACACAAAAAAACAGGGCGGGTTCTAATTCGTACTCGTATTTGCCAAGCAGTTGTAAAAACTAGTGGAGGCGGAGGTGGGTGACACGTCAAAGAAGAGGGGGCATTTGCCAGTTTCTTCCAGCTTCTCTAATTCTCCCAGAGGATAGAAACAAAGGGAGAAAGACAGACATAATGGAGGAAGACACCAGCGAGCAGATGCGACCTCTCCTGACAACAGTAGGTTTACTACTTTTTCCTCCAGTTTTACCTGTTAGCTGACGTGCTAGTAGCCTTGCTCATCTATCAACGAATAGGAAGAAAGAAGGGATGAGTAGAGAGTAGATTCATTGGGTTGTTTTCTGTGGACTTGTCTGGACTTCACTTCCTTGGGAGTCCCAGTTGAAATTTAAGTGTTGGTGATGCTATAGTGTATAACTTATTGAGCGGATGGGGACGTTGTAAATGAGAGTAATGTAGCTTTGCCTTTGTTGCCTGGGGACCATGCTTATGCCAGGAAGTGGGTATCGCCGGTTTCTGTGAAAGGGTGATTCATACAGGCAAATGATGTTGGGAGAGAGAGAGAGAGAGAGAGAGAGACAATGAGAGAACATGTGCTCTGAGCCTCTGTCTGACTGACTGGTGCCTGACTAATAGATAATCACACAGAGAAGTATTGTGCTTTAATAGTATTTAGAGTAGACTACAGTTTGTAGATTACACGAGAATCTATCTGCTTGGGGGCATGTTTGTTTATCACTGTCTTTGTTTCTTCCACTATGATGAGATTCTGAGAGCTAACATGGATCTATATAAAGAACAGACTACTTTGCTGTATATAAATGTACACAGCAATTTGTTGTACGTTTTTACATGATCTTTAGAATTGCGTTTTTTGTAAAGTATTGATTTCTTTTTTGGATTTTTTTTTTAGAAAGTGTTTGAAATTCTAATCCCTGAATGCTGCTATTGTAGGCCCTGTCCATTTTCATTGGTCCGGGTTGTGCAGAGAGATGTCACAATAAGTGTGACCATTTACCCATGGTGGTCGGAATGAAATGATAGAGATTGTACAATTATTTTTTAGATTAGCAACATAGATACAACTGTCATAGGCCTACTCATATTACACTGTCTGGCACTCATTCTCTCTCCTGTGTGATACCGGCTCAGGTTGACCGCTGCTTCAAAGGAATGGCCACGAGTTGGTGTTTATCATCTTTCTCTCTGTCTCCTCAGTCAGTCTTGTACATTCACTTGGGCTAATGCTCCTCTACTTTCTGTTATTTTAAAACTGAGGTTTATTCCAAATTGATGCAAATGTAAGGTTAAGTGTTGCATCTTGCATTTGAACATTTGGTATGTCACCCCCCCCCCCCCCTGTCTGAAGATGTGCATGGCACAAGATTCTATCCAGTCTATTCTCTATTAATATCTTTTCTTGGCTAATCTAATCTGTGTCTTCTGCAAACATTTAGTGTGTGGACACGCTTTTTCCTTCTAGTCAGGCCCTCTACCCCATCCATTCTACTGTGTTTATGGTCCGCCTGTATCATTAACAGATGTTGCTGTTATAATGCCAAGCAAACTGGACTGAATTCCTGGATAATGGCGTTGCCAAACTTGCATTGTTCTTAAAGTGGGGAATGACTTTGTCAAAGAATTCATGTTATTCCTGTGGTCTGAGACTGTTCCATGATGAAATGTTTGTGAAGATCAACAACTGTCTCTCAAAGCTTGGGAAATGTATACAAGCCAAGACTCAAACCTACAGTATGTTGTTGTTTATGTAAATTCTGGAGTTGCTCCATAAACGGTTACAAAATCGATTGGAGCCTGTTTTGACTCAAAAATCAAGTGTGCTTGTTGTGCTATGCGCAAGTAAAATGTTATTACTTCTTAATTACATCACAGGTTTGAATCCTTGTTCTCTGGATTTGGATGAAAGTTCTTCTCGACAAAATTGATTGAGTTCTGTCACAGCCCCTGTAGTCTGGTATACAAAGGTAAATGAACTGCTACGACCTGGCTCGTGGGCCAGGTCACACACGTGTACACGCACACGTGCATAAACCAGTGTAGTAGAGAAGTGGTACCCAACTTTTTAGTTCAAGAAAGACCCAAAAGAGAAATTACACATTTGCCCGGGACCCAAACTAGTGAAAATGGCACATCTACAAGCTCACAACAACGCGCCCTTTTCACTACTATTAGGCTTTTTTAACTTTTTACATTTTTTATTCATGAAATACTCTTGAAAATGTTGGAATTGATGGAAAGTTTTTTTGTTTAAACTTTTTAAAATCGTTTGAAATAATAAGTGTAGGAAGCACAAAGGAATAAATTGCATATTTACTTGCGACCCTCAAAAATCGGTCTGCGACCCACAAATGGGTCCTGACCCACTGTTTGAAAACTGTTCTAGAGAGGCCTCCCAATTGACGCTCCCTGACGTCAGCAGAACTACACTTGTGGCCAGATGATCTCTGGTGGAATATAAGGCTCTCTACTACTTTATGCTAGAATGTAAACTGGCTCAGAAAGGTGCTGCCCAAACATTTCACTGCTTTGTTCAACAGTGTGTTCTTTCCACATTTTGCCCTGCTAGTGTGGGTCAGAAGCAGAACTTTATATGGCTGTACCCACCAATGTGTCGGCTAGTCCAACCAACACTTTTCATCCCAAATAAGATATCTTGTAAACTATAGGCTGCTACTACAATGTCATGGAATTTGTTTTGCACCTTCATGACCCCTTGGCCTCTCCTTTAGCACTCCATTAGGACAAAATAAAAAATCGCACACGATGATGATGTCTCTAAATCAAATGGGCATTGACATGACGCCTATTGATTGTATTCATTCTCCTGGAGAATGACGCCTACATGATGACACCATGGCCTTTCCACTAGCGCCACGCTTAGAGCAGACACTTATCAATGGCCAGATGGCCCAACGTCGGCTTGGTGTAGAGGCCTTTTGTTCCTCACACTGAGAGTGGAGGAAACAATGTGAGGAGAGAGGTAATAAATAAATGTTTTTTTAGAGTTGGAACATCAATTCCTCTAAAAGCATCATGTTAAGCAACATACAATTCTGATTACAATGACACAGCTGAGTTGCAGCCCCCACCTTCATGACTCTGTTGTTAGTGTTACACATACATATCCCTGCTCATTGATGGCATTGAATGAACACTTTTAAGTTCATGCCACAGTTTAATTGTCTCCACCAGCCGAAGGCATGGGGGAGAGTATGTTTTCGCCCCTGTCCATCCGTCCGTCCGTCCATCCTCCGTTAACAGCTAATCTCCGGCGCCGTTGGCCCAGTCGTCGCCAAACTGTGCACACACACTCCCTGGATACCAATTCTGAACCTCTGCCCCAAATTTCACACATCGGCCTGTTCTAGCGCAACCAGGAGGCCGATTTTTACAAAACAAACTTTTGGCCAGTACTCCTACATATTGTGTCCAAAAATCACGCAAATCGGTAGACAGTATCTCTACAGTCATGTGATCGGCGCGGATCTGTCCGATTTTCCATATTCCATCCCGATTGGCTAAAAATGGCTTGCAAAGTTTGCAGGATTGGTCCGCTTGGAATAAAATGCCTGAAATCATGAACGCAGTGTGTGATTTTGGTGAAATTGTGCACGCACATTCCCAATAGGCCGAGGAATAAATGCACTTTAAAAAATTCAAATCAGCCTCATGGTGGTGCTATAACAGGCCGATTCGTGTTTTTACCTATAATTCCACTGATAGAGGCGATATTATTACTTGAGATTTTATCCAAAAATCATGCAAATCAGTACACAGTATCTCTATAGTCATGTGATCAAGACTGATCTGTCCGATATTTCATATTCCATCCTAATTGGCTAATATTGGCTTCCAAAGTTTGCAGGATTGGTCCATTTTGAACAAAATTACTTAAATCATGAAAGCAGCTTGTGATTACAGAGAAATTCTGCAGTACACGCACATTCCCACTAGGTCAAGGAACAAATGCCACTCTTTTCACATTGGCCTGTTATAGTGCCACCAGCAGGTGGACTTTTACCAAACGAATTGTTTGGAAAAATGCCTCAAATCATGCATGCAGCATCACATTGCCGTTTAAGGCTAAAGAAGACATGGAACCCTTTTCACATTTAGCTCCACCAGGACCTACCTGGCCTCGTGGAGACCTGTGCTCGGAAGAGCACTGCTTCTAGTTTGCTCTGCTATTATTTCACATCGACATCCCCCATGACACCGACGCACTTGAACGCGTACACCACACTCATGACATTTCCATCTGTAAGGCCAGAGAAGCTTGGAAAGTCTTCCTGGTAGGAGGATACACTCATGTTTCCTTGTTCATACTTAGCATCTCAGAGATGCCTCCTAATCCTCACCCCTCGTCCCTGGAGCAGGAATAAGAGACATTCTGGCATGACTGTCATTATGAGGGACTGAGTTGAACTTCCGGTTAAAGCGAGGATAGAGAAGGGAGGAAACATGAGACAAGAGACTTGTGATCCAGCCCATGGGCAAGATGAACCCTCCTGATTATGGTGACCCCCATTATGTTGATTTCCTCTAGCACCGCCCTCTGGTCAAAACTTCTATTTGGGTGTAAGGAGCAGATCGGACTCCAGGGTTTCCTGCAGGAAAAAGTCTTGACCAGGGGGGGATCTCATGGCGCACGCGCAAAGCGCGTGCGGCGAAATTTTTTGATAATTAATTAATTAATTCGAGTAATTAATTCACTTAATTTTTTATATTAATTCTTATTTTTGCCCTATAAAAAACACATGAATGTGCCCATGATGACGGAAAACACAACTACATGCTATCATTCACATTTATTCAACATTGAATAGGCATTCAGGAGATACCAGCCCTTATGTTTTCTTCAAATGTAAACAAACATGGCTGCCATGTTTGAAAGATAGGGTTGGTATGGGGGTTAAACATGCAATTTCGCGATCATGCCTAGTACATTGTTGGAGGTCCAAAAACTTTTTTTGAGAATTTTTTTTTGATTTTTTTTTTTTTTTTTAGTCCCTTGGGGGGGCGGGGGGGTTTTCAGGCCGGGCGGGGCGCCTGGCCTGTAAAGTGCTGCAGGAAACCCTGGACTCTAGGGGCTGTTAACAGGACTGTTGACTTTTATGATGATGACTGCACACTGGCACTGTACAATATCAGCTGTCTCAGTATCTTCGTATACTAACTATGACTTGACATTGATTGATTGATTGAAGTATGTATTAGTTTGCATAGGAAAAGGTGCATTTTAATGACAGAACAGTTCACTGGTACAAGGTCAACTAAACTAAAAGGAAACTCTGGTAATTTCTTATAAAGAAAAACGATGCAAAATAAAAGGTATTTACAATAGAAGGGGAGGGTAAGGTTAGGCTAGGTTTATTTTTACCAGTTTCGAATGGCAGCTGCCTGTAAGTGGTTTTTCAGAGTGGTTTTAAAGGAAGTTAGGGAGCCTTGTTTTCAGGGCCTTTGGGCTGTTCTGACAGTGTTGCAAAGTTTGGGTCATGTTCTTGCAGTGGGGCTGGTGCTAACAGTCTCATGTAAATGCAGATTTGTGACAAATGGTGGAGATATTATCAGCTCTCTGAGAAGAATTGCCAATTCAAGACCCGGCCAGTAAAGGTCATGCTTTTCATATTGTGTCAGGTAGACTCACTCAGTAACTGATGACTGACCACCACACGTTTTCCTATTTGTCACTCACATTAGAAAGTTAAATGTTGACTCTGTATGATCAGAGACTACTCCTTGGCATGCAATAAATCATCAGACTTGCCTTTTTGTTAGAATTCCTTTTCTTTTTCAGATTATTGCTACTCAAATTTGTCAAGTGGCCGACAGCTCCCGGTGGCTGCTTTGTGCTGAGCATTTCATGTAAAGTGTGTACTTGCACACTGTAGCTACGCAGTGGAAAATGTTGCCTAAATCTAGAAGTGTAACAGTGTGGTTAGAGGGTCCAGTTTCTATTCTATTCTATTTTTGCGCAATTGTATATTTTCTGGGTCTTTGTTTCCTTTTTGAAAGGATTTGTCTATCATTTTGGAATGAATCTGTTCGTTTTCAGTTGGGGTAGTGTTAATAGCGGGTGGAGGAAGGTGACTGGTTTCTGCATTCTGCTCTAACCCTTTACTTTAGAAAGGAGCTTTAGAATCCAGGAAGTATGTCATTGCGTCGGTTGAAACTCAGCAACTCCTGCCTGCTGTCTGGCCTGTGCGTGACAAAGCAGGGCTCAAAGCAGCGGAAGGTGCTCAATAATACAGACAATTAA
This sequence comes from Nannobrachium achirus, assembly GCF_963921795.1. Classification (NCBI taxonomy): domain Eukaryota; kingdom Metazoa; phylum Chordata; class Actinopteri; order Myctophiformes; family Myctophidae; genus Nannobrachium; species Nannobrachium achirus. The sequence goes on along the minus strand of NC_137811.1, from coordinate 43,077,707 downwards.
ACACACTCGCATGGCACACAGACACTGGTACAGCTAGTTCATTTCTGCACGTAACACATGCCCTCTCCTATATGCACACCAGCTGGATGGGTTTTCATGAGGTGAAGAAGTTATCGTACAAGCCAGGAACCACTTGAGCAGAACATTGCCTGCACACTGTGCACAGTCTACTGACGTGCACATGCTTTAAGAAACAATCTTTTTTTCATCTCTTCAGCTAGCTGGTGGAGTGGGGTTTTAAGAGGACTGAGTCACAGGAGAAGTGGTGTATCATGTGTGGTGGGAGTGCTCTCTGTCACCCCCACCCACAGCCCCCCCCCCAGTCTCCAAGAATGGTTTGTGTCATCTATCTCAGAATGCAGAGGGCCGAAGGCAGTAGGAGTTCTACAATTAGCAATTCAACTGTTAAGCATAATTTATACTTTGGTGCACTGCTGCGATGTCACGCGACAAAAAATACAGTACATCGCTTGAAACTCAGTTATTTCCGGCGAGCGTCGCCATCACGTCACAAAGTATAAATTAGACTTATGGCATGAGACTGTGGTTCATGATACTGATTATCAGGAAGGGCAGCATGTGGCTGCTGCATCCAGTGATTATTTTTGCATCTTCCTGCTGCAGTTAAAAAGGTGTTTACAGAATTGAGTGTCTTTACAAAACTAATCACGTGATTTTGTAAATGAGCTAATAGAGATCTCCATATGGGCATAAAAGGTACATGGATGTGCATTAGTCAGGAAGGTGGCGCAACGTAGCGTGTTTTAAAAATCACGTTACTAGTATTACTACTATTGTTACTAATGGAGGATTAGTAACAATTTAAGACAGAGGTCTTCAATGTTTTCAGGCCAAGGACCCCTTAGTTGAGAGAGAGATGAAGCAGCACCACAACCTTTTCATAGATTCCATATAGTTTCATGGTTTGACAGCACAATCATCAGTGTATTTTGGATTCATGTCAATTTGTGTTTTCAGATATTTAACCACCGTCATTACCTAATAAACTTGACCTTTTACTCTTTTTCCCCTCTACACCAAACCTCTTTGCCGAAAATAGACGATCTACAAGCTCACAACGCCTCGCAGCGTGAGACGTTGAGCATGTAGATCTGCTATTTTTGGCTACAGTTCTCCCCGAATATGGACACTAGGGTTCAAGTTGTTAATATTAAAAGGACTGGAAGATTTGGAGGACCCCCTGTAGTGAGGACCCCCTAGGGGTCACGGACCCCCTGTTGAAGACCCCTGATTTAAGACATGCATTAACCTGACTTGTTATTTTCATATTTCCCTGTTTACCTGAATCGGTCTACGCTGACAGTAGTACAGTATTATTAGGTGTTCGAAATAAATAAAAAACCTTATTTTACTAACATCAGAGTGCTCAAGAGAAAGCTTTACTTGGCTATTCTAAAAGGAAAAGTTCAGTCCAGTTTGTAGTCATGCTTGTAATTCTATTCTGTTGCTCTCACTGCTGTCTTCAGTTTCCATCTGCAGAGTTTTTTCCTCTTATAGAAGTCATAATAGAAGGAAGGGCTGAGGGAGAACTAAAGAGGCCTATTATAGGTCTAATTCCTGTCGAAAGGCAACATTTAAAAACATTTACATGCAGTTCAGTAATCAGTACTTACATACACTCTTACTAGTTTTCTTTAGCTTTTTCTTATCAAAATCATGGTTGTGCTTTAAAGAGGTGGTGCCATAGTTTTGTACTTTTTCTGTTTTGTATGTGTCTATGGAGTTAACATTACTCTAATAGACCCCCAGGTGGGGTTATAATGTGCAGATTTGTCTTCCCTGTGTATTTGTGTTTACTTCCTGAAAGCTGAAAGCCTCTGAGTCAAAAGGCCCAGTCAAAAAACACCTATTTAATGACATCATAAACTCATCCCCTCCCCTTTTACCATTCACCCAACACTGTGGGTGTGGCTAACTTCAGCTGGGTCAACATCCACCTGACAACCAGGCATACTTAATTAACTGGTGGGTGTGGCCACATAAAACAATTTTGACACTTTCTGTACACTTTCTTTTATAAAAAATCTTCCTCATACTATCTCCTTACTAATTCAAGCCCAGCCTCATGGTGCCGTTTAAGCATGTCATTGATAGACTCTCACACGACTACTTCTACACATTCCTCCTTTCACACATACATCGCTGCATTTCCCCCCTACATTCCTAGCTGCTTTCCCTGAACGTATTGTAATTGCACGATGTACAATTAAACAAAACAATAATTTAATGCTATGACGCGAATTACATCATAGTACATCCATTATAAACCTTCCGGCCGAAACACATACTTACAAATAGTTCCACGCACGGTGCAGTGTACTTTGAGTGTAGTAGGCCTACTGTGTCCCCTGGTGGCAGGGAGAGTGTAGTGCAGACATTATGATCTTTCCCAGTACGGGACAGAGAGAGGGGGCCACCAGAGAGAGAAGCCCCTGATACACGTAGCAATTTAACCAGCAACGACCAGAGGCGTCAATTGGGTATGGCAACTTCCATACCTTGGCTAAAGGGGGGAAAAAATAAAATGTTCTTCTTAAAATAAATTCATGCCTGTTGATAAGGTATGGCAACATGACTGGTGCCAGTTGACGCCTCTGGTCATTGCTGGTTGATATTGATGAAAATATTGCCACATGTATCAGGGGCTAGAGAGAGCGAGAGAGAGAGCAAAGTAACAACACACTATATATTAAATTTCCTCTGTCTGTCTGTTCGTTTGTCTTTTTGCTGATATTGCCAGAAACACTACTACTTTAAAACAGTTCTGTGTCTTCAATGACTATGATCAAATATGAGCGCCCGTTAGGGCGCGATTTCTAGATATGAGCGGCCGCGCCAGCGGCCGCGAATCTCTAGTAATCATAATACCTGATCATCATGTTTAAGGGGGGGGGGGGGGGGATTATCGCACCCCATCTTTAATTGTCAATTAATTATGAAGAAATGCTACATTTGGTTGCAAGCATAAGCCAATATTTCTAGATCATTTCTTTTTTCTTTGTCATGCAATTATACATTTCAGTATGTTTTACCAAAGAACCTGTATTATAGTATAAGGCGGCTGCCAGACATGTTCTGGTGGTAACCTTACAGGATTTGTTCATGTTCTGGACTGAGCTAATCTAACCTGGGTAACCACACCTTACTGTATTGTGTGCAATGTGCATAATGGTTTGGTTGCTTCATAATCCTGTTGGAGTTACAGTTTTTCTAATCTTTTCAGCTGCACATGGAACGGATCCCTTGAGGACTTGAATCACTGTACTGTTCATATTGGCCATATAATCGACCCTTATACTGTCTCTTTAAAATACTGTATTGTGAATTCATATTTTCTATGAACCAGGATGGGTCAGTCGGTACTGAAGTGAAAGTGGTGGAGAATAAATATAAAGAGACATGAGAGTTGGTGCACAAAGTAACTACACTGCTCTGTGTTTAAACTTTAACGTATATCAGTAATTCTCTATTGGTCCACAACAAGGGGGAAATTGGGATTGAGCCCTTATCTGCCCCCCTTCACATGGTGTGGACAGGATCAGGTCAGAGTAGCATACTAAACCATCCGCAAGGTTAGTTAATGGAGGATAGGTGTGTTAAGGGACTGCAAAGAAGGAGGCTATCCTGGAGAGAAAGCAAGAATACTGGAATCCAGCAGCTGGATGGTTTCAATCGCTGGTCTGTGGAAGAGATGATCTTCTGTGTGCACTGTGTGTTTGTGTGTGCAGGACAGGTCTGACACTGTCCACCCTACAGCTAGTCTGGGATCACTTCACTTTTTGAGGTTTGATCCGGTCGCGGGAGGAAACCACTTTACGTCATGTTGTAGTACTCAAAGGACTACAATTTGCCGGAACTATCAAACCGGATTCAGTTTTAACCCAAAATAATTCCCCTGCGCTCAAGGACATACTTTTAGGGCCTACCTAATAAACTCCTTGATGGGGCGTAGTTTTGCTTTTGAAAAATGTGTTTGGGATATGCATCTTTTATTCCAACTCGTAGCGACTGGCAAGACTACACTAGGCTACTGGAGCATTTTAATAGGGATTGGGGAAACAAACGGAGGGAACCAAATCAAAGCGACGCGCCGCTTCTTCTAGTGGTTTCCGCGCTTTAGGCGGAAACCAAACGGCCTGTTGTGAACTGGCGAGGTTACCCTACAGCTCACAGTAGCTCTAGAAGGGAATGTTATGTGACCAGGTGAAGCGAGACAGGGTATTACCTGTGAGAAGGTCTGTTTGAAAATGAGAGGAAACCTGAGAGGGGATGTGTACTGTGTGAGAGTGTGGGAGAGGTTGTCTGTCTTGTCTGCATGTTGTAATGCTAATAAAAGCGTTGTATAGTCACTTGTTATTTAGAAAATGTCAAATGTCTTGAAAACCGATCCATGTTAAAAGAACCCTACAACAACCGTTGCAGTTTCTGTCTGGAACAGAACGCTGTTATACGATTTACTGTAGCAGGTGGTACTAGTATTGTTATTATGATAGTCTCACAGACTCACACCCACACACCTACATCCTCTCCTATTATTTTGAGTTTTGGCCTGTGGCTGTATGCTGTAATAATATCATTGCCATATACAAATCTGCCTGTGTGCACAACAACTGAAAGAAAAACTTGTGTAACATTTTGTGGTTCAATTGTCTTCCGCTGACACTATTCTCTTCTTGGTACGAACTGCATACACACTAGGGCTTTACTGTATAATGTCAAACTGACTGCACAGCAAGATCCCGAGCGTTAATTACGAATTAATGCCCTGCTTTTTAAAGGCTTATTTTGAAAGAAAGTAATTTTGTATCATACACTTGAAGTATTTGGACCACATTGTACCTTTTTTAGCAAAGGGTTGATTTATAACTGCAATGATTGAGGCAAACCTTTTTCTTTATTTTCTTTACTTTCTTTCTTTACAATAGCATTGTATTCAACATACAGGGAGACAACCAGTAGAGCGCATGCCACATGCTCAACATGGTCCTTCCCCCCTTTTGCCTGATTTGTTCCTTATTTGTGTGGGGCTTTGCTCACACACACGGTATTGCACATGCAGCTATAAATATCTAAATCATAGTTGATCCTCTCTGGCAACGGATGTAACACCTGAGAACTTACATATTTACTCCAGCAGGCACCCACGGGTCCCACGCGAGTGCAACTACGCAGCTGCTTTGACTTGGGGCGGAACAGATCTGCCCAGAGCCGTTTGCCTGCTGAAATAAACTTGTTGAGGTTTGAAGCAGTTTGCCACATGTGCTGAGGACTAGGAGGATTTCAACTTTTGTTGTCGTTGTATCATTAAGTTGTTTCTACTTCTGAAGTATTAGCAACGTTTAAATAGCTGGGAAAGCAGTGTTTAGAAGACTGCTGTCACTGTGTCCCTGCTTCTGGGTAGGATCAACCAGACATGGGGGACTTTTGGGGAGATATCATTACTCAGAGGAGGGTCAGAGCAGCTTCTATGGTATGTACCACTGTTTTATATTTTACATACACGTGTGAGGCTGCTGCCATTGTATTATTGTTCTTCCTCAGAGCAACGTCTAATGAATACAATGGTAGACTGACTACTGCTACTAGACTGCTACTCCGACAATATTCTCAGTAGTAAGGAGTGGGACTGCAAGAGATTGGAGCCAAAATACCCTGGCAAAAGATGTGACGAATATTGCCGTATCCCTAGAATGTCAGAGTTGAGTGGTGGGAGAGCCAAAGGCAATATGACATCTTGTGGGAAAGAGACATCGCTGTTACTGGTGGTCCAAATTGGAATCCAAATTCAGAAACAACAGTTATAGCTACTTCCATTTTGTGAGGCAGGGCAGTTTGACTAGTCAATATGTTTGGTTTACGGTATGTTTATGTAATTTACACCTGTAAACTTTGATGTGACAACAAAGTTGAAGTGTAATATGCTGGAAAAGCTGAACAGACTGACAGCTCCACAGCATGAATTTAAGAATGCATTCTATTTCACCTACAGACTTAACAGTTTATCAAATCTCAGCCACATGATTGTTGTCATTCCACAGAATAAAAGGTTAAACTTACTTGCACTTCAACAAACATGAATGACTATAAATGTGAAAGGTGATGCTCAGCTAAACTAATCACGTCATTCTAAACAAACTACAATTCATGTTATCTTGGCTTGATTTCAACCAAATGCACCTGAATTCTTCTTTTGGCTTCTCTTATCCTTGTCCAAAACTATAGCCTAACTTAGCCTAATCGACTTGCCTCTTTTCTGTGTGTTTCATAAATTTTGCGATTGCAAATATTCTTCAACAGACTAACAATCAGCCAAAGTGGCTGGCATTCCTAACGGCACTTTAAAGGACAACTTTGTTTTTTTACAATAAGGGTTCATATTTTAGATTAGAGAAAAGAAAAGATGAATGTTAAAATGTTTCCATTCACTTCTTTCTATCGTTTTAGTGATTTTAACGATTTTGATTTGTATGCAAGTGGCCAAATATGTATTTTTAGACATAATAAGCCAATTCCCAAGATGCACCGCAATCTTTCATGGGCAGATGTGATTTATGGGGACTGGTGTAAATAGTAACAACGAAATTGCCAGCTTATTGTGTCTAAAAATGCATATTTAGCCACTTACATATGGCCCCAACCACTGAAATCAAAATATTAAAATCGCTAAAACAATAGAAAGCAGTAAATGAAAACATTTTAACACATCTTTTCTTTTCTCTAATTACAATCTAAAATATGAACCCTTGTTGTAAAAAAAACAAAGTTGTCCTTTAACCAACATATTTGCAGCCCAACCAACCAAATGTTTAGTTGGTCAATAACCATATTAGACATCCAAACAAACCTAACGGTATCACAAATCTGTTTCGTTTTTTGCTTCATGTCTTACCTCAACTTGCTTCTAAGCTAGGATGACCCTCCCTTTTCCATTATTGACAAACCCTTAGTGTTGTTGAGTGTTGACAATACTTGACATCCATTCATCATCATTCTTTGATCCCAGTTTCTGGTTTTGTTTGAAATTAGTTGTAAGAAAAGCCTGGAGGTGGAGTTGAAGTTGGCATTTTTTCAGTTGTGCATTCCCAACATATCCTGGTGGTACCCGCATGATATTTTGTCAGTCCCTGCTACGATCTACTCCATGCACGCTGTTTTTGTTCTGACTTTATTGTATTCTCTTATCTTTTCAAAAAAGCTGACATGACTAATGAGGTTTCCTTTGAGTCAATTATTAGTGCAACGGCTACTATGATTTAGTACCAGGGATGTTATCAGGAACATAAGACGCAGTAATCTGTCATTAATACATCTAGGAGAAAAAGAAGAAAAAAACTGTAAACAATAAAGGGAAAGAAAAAGATGAAAATAAACTGTATGTGAGAGTTTAACATGCACAAAAGGTTGCATTGGGGCACACATTGGCAGAGCTGCTGTTCGCGAGAGGCTGTATTTAGCCCCTGCTATATTTCAGGTATAGAGCTGTCCTGGAAACCACTCTGAAACAGTCAAAACAACCAAAATAGCCATGGCACGGTGTCAGTGATCTAGCCTTTCATGACATGATCAGACTGCACCAGTCGCTGCTTCCTCTCAGGGTTATTGAGACATTGTATGGATTACAGAATCTGGGACTGCTCCTTGCCTGGTTCTTCTGGTATGTGAAATTAAGCTCCAACATTTTATGGACATTATTAATGCCTTTTCTGGAGGAAGCTTGTGATCTGTATAACTGGTCTATAGCAGCTGCAACCATTCATCTCAAAGTGATTAATTGAACAACAGAAAATAATCGATTACACTTTTTGTAACTGAATAATGTCTAATTGTTCTATCATCATGACACATTGATTCTAATATATGGTATTACATTTGTGGTATTACTACATAAAGTATAACACATATTGACTTACTTTGTTCCATAATAAGACTACAGGCACAGGGTAAAGAATACAATGGTTTGCACAAAGAGCAAAGAATTGCTCATTGTTGGAAGACAAAACCTGATTTTATACTAATTTTAGCCGATAGTCAGTGTCCTGTGCAAAAAACTGCCAATCTATACATGGTATTGCAACCGGACGACGGTGTATAAATTAAGGATTAGGAGGACGTGTTTTAGTCCCCTGGGATGGTTCAACTTTAAAACCTTTAAAAATCAATTTAGATGATTTGAAGACTTGGTTGAACAAGATGTTGACTCATTTCAACTTTGACTGCTGGATAAACAAATTAAGCAATTTCAAGATTAATTGTTTGGGTTCAGAATACCATAACACGTGATGAGCATGACAGCATCTACAGTCATTTTGTGTTTTATTGCCTCATTTTACTGTCATGTTGTGGTCTGAATTAATTACATAGATTAATCAAATAGTTGACATTAATCGTTTTTATGATTGTAATTATTAGTTGCACCCTGGGCCTAGGGTGAGGATATGGTTGATTGAAACCAGAATGAGTCTAGAAGTCTCCCTAGCAGATCTAGCTTTAGGCTCTGCTGCTCCTTACATCCAATCGGTTCAATTGCCTGACATTGCCACCCCTCGAGCCATGCCACAAGCTGGGCCAAAATGCTCACTTTTCAATATACTGTAGATGTGAGCTAAATGCTCCTTCGCGGCTGCTCTTGTCCAGCATTTCAGAAATGCAGAATCACCACACACCACTACTATTATAACTACGGTAATTCCTGGAAATTGAGTAAGGTTCATTTGAGGTCAGGGACTTTGGCTCTCTCCTCTTGTTCCCAGAGTCAACTCCTCTGTCTGTTGCAATGAAATAGAATGGCTCTTGTCAGTGTCACTTCTGTTATGATCTTAAGTTACTGTATTACAGTTTAGATGGCATGTTATGGCATGTTATGTAGACTGATGTTCTGGCTTCCTGTTAGTGTTTAGTTTCAATGTACAGATTATATATTTGCATGCATTTTGATGTAATACATTGTGTTCTCCTTGCTTATTGTAAATCGCTCTGGAAGAGTGTCTGCTAAACTGCCTAAATTGCAATTGTAAATTGTAATCCCTTGATCCCAGGGCATTCACATCATAAAGTACAGTAACCCCAGGCTTAACAAACAAGTGATGTTGCGTGCATTTACTCTGCATTCAAGTCATGTTGTGTGTTAATTCAGCCAAAAGGTTCTGTGTAGCAGCTGTGGTGTAATAGTTAGCTTTTGGCATTCTGCCCTGCCTGAATGATGGGATCATAAGCAGTATCTGAGGGTTTTGGTCATTGCAGTAGGTGTGACTGAAGGAATGTAAATGTGATGTTAGTAGGATCTCAATGTCAGTCAGTTATCAGTGTTTGGCTTTAGTGTGGAAGGTGATAATACTGTCATAAAGCACTCGGTCAATAGCAATGCTGGAGCAGTCATTTCCTGTGATGGTCTGCGCTGGTCAGGGAGATCGCAGTACTATTTTCTCTACTGTAATACAGTACTAGTAGTACAGTATGTGTATACATGGTGTACAGTATGCTATCTGCTCTATATATTTATACACTATACAGTATGTGTGTGCATGTGGGTTGTGTGTTTGTGTTAGTCACGTGGATTTGTAAAGATGAGGTGTTGTTGGCTTGTGCCCAACACAAATATTGACCTCATTCATGGCTGCAGGTGTTGGAGAAATGCCTGGCCTTGGCGAGATCCGTTTCTCGCTGGTCTGTCCTGCCTACAACCTCTCCCAGGCTCTGCCACCTGGAGTTGAGTCAAATGTGTTTATTAAGCTACGTTTAATGAATATGCTAATCACAGTGCTCTGCGCATTACAGAGCATCAAATGACGAGAAAAACAAAGGACACATCACACATTGTAGCAGTACAATACATCAGTGTTTATGTTGTAGAATGTAGAGTGTGTGTACTGTCTGTGCGCACACATATGTACAGATATGTTAACTGATGCATGTATGTTTTCTCCCAGTTCTATTCCTATTCCCAGTTTCACTTCACTTCATGGCTCTAGCATGAAGCACATTTTTGCTTGTGGTTTTGTAAATATGCTGAGCATGGAGCTTAAACTATGTGTCTTCAGTGTAGCTCTTCCCTTCATTGTACTGTAACTCAGTGGTTCTGAGTTTTCAGGCCGCGAAGAGTTGAGGCATTACATTCTGTTTAGGGATGGGCCGAAAGCAAAATTCTTGGCCGAAACCGAATACCGAATACTGGAAACATTCCACCGAATACCGAATACCGAATAGCCGAATAATACATGTATATAATTTATTTTGTATAATAAATGTTTGTACCATTGCTGTACCTTTGTTGTAAAGCTACCTGATTATGGCAAACCCTAACTTAAATAATAATCACCATATGGTTCCATAAAACATTTATTTCTCACTTTTGAATGCACACATAACAAAATAAAATATTTTCTCTTTGCAATGTTAGCATAAAACAAAGTCAAAATAGTGCAACTATTTCTGTAGTATCCTACAGAGATAAAAGTGCATCAGAACAAGGTGCTTAAAACTGCAGAATGATCTAGGCCTACAACAAAATATTATTGTAAACACAAGGGCTGTAACAGCCAGGCCTTCAACAACAAATGCACATACTGTATGTTGCAAAATGATCTAGGGCCCAGGGGTCCTCAAATACAAATCTTGAAGGTCCAGAAATATTTTTTTGAAACAGGTCCAGGTCCGAAAAAAAGGCGAAGGCGAAATAAGGCGGATACATTTATATAGTATGTACTGTATGTATGTATGTTTATTATAATCATTAGAATTGTTTATTTTAATTATTATTATTATTATTTGGAACTTTGGAAATCTCAGTTGGAACTGTTACCCCTGCTACCTGATGCTGGATAAGCGGTTGAAGATGGATGGATGGATGAATGGATAATTATTTATGCATGTAGAGTAGGCTACATTATTTACATTTATTGTGTAGCAATAAAACACTGGCTTATAGTTTAATTATTGGAAACTAAAGAGCATAAATGCAATATTAGGCTTGTCGTTCAGAATGGAAAATAAAGTGGAACTTAGCGTGAGGGGGAGAGGATTACTTGACATTCAGTTAGTTGACACGTACTGCACAAGCCAGACTGACTGTGCTGATTGACTATGTCAAATGACCAGTCAAATCAGGGTCAACGAGTCATAGTTATTAACCTAACACAGCCTAGGATAGCTGGCAATAATATGCGAGTAATGCAACGACACATCACATTGTTAAAGACGCATGATCACGCATCGCGAGTTTCGCGACCATTTCTCGTCTAATGCAAGCAGTTGGAGCCTTACATCGTGGATATTAATGTGTTGCTGTTGTCCTCTCCAATTGAACAGCCAAAGGTAGAAGATCTCTAAGTTATTAATCCAGTGGGAGCAATGGTTTCCAAGAGGTTTTAGCAACTTTTTTAAGGCAGCGAGCGGCATGAGTGTGTGGAGAGGAGAGGAGAGGGGAGGGGGGGAGCAGCATGGAGAGCAGACTGCGTCGGAGACTCGGAGGGAAGGAAAACCTTTGATCTACAAGCCCACAGCACGTTGCACCCGCGACGCTTTGTGGGCTTGCAAATTGGCGTAGGGGTGTGTCTTGTGAGCCTGTGTATGTGTTTGAGCGAATGAGCACAATCAGCACATACACACCCACGCACACACACACAAACACACATCACACACAGTCAGTCCGATCGTCAGATACAACTGTGCGGAGATTTCTCAGAAATGTGCCGCGGTCCGGACATGGACTGCGGTCCGCCTATTGAGGACCCCTGACCCTGTCCTTCACACTATTCGGTGCTCAACTATTCGGTTTTAAAAGCTATCCAGCCGAAAACCGAAAATGCATTTTTAGCCATTTTCGGCCGAAAATTTTCGGTGCCGAATATTCGGCCTCATCCCTAATTCTGTTGTGAAATTGTACGGCACTTATTGTACGGCACTTCATTTTAATAAACTAGCATTAGTTACTATGTTACCGTGTTTTTGTACTGAATCAGCGTGTTTCCTCTCAGGGGAACGACGAGGAAGCTGTGGTGGACCTGGGGAAGACCAGCTCCAACCTCAACACCAACTTTGAGAAAGAGGAGCTGGAGAGTAAGTGCTGCACGTGTTTACACATAAAACACCATGTAGCGAAAGCTACCCCCCACACACACACACACACACACACACACACACACACACACACACACACACACACACACACACACACACACACAGTAGCTGTTACTGTATGTCTTTGACACAGTTTTATGTACCCCACAGACAGTTATCGTCCTCCCTATACCCCGGTACATAGTATACAAGCTTGTGCTTGAGTTGACACATCAAACGTTTGTCCTGCTTGGCTCGCTGGGGATTCCTAGATAACTTCCAAGTGGCACAGGATGTATATACAATACATCATACAATGTTGCCGGCCTTCTTTCAAAGGTGTAAAAGAATCAGTAATGAAGTGTCATCATAGCTGAGGTCTGGAGAATTATGTGATTTTAAAGGGAAAATGTGTAGGGAATCATCCATTCTGTGTGGAGAATGTCTGTGCTTATTCTCAGTGTTTGATATAAATCTGTGTTTAGAGTTTGGCCAGTGTCATAGTGTCAGATTGCACAACAGTGGTCTGTGTGTTGTAGTTACTGTAGTCACTTTCCACTTAACAACATGCACTGCATTACACCCAAGCTCTGGTCTGGCTCATTAAAAGGAACCAACGCACACATGCACATGCACCGTATTCAGGCCTTTGCATGATGTTGGCAGCGTAGAATCATAAAACAAAGATAAAGTGTAGGCAGAACTCTAAAATGTTCAATCAATCATTGGGCAGGACAGGGAACACCACTCTCCTTTATAAATTCAATGTTTATTGTTGCTGTTGTATCCTTTCTTTGCCAGGTCTCTGTCTGTCAGTTAGTCTATAGTCATTCAATAGCTGAAAATGGCACAGTGAGGTCAAATTAGAACATGCTTAAATTGATCACACTAGAAACTCAAGAGTTGAATCTGAGTAGAATTGTACTGTACTTGCCAGAGTTGAATTTACAATGGGGGATTTTATTGTGTGGTGAGTCTACTTAAGTGTGTTTTAGAACAAGTAAATCATAAATGCATCTTCAATCCACAAAGGTGACCACCCAAAAAATAGAGTGGTTATTTGATGCAATGGTGTAAACATGCCTTAATTTTTGAAAGTATGGGGAAGTTCAATGGTATGTATGTGAATTCAATAAATCAGAATTTGAGATTTTCTGAGACGTTATTGGGGCCTAAATGTGTTTGAGCCTGCATGTTCAACCTGCATGTTTGGGTCGGGGGAGAGCAGGTGTTGACATGTTGCATGTCTCAGTGGAACTGCTGGTGGGAGAATGGAAACGGGAGTGTTTTTATGCTACTCTGGGAGCTAGGGGGAGGAAACTGGAAGATCTTGACTTAATAAATAAATGTAATAAATTGTCAAGCAGTCAACAAAGAACAACATAGTGACAATACATGTTGGGCTGCTAGTAATTGTTGAAGGTAAATAATTGGCTGCATTATTGGTCAAACCTGAACCTATTAAGGCTCATAAAATAAAGGTTGCAAGACTGCAAGTGTCAGTCGCCATATTAACAGATGCAAATATTTTAAGGAATACAAGTATTTTGAAGTTGAGGTATCAGATACAATGAACGAACTGTTATTTACTAATGCCCTGTCTGTCGTCCATCTGTACCATCTCCATTGACGTCAGTAGGAACACCACGTAGTAAGGGATAACATCGCCAGCAATATAGTGTTTACATAGAGGAGCCTGCATGTCCCCTTGTCTCCTTTTTAAGGCTTCCGTTGTCTCCGTCCTCTGTATGAAAGATGGCCACTGTCTTTGTTCTCTAAACTCTTTGTTCTAATGTCAAGGGAACAAGGAACCACAGACACAGATGCACATGCACACTCACTCACTCTGTGGGTAGCTGCATAAAATTTAACAGTTGTTATATCTGTTGCTCTCTTCCTCCTCTTGTCCCAGGCCACAGAGCGGTGTATGTCGGTGTCCACGTCCCCCTGGGCAGAGAAAGCAAGCGAAGACATCGCCACCGCGGACACAAGCACCACAGGAAGAGAAGGGAGCGTGAATCGGACAAGGACGACGGACGAGAGTCCCCGACCTACGGTACGTCCAGCCCCACCTGTCCTGCTCCCTCATTACTTTTCACCTACAGCAGTGGTTCTCAACCTTTTCAGGCCGCGACCCCAAAATAATCATATTTGAACTGTTGCACATTAAGTTAATCATCTGGGGACCCCCCAAAATAATTTGGGGACCCCCCTGGGGGTCCTGACCCACAGCTTGAGAACCACTGACCTACAGTACAGTCACGTTTGGCTCAAACGTAGAGCCACCCAACTTCATCCTTCGTAGAGTACATGTACACACACGCACAATAAAAAGTAGTTTTAGCTGAATGTTTGACTATTATGACATGACCAGAATAGAGATACTAGGATTCATGTGCATTTGCAAGTGGTGATTGTTTCCACTCACCTTCTCTCTTCTAACAAGTCCTGCTTGTAATGGGGGGGAAATAATATTATTGCCACCAGGTTCTGGTTTCCTGTTCTTTTTATTAAAACTGGGAAAACATCTGTGTAATTTTAGATTTGAGCTAAAGTATATACAAGCTAAATAATATACAAGTTCACAGCTCATCACTAGATCTACTAGATTTTTTTTTTTTTTAATCGTGAGAATTTGTGCAAATCTTTTAACTCTTTGAGTGCCACCCCGTTCACCACTAGAGGGCGCCCAGTGGCCATAGAAAATCCCATAGAGATATGCTGGTATATGCAGAAGCCCTGCAGCCATGACTTGCCTGAACACTTTCCTTTGTGCATGTACAGGAAGAGGATGAAGTTAGCTTGAAGTTAGCTATTGGTTACCAAGCATTTTAGAAGCCTTATTTTCGTCAACTTAGCCATGATTAAACCTTGCACACCTCATGCATGGGAAAAAAACAGAGAAGAATGAGCTCTAAAAAATCCAATGCAATCCTGGATTGCATTGAAGTGGATTTGTGCAGTTTGTTCACAGCTTTCAAACAAAAAAATCCGATTGGAAATCCGTTCAGGCATTCTTGAGATAATCGCCATTATGTTTTACATGTTATGTAAACAAACATGGCTGCCCTGTATGTTAGATGGGGTTGTATGGGGGTGGAACATGCAAAATCTCGATTGAAATCATGTTCACTAGATTTGATGGGGTCCAAAAAAAAAAAAAAAAAAACAATTTTTTTTCAAATTTTTTTTTTTTTTCTTTTTTTTTATATCCCGAACATGTTCGGGATAGGCACTCTGGTATGCGATAATATATCCCGAACATATTCGGGATAGGCACTCAATGAGTTAATATATACAGTATATTCTTAAAGGGCAATTTTAAAGGAGTAGTTCACCCAAAACATTACGTATTTTCTATCAATTACACACCCCACGAAGCCTGGAATTCTTTGCCTTGCTACAGTATTCCTATCCTTCTGTCTTCAGACACACCTTCGCAGAGAGTGCAGTTCATCCTCGGGACAGAGGATGATGATGAGGAGCACATCCCCCATGACCTGTTCACAGAGCTGGATGAGCTGTCCTTCAGGGACGGACGCATGCAGGAGTGGAAGGAGACGGCCCGGTAGGGAAAAAAACACACGCAGCTTTATTCAGGCCTTTTCCTGAACAGGTTCTTAGCTTTAAGTAGGGGAACTATTTCAATCTGGCTAAAATAAAACATAATTTTATGTATGGCAGAAGAATGCCTAGTTGCGACCTGGCAAGTTACTATGAAAAGCTCCACCGGCTGTCTGTCTATCAGTCAGTCTGTCCGTCACGTCACACTTTTGCCCCTACTCTTATCTCTGCCACTGTTGGCCCTATCAATGCCAAACTTTGCACGCACACACACTCCTTGGATGACAAATCACAACCTCCACCCCTGATTTCTTACATGGCCCTCTTCTAGCGCCACCATTAGGCCGATTTTTGCAAAACACATTTTTGGACCCTGCTCCTACAGATTTTGGCCTAAAATACACAGTATCTCTAAAGTCATGACATCAACATGGATCTGTCCCATTTCCCATATTCCCTCCTGATTGGCTACGACTGCCTTTTAAAGTTTGTGTATGCAATGTGACGGTCACTTATCTCCCAATTAGTCTTACTGGTAATTTTGTGGCATTTTAGTCTGATACCAGGTCATAATCTGTTTGTATCTAGATATTGATTAGAGCCTGACCGATATACAGTATCTGCCATTATTTGAATTTTCGGGTTAGTTCTGTAATGTTGGCGATATGTCACACATTTTAACCACTTTCAACCTGTGTGACATGTGTGTATTCTAGGTGATTTCATTTGAACAAAATTCTAAAATGAAAAGCTTGTGGTGAGCCTGTAGATTGGCTATGTTCTAAATCTTAATTGGATTTAATTGACGACTTGAATGTCCCTCGTGGTATCAGTTATGTTCTCAAATATTTTATATACTTTAATCAAATAGTTTAATAAAAAATGATTACAAAATGTCACACTTTCTGACACAATATCGGTTAAAACATCTGCTGGACTGAGACGCTATCGAGATTGGCATGGCATCAGACCCAAAGATCTGGCATTGATCAAATTCTAATATTGATGCACGTGTAGCTTGTTTGTAAACGGCCTATAATGTGTGTGCATGCATTTCAGGTGGCTAAAGTTTGAGGAGGACGTGGAAGACTGTGGTGAGCGCTGGAGTAAACCATATGTGGCCACGCTGTCCTTACACAGTCTGTTTGAACTCCGCAGCTGCATTCTCAATGGTACTGTCATGCTGGACATGAGAGCCAACACCATTGAAGAGATAGCAGGTTAGTACTGCAACCAGGCACTGGAGTCAGTGCATGAGAACTAACACCATTGGATAGATGGCACGTCTGTACTGCAGACACTGGGGTCAGTGCAACAGATGACAAAAAGGCAAGAGTATCAGAACCTAGGTCTATCTGTACTGTACACACTACAGGTTTGTCTAAATAAATTCTAGATACATTGCGCATGCAGTTAAATATTCAAAACCTTTTTTTTTTATTAAGATTTTTTATGGCATACAGCTCATGAAAATCAAAGATCCACATCTCAAAATATTACAATATTAGCCTACACGAGACCACTCAAAACAAGGATTTATTGTAGAGAAATGTGTGAAATCATTGTGAAGTCATTGAGGATTTGGGATGCTATGGCATCTGCTGCTTCCAAAAATATTTTTTCCCCTCTACACCAAACAGCTCACAATCACAATGTGCTGCAGTGTGTTATCTATTGTTTTATCTAAGTGTTATCTATTGTTTTTACCCAATGTTTGCCCTGTGAATCACGTGATGAAATATAATTCTTAAAGTCTTAACAGAATTGTCAGCATGAAAAAAAGGAAAACAAAAAGAATAAATCTGTTCTTTTCAGTGAGTGATGTATACAGTAAACATGGCTATACACTCAGGTGTCTCTCACCCCTGTGCCTTCAGACATGCTGATTGACAACATGCTTGCGTCTGGCCAGCTAGAGGAGGGGATGAGGGAGAAGGTGAAGGAGGTCATGCTGAAGCGCCACCACCACCAGAATGAGAAGAAGCTGAGTAACCGTATCCCACTGGTGCGCTCCTTCGCCGACATAGGCAAGAAACACTCTGACCCCCATTTACTGGAACGCAACGGTGAGGCCACACAACTCTTCTCATTGTCTTTACTGTAATGTAATGTCACTATGAAGAGTCCTTACTAGGGGTGTAACCAGTGCTTAATTTGAGGGGGAACATGGGGGAACATGTTCCCTCACCTCTTTGATTGGATCCGGCACCTATTTGATTGGATCCGGGACCTTCCCTGTCAATCAAAATAGTGCTGTTTGGTCATTTATGTTTTCATCCTTCCAAATAGAGACCTTTTTTTATATTCATGTTTTTGTTAAATTTCTTGTAGTTTTCTGATGTGGTGCTTCATAGGTGACAGTGACACACACAATAGACAATCTATATCCACACATACATGGTGTCATAGAATTTTGTTAACAATACCTTTTTTAACATGCCAGTTATTCAGATTGACCTGTAACTTGACACGCGCGCGACACTTTACGTGCGCAGCCCGGGATCCGGCACCTATTCATTGACAAAATTAAGCAATGGGTGTAACGATAATAGTAACTGAATCGAAAAATAGTTTTTAATTTGCAATGATCTACTACAGTATATCGATATGCAAAAGCAAAATATAGTTCCGTTTTGTATCGTAACGTTTTACAATGCAGATAATCGATTGTATGGAAACTAAGTATTTGAGCAATTTTAAGAGGGAAAATAAAAAAGAGGGGTTCTAATTACTTTTTTACTAATTCCATTCCATATATAGTAGCTACTCTTGGTCTATCGATAACTGTGTAATTTCTTTGTTCATGTCAAGGTGCGGGTTTGTCCATATGTGTTGAAATATAATGTCCATGTAGTTGCTAGAGAATCATAGTGTTTACTTATTTATATCTGTAATAATAAATGTTCCCTAGTCGTTACTGATATAAATACATTCTCATCAGTACTTGGTAAAAGGATATTGGTGTGAAATACTGCACTGCAGAAATAGTAATTGATACATTCACACATTGATATTTGATGTTTGGTGTACTATTATTTGAATGATGCCATGGGGTTTCCTTCCAACTGCAGTCATTCCTCCACCATATTATCCAACCAAAGTTAGACGCTGGCTACACGAATATGGATCTTTTTCTAATCGCACATTTTGTTGTGTAACATGCCTATTGTTTGAGGTAACCGTGATAAGACAACAGGACAGGACAAACAGGACTCTGATCGATGCATGGCATTCAGTTGGCATGTGTCACTTGGTACCAACAACATCCTGTTGTTTTGGCTGTTTTTAAGTGTGATTTTGGATTGAAGACGATGTTTCTCGAATGTTCTTGGCTTGATTATTAACTTTGAATCCCTAATGCCTAACCCTTTTTACTGAACTCAGTAAGAGGTGCAAGGTGGTGTGTGGGTAGATAGGGGATTATGGGATGATGTTGATGAACATCATATGGCTCGGTGGCTTCAGCCCCCCCCCCAAGGAATCCTGAGGGTCACTGAACCCCACTTTGAGAACCACTGATATTCTTTTAATGATTAAGTGCTTTTGGTCAGCACCTACTCTAACAGGCTAAACTAATCCATGGCTGTTCTCTACTAATATGTTGAGTCAGCTTGGTAAATAACTGTCTAATGTCTTGTGACTGTAATAGTAGTGTCATAAAAACAGTCTATCAACAACTAATTCATATTTTCTTTCTTTATACGGTAATGCAACCTAAGGCATACTGTAGGTCTGTCTGTGCTGCTAACGTGGTTGTGCAACCTTGTAACAAGATTTTGTAACCGGTTTGTTAATTTGCTGCCTAACTCGTTGAGGTTGCAGCTTGGAACCTGTCATTTAGCTGTGGAATTATGGCATTCAGCTACTGTTATGGCTCTGTTCAAGCACAAAGGAAAACCGATAACATTCCATAACCTGAACATTTCCAGAATCAGTGTTAACACAGCGGGTGCCGACGATGAATGCAAGGGTTAATTTGCTGGTGCCCATGGCAACCCGCCATTTTGCCTACCTTCGAGGTCCTGGCGAAAAAAGTAATCCGAGTAAATGTAATCCAAGCATGTCCTGTTTATCTCGCGAAAATCCTTTCTTTCAGTCAGGACCGTTTTTTAACAATCCTGCGCCACAGCGTTTGTGTGACGGCCGGTAGAGAAGGCCGCGTTTTGAACGTAAAAAGAAAAGATCCAGAGAAAACTGCATGTTTGTGCAGCAGCTTTACAGGGCAGTGAACGAGGCAGACAGCACTTCCTGGTCACTTGATTTCGCGCTGCATTTTGGGAAATGGAGTTTGTTTCATCACCACGGTAGCCAAGTACAGTAGCTACAGTACAGTATAGTTTACTGTACAATGCGTCAAACGCGTCGATGGGCACACGTAGACATCAAAGAGATTGACGCGTTGACACCACGTGGGCATCAAATGAGTTAATAAGTTCTGTGATTTAGTTTTAGCTGTTTTGTTTCCACTATAACCAGGACCACCGCGTAGTGTATGGAAATCCAGAATTTGTGAAACATGCATTACATGAATTACATGATTTGCTTAGTTCTTGTAGTCAGTCTTCAGAATTGTCTGTGCACAGTGCACACGCATGTGTGTCCCAGGACAGTATGTGAAAAGAAATAATCTTTTTACCTAATGTGTTAATAGAATGCTCTATATTCTAAATCCCTAGTGGCTATGTTGCCTATGTTCTTACTGACCTGGTTGCATTGTGTGTGCAGTGGTGTAAAGTAACTAAGTACTGTACTTAAGTACAATTTTGAGTTATTTGTACTTTACTTGAGTATTTCCAATTTCAAATACTTTTACTTCTACTCCACTACATCTCAGATCCAAATATTGTACTACTACACTACAGTTATTTGAAAACTTTAGTTACTAGTTACTTTGCAGTTATACATTATAATAATATAAAACATACATAAACCACTTTAGCCCTATTTTATACCTAGGCTATTTGAAAATAGCCGATCTACTACTTGTAGATCGGCTATTTTCAAACATTTTGTACTTTTACTTTTGGTACTTTTAAGTACACACTTTCATACTTTTTACCTAAGTACATTTTGAATTATGGACTTTTACTTAGTAACTAAGTAAGTATTTCTATATTGCAGTATTGACACTTTTACTTATATATTATATATACTAGAAGTTCGCGGCCGCTGTGCGGCCGCTCACATCTAGAAATCGCGCCCTAACGGGCGCTCATATTAAAAAAAAAAAAAAAAAAAAAAAAAGTTAATGGTCAGCAAGGAACATGCGTTGTTGATTTTTGTATTATGTTTTTGAGACAATTGAACAACTGCTGAACGTGGAGTTGCAGATGCAAGACATTGGGACATACAGACATACAGACATACATACACACGACCCCATTCTGATTAGGTTGTGAGATATATATATATATATATATATATATATATATATATACACTTTTATATATAATATATTATATAATATATTATATATATATTATATATATTCCTTCTAACTAACCCACCATCTGCACTCCTTATTTATACTTTTCATGTGACCGTGTCACTCGCTGAAAATAACAGCATGTACTGTACCAACTATCCCTTTCCTCTTACATCTGACACCTCCGCTAACATTTAGTCTTTATTGTCCTGTCAGGGAAATGTGTTTTGGAAACAAAAGGCATGATCATCATTCCACCAATCAATAGTTTTCTTTGTGATCAGACCACATTTCTTTTTTCTCCTGATGCACTTTTCTGTCCTCCATGCTATACTGTCTTCCCTCCTTTTCTCTCTCTCTCTCTCTCTCTCCTCAGTCTCCCCTTCAGTGGAAGCTCTCTTGTCCTCCCATCCCCTTGTCTCCCGACGACAGTCCTTTCCTGTCACTTCCTACCGCAGTCCTGAACTGTCGCTTCACACCGCAAACCCCACTCTGTTTCCACCAGCCACCTTCCCTTGGCTTCCACGAACCACCACGGTGTACGGGGGTGCTGGCCTCCTTGCTCACTTCCTCCCCAGCCCTTCCTCCTCTCCCGGTGCCACCCCGTCGGCCTCCCCGCTCAGCACGCCCCAGAGTACCCCCCCATTAGCTCGTCGCCTCCACAATCCCCCTCCACCCCGCACTGTTGACATGCGCCGTTCAAGCGCCTGTCATTCCTCCGCCCTTGAGGATCTGTCTGAGGAGGAGGGCGAGGAAGAGTGGCAGGAGCAAGGTGACGGTGCTAGGATCCCCCGTGTGGTGCTCTCCCCCCCTGAGAGCGAGGGGGAGGAGGAAAAGCTATCGCTCGACTCGCCTGAGGACCGGCAGGCTGGATCTCGACTAGAACTCCCCTCTTCTCAGCAAGGCAAATATCCTGCCTACATCGCATAGCGCAGCATGGTATCCTTGCTTTTATTGCAGCACTCTAAATAAGAGTTTATCAACTAATTTTGTGTGTGTGTGTAAAGAAATAAACAAGATATTCCCTCTGTGGTCAATAATGTTAAGGTATTTTGCCCTCCACAACTTTAGCTCTCCAGTTGCATCTAACAGTGGCTGTGTCGCTGTCATCAACGCCAGATAAAGTGTGTGTGGAGTTTGGTAAAGGTTAACCGCTGGCAAAGGGACATGATCTGATCAAGTCACCGTCGCCAGCTCCCGTTGCAACCTTTGACAGTTCCCATCTACTAACATCTAGTCGCAGTTTACGTAGAGTTTAGAAAGGCTTTATAAGCACCCTGTGAAGTGTCCACTGCTATAATAACACAGATCCAGTTTTAAGTATGTGCAGACACGTTTCTCACTCATGCACTCAGACACTTTGACACGTGGGAGCTTTCTGGCACAGTCACATTACAACCACTGATAGCTACTGACTGAGCAGCTCCACCCAATCAATTGGAGTTGTGTGCCTTGCCCAAGGGCAACCACGAACATTAAATCATCACCCGGCCTCTACTCCATGTGCCGATTGTTCCACACGGTCCCTCAACTCCCTCTCCTGTGGAGTGTGGTCACAAGCCCCTTTCTCTAATCTAATCTTTTGCTGACGCTTCTATTCTATTCTGAGTTGGGCCCATGTTTTCGTAGCATCAGCAGACGTTTCATTTGACCCACACTGATCTCTGCACAGTAAAGTCCGACTTGCCTGCATGGTCATTCCCTTCTATTTATTATTGATTTTAGAGGTGCCACACTATCACTTGACTCGTCTCATGACTCGCACATACTGAGTTACTTTGGTTTACATATCGAGGTTTTACCAGAGATAGCCATATCTTCTGAGGAAATATTAACTAGCCAGTTATGGTCATTATTAAACTAGAGCCATGATAGTGTGCTGATGAGAACACTCTTCAGACATTGGTTAGCATGCAGAGTGACTTAAGAGTCCTCCCCTTTTGCTCTCGATGTGCCTGGCTCTTATAGACGGTAACATGAGAGAGTTAGTGATGTAGGTGGTGTAGGGTTCTGTCTCTGTCTGTGTGGTCACGTGAACACCGGGGGAACATGTGAGTGAGAGTGCTCCTTTGGGTCTGGACTGGCTCTGTGGTTTCTCAAGTTTAACCACTGGGACCATTCGGCCTGAATAGCAGTACCAGTCAGGTGGTTTAAATTAACACCCTTCAGCTCCTCCAGACCACCAATCGTATTACAGCCTCACACCTCATAATCTCAGCCAATGCTCCAGTCAGCCCAAGCCAGAAAGCCATTTCGTATAGAGGGTATAGGATGCATGGCTCACATCTTGGAAAAGCTCTGGCTTTGATACTCGATGGCAATTTAATGAACAATACCAATCATATATTTTATTTTAGACATGACACGACATTGGCAGTGCCTATAATATAACAGTAAATTGTGTTAAATGCTAACTAGCTTGCAATTGCTATGATGAAATAACACAGGCTTATTTGTTGTAGTGCAAGGAACGTTGCACTAATATCATTTGTTTCTGTGTATGTGTTAAAGTCATACTGTTTAACCTTTTCAATCAAATCATATTTTTCATAATAACATGCCAAAATAATGCAGACTACCCAGGGGGCAAAGGAAGGTGTGCTGCATTTGCCCCGACATACAAAGTTGTCCACCAGAAATATTATCTATGACCCAGTAGGATCACAACCTATATGGACAACCCGGTCAATTTGTACAACAAAGTCCAATATGGCCGCCTTTAGTTTTAGTTTTTGGGGCGTGAATAGGGCAAAATTTTAAACTGAGGGATATTTCCACGAAACTTCACAGTTTGATCAATGGTATCCATATGAACATTTTTTGTATTGCAAGTTTCCATGAAATCCAATATGGCCGCCACAATATGGCCGCCATAATGTAAGGACCCAGAAAATAGGTTTTGCCTCTAACTTCTGAACCAGATGAGCTAGAAACGCAAACTTGGTGTCTATTTCATGGTGTCTGACCATGGGAGACCCAATGGAATAGCTTATTTTATTATTGGGTGTGTCTGGACCTTTATTGTGCATATTTGCAAGATGGTGGACTGCCAAAATAGAGCTTTAACATAATTTCTACCATGATTGTTGACTGCTTTTGCAAATACAAGCAATATGAATCCATTTGCTAAGATTTATGGCACAGAAGGGACTTATACCTGTATTATTCTTGAGTTTGCATGTTGTAAAAATGGCTGTAAATGAGACATTATATTTCTTGTCCGATTCTACTGTATGTAGTTGTAGCAATGACTTCAGATAAAATCAGAGACCAAAACAATGTATCTTAGAGTAAGAAAAAAGAGAGAGATTATCTCAATGAAATGAATGCAACTGCCTTTTTGGGTCTTTCACACATAGACATGCACATGCTTTCCAACAACTTCAGCTTCAGGGAAATTATAATGAACACATGATTAAAACAGGCTGCATTATAATGCAAATACTTGCTAGTCACTATCACTGTCATGTGTACCTATCCTGCTGCATCTTGTCTCCAGTCCTTGGCAACGACACCCCAAGTAGCATGCAATTCCCTTCTTCGCACATGAACAGTTTTTCTGGCAGCCTTTGATACAGCTACATGATATTGCCTTGTCCATTGATATAGGCCAGGCTGACTCTGTAGATGGACAGGGGACTGCCTTCCCATCACTGAGAGACCATCCATATTCAGTGAAGCAAGGGATGTCTGGCTTCGCGATGTGTGCAGTTTTATGTATTATGGCTGCTAGAGCAGCTCTTTTCAGGTGCAGGCCAAAGGCATTTTCTGTAGGTGGCAGCAGCTTCAACAGGGTTGATCGGTTATTTAGGAACTTGTACACTCTCAGCTTTGCCAGGTCAAAGTCCTCCGAATGGTCAGCTTTTGATGCATATACAGCTATTGTGAGGTCTCTAGCCTGATTCTTGAACAT
Organism: Nannobrachium achirus; assembly: GCF_963921795.1. Lineage (NCBI taxonomy): Eukaryota > Metazoa > Chordata > Actinopteri > Myctophiformes > Myctophidae > Nannobrachium > Nannobrachium achirus. The sequence continues at coordinate 43,052,730 of NC_137811.1, read as the reverse complement.
CCTCTGAGAGGGAATAAGAGGAATTTTCACCAAACTCCTGAAGTGCAGGGAGATCTAGACCCATGCTGGTCTTGAACCATGCCTTCTTTCCAGTGAAAAAGGGATAGCTGGTGGTATCTCTGCCACTCAGGCTGTGAATAAAGGGCGGGGCAGTGGAACCAGTCTTAAGACAGCTGAGCAGGAACACAGGTATGTCCATTCAAAACCTGCAAAAGAATATGAAGTCTCTGCACAATATACAGCTCCTGATCCTCAAGAGTTTTTTGCTGTCTCTGAAAACAAAGCAAACCTTCTAAGATTCCTCTGTGAAGAATGGTGTCAAAATGAGACACTTAAGTCTGCTCTTGGTACAACCCATCTTTACCTGAGTGGAGGATTTAAAGAAGAGACAAGGGGTGTTGTGATCAAGGAGGGGTGTGTTGTTGATGTCCCTGCACTAGAGTCAACACAACAGGAGGCCGACACAAGGGTAATTCTACACACCATCTACAGTGTCCAGGCTCACAAAGTTGACAGAGTTGTCATCCATGCTAATGACACAGTCATCATCATCATGTGCCTATATCATGCTGCCACCCACCTCCTAGACCTTCCAGAGCTGTGGGTGAGAACAGAGCAGGATGCATATCTTCCTATCCATCACATGGTCTCAGCCCTTGGACTCGCACAGTGTCGTGCCCTGCCCTTTATTCACAGCCTGAGTGGCAGAGATACCACCAGCTATCCCTTTTTCACTGGAAAGAAGGCATGGTTCAAGACCAGCATGGGTCTAGATCTCCCTGCACTTCAGGAGTTTGGTGAAAATTCCTCTTATTCCCTCTCAGAGGATGTCAAGAATCAGGCTAGAGACCTCACAATAGCTGTATATGCATCAAAAGCTGACCATTCGGAGGACTTTGACCTGGCAAAGCTGAGAGTGTACAAGTTCCTAAATAACCGATCAACCCTGTTGAAGCTGCTGCCACCTACAGAAAATGCCTTTGGCCTGCACCTGAAAAGAGCTGCTCTAGCAGCCATAATACATAAAACTGCACACATCGCGAAGCCAGACATCCCTTGCTTCACTGAATATGGATGGTCTCTCAGTGATGGGAAGGCAGTCCCCTGTCCATCTACAGAGTCAGCCTGGCCTATATCAATGGACAAGGCAATATCATGTAGCTGTATCAAAGGCTGCCAGAAAAACTGTTCATGTGCGAAGAAGGGAATTGCAAGCTACTTGGGGTGTCGTTGCCAAGGACTCGAGACAAGATGCAGCAGGATAGGTACACATGACAGTGATAGTGACTAGCAATTATTTGCATTATAATGCAGCCTGTTTTAATCATGTGTTCATTATAATTTCCCTGAAGCTGAAGTTGTTGGAAAGCATGTGCATGTCTATGTGTGAAAGACCCAAAAAGGCAGTTGCATTCATTTCATTGAGATAATCTCTCTCTTTTTTTCTTTTTTCTAATTAAAAAATAATTTCTAAGATACATTGTTTTGGTCTCTGATTTTATCTGAAGTCATTGCTACAACTACATACAGTAGAATCGGACAGGAAATATAATATCTCGTTTACAGCCATTTTGACAACATGCAAACTCAAGAACAATACAGGTATAAGTCCCTTCTGTGCCATAAATCTTAGCAAATGGATTCATATTGCTTGTATTTGCAAAAGCAGTCAACAATCATGGTAGAAATTATGTTAAAGCTCTATTTTGGGAGTCCACCATCTTGCAAATATGCACAATAAAGGTCCAGACACACCCAATAATAAAATTAGCTATTCCATTGGGTCTCCCATGGTCAGACAACATGAAATAGACACCAAGTTTGCGTTTCTAGCTCATCTGGTTCAGAAGTTAGAGGCAAAACCTATTTTCTGGGTCCTTACATTATGGCGGCCATATTGTGGCGGCCATATTGAATTTCATGGAAACTTGCAATACAAAAAATGTTCATATGTATACCATTGATCAACCTGTGAAGTTTCGTGGAAATATCCCTCAGTTTAAAATTTTGCCCTATTCACCCCCCCATTAAAACTAAAGGCGGCCATATTGGACTTTGTTGTACAAATTGACCGGGTTGTCCATATAGGTTGTGATCCTACTGGGTCATAGATAATATTTCTGGTGGACAACTTTGTATGTCGGGGCAAATGCAGGTTTCCTAAAAAAAGGCTGGTTTGCCCCCTGGGTAGACACCGTTGGCTTTATACTGTATGTATACATTTTAATTACAATATTATTTAATAATTAAGGTAATACATACCATTTCTGACTATGTTGTTGCTTTCCAAAATATCCTCAGTGCTGGGACTCTGCAGCATTCATTTTGGAGTGGTACTACAGTGGTTTTTATTTCAAACTGAATTCTGAGAATTGCAGTTCTAACAGACCATAGACACACCAGAGGTGTGGCCAAAAAGCCTACTAAAATAAATGTTACGAAGAATTACTTATTACTTAAGAATCTTTTTTTTTTTTAATTTTTACTCTTTTAAAACTGTGCATTCTGTACATGAAAGTATGAAGTATCAAAGCCTTCAACTAACGACGCTCAACACGATAGAATACTCTGTGTTAATACAAATGGACCCGTATGGGTCAATCTTTTTCCATTTGAGTTAAATTAATTCTCAGGATTTTACAGAGAACCAGCCCTGTTGGCATTGATGACTTTGCCTCTTGTTTGTTCTGTGATTTGAACCTGTAAAACCGTTGTTATCAGTTGTCAATACGTCATACTTGATGATCACGACACACATGTGTTTGATGCTACCATTAACACAATGAGCCGTGTTCCCAGGTCTGTTGGCATCTCCTCAGTCAGCCCCCGGGAATCTGGAGAACAGCAAACCCAGCGAAAGCCGCATTAACGGAGGCAACGGTGGGAGCAGGGAAGACAGCACCGTAGACTTCAGCAAGGTACAAGCACTTTCAGCTTCTTCGTAGCCCTCCATTGTACTTCTTTGCATGTGTTGTTGGATTGCCAGTTATTTTGGCGAGCAACACTGTTGTGTGACAAAGTATATTGTAATATTTTGAATTTGGATAGAAAATAAATTCTAATACTTTTAGGATGCTTACTATTGTTTACTGTACATAAGACCCTAAATGACATAATTGGAAAGCTTTTGAGGATTGTGTTTCTTGACGAAAGTATTCACTTTCATATTCAGCAAGCCGCACGGTTGTTCGACAAAGTATCAGCCATTTTTCTGAAAATGACAAGGCCAGCACACCTGCTGGCTAATGAAGATGTGATGGCAATAGGTAGGATGTAACCGTGCTAAATTATACACAATCCAATGTAAAGGGCCTACTCAAGTGTCAGGAATATTACAGGAAGACAATATTTGTGTGTATCATGTGTCACCGACTAGAGCAATGAACTAAATTTACTGACACGCCGATTCACCCCAGGAGTCACTGATCTCGTCCTGCCTTAGGCGGTGAAACAGACAGACACTTGACGCCAAAAGAGTTTACCGTGGAATTTCACATAAACACAAGTTGAACGCATCCTGTGTACAGCCTGTTTATGGTGGAAGAAGGGTTACACAATCTCGTTCTCATGTGTTCACACCTGTGGGGACTTCCCAGTGTAACCAAAGACCTCCGCTGAACAGACCCAGCGGAAGGGGCTGGCTGGGCGTTCGCCGCTCAAGAGCAGTATTACTTGTAATCGTAGAAGTTGTCGGGAGAGAAAATACCATGTCTCATTCACTTTCTTTGCTGCCCATATTTACCTGAACAGTTTTAAAATGAGCCCTTTGGCTGTGCTGGGTGAGAGGAGATGAAGTCTAGTTCTGTTTCTCGGCAGGACTGCCACTGTAGTTGTGGTCCCTTGGGAGTGGCCACCAAAAGGCCTGCTGTAAGTCTGTTCCACTGTCAAGTGTCAATCACTGACTGGATCAATCAATGTGTTGTGATTTGTTGTGGTGAAGTGTGTGAATTGAAGGTGTCTGTTAATGTCTTGATGGGGTTTGTGGTCTGTGATGTTAATATTGTGAGTGTCTTTGCTTTCGAGTGATCATGTGACCTTGATGTGGAATGTGGATATTATTTAGTGATGACAGTGATTTTGTTTTGATGCCTAATTGTGTCATACTTGAGGATGGTTGGTAGTGTGAGTGGGGGGGGGAAGGATGGTGCACTGCTGCTTTTTAAAGGGTCGGGCAGGTCAGGTAATTAAAGTCCCCCTAGTTCTCAAACATCACAGGTTCACGGCCCAGATAAATGTGATGAAATTAGCGAGAGGAATGTGCACCTTCCTCTCGGCATACATAGAGTATCAACTTTGACTCAAGGAAATTACATTCCTTGAAAGTAGGCTCCATGACAGCTTGGCAGGTGGTGCAAGTGATGATACTGCATTAAGCTACTGCTGATCCCATCTTGTCCCATAATAGGCAGCTGTATTGTGCCGTGTTGTAATTGCTATTTTGCTACTGTACAAAGCTGTGGTTTTATGCAATGTGGAATCGTGATCCCATGGTTGTTTTCAAGGAATTATTGTTCTTACGTTTTATGCTATTGCTTCTCGGTTAATCTCAGTTCAAAAAGTAAAAATTGTACTTCCAGATACAGCAGCATGCGTGTGGTTTAAAATACGGTCTGTAGTTACAGCAGCCTGGCCGTAAGACCTGATTTATACTGAATCAAGCTACTTAAAGAGATTAGTGTCCTTGATATATGGACTGTGGGCTTTGTAGTTGAACACTAATGACTGCTCACAAAGGCTGCTGTCATCAAGCCAGCGTCAATCGGCTTTGAAACATCTTTAACTGGCCACACCGGCTTTTCCCATGGACCTCTCAATGGGCAGTGATCAGAGGTCGCAACACATTAGACACCAGCACATTATGACATCCTTTACTTATTTAGAATAGGCTAACATGCTCAAACAATTGCTTACCTGTCAAGTGCCAAAATGGCTGACCTGGTATACAATTTTACCAGCCTCCTGAAATTGTCATCCTGTACATACTTGTCATTGTTTTAGTCATGTTTTAGTCATTTTTAATAGCTTGTTTTCCTTATAAGCAGCTCTTGTTGTCAGGTTGCTGTTTTAGAAATGCTGTGTTATTTGATCTTGATGGTGTGTCTTAACTAGACACTGTGCCAGTCTTTGGGTTCCCTGAACCTGAGTATTGTGTAACATCGTGACATAATATAGGTTATTAAGCATTAATTCCCACATCCTTGTCCCTTTAATCATGAGAACTTGACATTTCTACAAGGATTATATCTTTAGTTGGTCCCCTGTGAAATGATTTGGTCACTAGATGCCGTGGGAAACCAGATATTCCACTAGACATTCTGTACTTCTCCTCAACTTATATAATCTTTTTCTTGGCATGTTAATGTTACGACTGCACAGCTAAAAGGACCAGTTTTATATTGCATTATAGGTACAGTATGTTGACATTCCACTATCTCCATATGCGGTTCATAGGATACAGCAGTTTCCCCCCTGTAGTTTGTGCATTGCTCTTTGTGTAGAAATAATTTACTTTAGGTTCTGGCCAGTGGCCAATGAAGAGTAATTATCTGATCCATTATTAAACCTGACTAAAAATGACATTTGTGTTTTGAGGAACATTTGCACTACAATTCAATACCCTAATATTGTTCATTATATATTTGATTTGACTGTGGCTTCCTGTTATTGACATGCTCTTTGTTCCTTCTCTATTCTAACTCTTCCTTTTAACTGCAAATGTTGAGATTTTGCAGAAAGAAAGCATCCCACCCACTCTTTTACACCTGTAATCCTGTGATGTGACGATTAAGTTGATTCTGATTATGATAAGCCCAGTGTTATATATATATATATATTTGAAAAATTGTCTTAAATAAAAGTAAAAGAAAGTATACATGATGTGAACATGCATGGTACATCATTATCAGACTTAATTATATCCTTCAACTTCTTGTTTATGCACCAAAATGATGGATATACAGGTTTTGTAACTATTTGTAGCAATTGTAGAAATATTAGAGCTTAATTGTCAAATGTTGAAGCATGTAATGATCATGCATACTTTCTTTTACTTAGACCTTACATTTTGGACAAAAAAGCCAATTTTACTTTGAGGCGCCCAGACTGCCCACTGCCCAGAAGGCCCTAGTGCCCAGCACCTGACCTGTTACCATGACTTTTGGAAAAAACATATGTTTTTTTTTTTCCTCTTCTTGGTAAAGAGTGAGTTGGTACCATGTGTGACGGTGTTGTGTGCTGCTGCAGGTGGACATGAACTTCATGAAGAAGATCCCTCCAGGAGCTGAGGCCTCCAACGTCCTGGTAGGAGAGGTGGACTTCCTGGACCGACCAATCATAGCCTTCGTTAGGTTGGCTCCCGCCGTGCTCCTCACGGGCCTCACAGAGGTCCCTGTTCCCACCAGGTATAACACACCTCACTGTGTGTGTGTGTGTGTGTGTGTGTGTGTGTGTGTGTGTGTGTGTGTGTGTGTGTGTGTGTGTGTGTGTGTGTGTGTGTGTGTGTGTGTGTGTGTGTGTGTGTGTGTGTGTGTGTGTGTGTGTGTGTGTGTGTGTGTGTGTGTGTGTGTGTGTGTGTGTGTGTGTGTGTGTGTGTGTGCGATTTGTCACAATGATTGTGACAAAAGGATGGATGAAGGATGAAGGAGGATGATATCATGATAAATTAAATCTCCATGATAATGATAATATCGCTTATCGTAGCGTGTGTGTTGAACTTGTGTGGCGGCAGTTGCTCAGGGGTAGAGTGGCCGGGTGGAGAACCGTGAGGTTCCCCATTCGATCCCGGGCTCCCCCAGATTTAGTGTCGAAGCAAGACGCTGAACCCCTTATTGCTCCCGATGTGCAGGTTGTTGGTGCCTTGCATGGTTTCCTTGAATGTGTGTGAATGGGTTAAAGTAATGCACAATCTATGTAAAGCGCTTTGGAGTGAAGTGCTGTATAAATTCAACTTGGCATCCTATCACACATCAAAGCTATACAGATTATTGATGTTTTGATTATTTTTGACATTTATTGAATAGGTTCTTGGTCTACTTAAGTTTTTTTAATTGCTATTTCTATGCATTCGATGTATTAATGTTAACTTATAGATGTAATACCATATGCTGTACTTGCTTATTGTACGTCGCTCTGGATTTATAGCATCTGCTAAATGCCTAAATTGTACATTTCTGTGTGACCCCAGGTTTCTGTTCCTGTTGCTGGGACCTTTTGGGAAGGGGCCCCAGTACCACGAGATCGGACGCTCCATCTCTACTCTCATGACGGACGAGGTTAGACCACAGAGGATGTCACAGCTGCCTCAAGGGACAGGCTGTGCTATTGTGCTGTGTCTGCAATGTAAAACCCTGAGCGTACAAATATAACCACAAGGATTCATTTGGTTGTACACTCTCAGTGGTTGTACACGATTCGTTTACAAATGGATAAACTGACAGTTTTATTGTATATTTGAAGGAAAATAAATATGATTTAATTGTACAGTAATTAATCTCGATCATTTGGAAACTCACCTCTGAACAGCTACACCTTTTCTAATAAATCATACCTAGTATTTTAGAGGACACATTCAACTATTTTTTAGAATTACAGTTACAGTCTAATTACAATCGGAGATTGGAACATTTTCCAAAATGGATATACCTAAACTGTATTATGTTTTCGCTTGTTTTCACTTGTTGTTCCAGTATGAATGAATGTGTGCCCCTGGTGATAGTATATTCTTTGTGCATGGTAGATCTTCCATGACGTGGCCTACAAGGCCAAGGACCGGATTGACCTTCTGTCTGGCATCGATGAGTTCCTGGACCAGGTGACCGTGCTGCCCCCGGGGGAGTGGGACCCCACCATCCGCATTGAGCCCCCTAAGAGCGTCCCCTCGCAGGTGGGAAGTCTGTAGGCATGTTCAAAAGATAACACAAAAAGGAAACGGGTATGTCTGCGATCTCCTCTATTTTGATTGCGTTCTGCTTCCTGCAGGAGAAAAGGAAGATACCGGCCCTCCCCAACGGCTCCGCCTGCACATCTGACAGCCTCAAGGAGTTTGAGGACCATGCAGGACCAGAGCTGCAGAGGACGGGCAGGTGTGACATTACACACACGCACACAAACGCTTAAAAAAATATATAATAATACTAATATAAATATATATATATATATATAAATATATATACAGTATGTGTGTGTGTTTATATGTGTGTGTGTGTGTGTGTGTGTGTGTGTGTATATGTGGGGGCGTGTTCTCTCCTCCGTGTCATCAGCGCCCATACCCTTGGTGGGGTTTGCGTGTTCTCCCCGTGTCCCCTAGGGACCAGGATTACATGCAGTAATCCTGGTCTCTATACTGCCTCCCCCCTGGTCAGCCGGGGCGCCTGATGAAGGGGAAAGGAACTAGTTAGAATAATGTGTTCTCTCCGCGCGCTACGTCCTACTGGGGAATCTCCCCGGTCAGGTGATAAGAAGCGAGCTGCTCACTTCTACAGTACAACAAAATATGTACTGTATATTGTTGCTGTCGGGCAGAAACCTTGTATTTCCGAAACCGTTCTTAACACATGGGAAGCCAAGGTTTCTAACATTTCTAGCTGTTGCTGCTGCCGCCGTTCACTCACGCTTTATTTTGAAGAGCCTCGGAAGCTTTGTGCGTGTGCACGTGTGTGTCCACTGACGATTGAGGAAGAAAATCCATTTGTTTACAAACGCTCGCGAAACTAAAATCCAAACCGCGGCCGACCATCGCGGTAAAGTGTCGCCGTGAAAACAATCAGATCTCTGCTTCCCTGGCGTTCTTTTCACCTCATTCATAGATGAAGCCCTTTTTATGTTTCAGCCTAGAATGGAAATCAATGCATCCAGGTCATGCCATTTTCTCTCTCTCTCTGAGCTACGGGGTGACGTATGGACTAGGGTCATTCACAGGGCACGCAGCATGCACGTAGAGCTGTGCAGTTAACCCCTTGTTGTCTCGAGACAACTCCTTTTGGCAGAGTGACCCCTAGTGGCCTTATCACGTTACTGAACGAGTTTGGCCCCTTGGGTGTTAATAAAAGAATGAGCATCTGAATGTGTCTTGCACCACTTTTACCACTTTGGTGGTGTCTTTTGAACTAGTTGTTTCTATAGCCGAACTCTCACAAAAGGCCACCCAGAGGAAGTGCACCTGCTTGTTTCTCACTTGTATTTCCATATTTCAACGTTGTATGTTTTTCTCGTAAATGAATGCCATACTTCATCGTACAAGAGTGTCATGCAAAAGTAGTACAAATACAATCTCACAACGTGGCGCATGGCAAGCTTGTACTTATGAAACATTTTGAAAGTGAAAGTGGTGTCTGTGAGTTTCATGATTATTCAACCGATGAAATGTATCAACAAGCACTAAATAATAACCAAAGCTATTGGATGTTGCAAACGTCTATCTCTCTGTTTACCTCAATCTCTCTCAGGATATTTGGTGGTTTGGTGAATGACGTAAAGAGGAAAGTCCCTTTCCTGCTGAGTGACATAAAAGATGCACTCAGTCTTCAGTGTCTGGCGTCTGTCCTCTTCCTTTACTGCGCCTGCATGTCTCCTGTCATCACCTTTGGAGGGCTGTTGGGGGAGGCCACCAAAGGAAATATAGTAAGACCTCATCTGCATGTCTACACTCATGGAGTTCTATGGACATAGAGTTAACAGGACTTATCTCCATTATGTACTATGAGACTTTGAAAGAATGTCTACAAAACAGATTCCTACTACATGTTTATCTGGTATTTTAAATTGGCTCTGATCTTGAAAGAAAACTAAAAATCTAAATTCCATACGCTTTAAGGCAGTGATTCTCACACCTTTTCATGTCAAGGAACCACAAATGAATATGTATTTGGCAGTGCATTGCAACGCGTTGTGAGCGCTATTTTCAAACAGCCGATGTAAATGGGGTTAAACTGGTTCACATGATTTTGATGCTACAGTATATAAAAAGGAATCTGTGGACCGCCTGGAACCCCCGCAAGGACCCCACTTTGAGAACCACTGCTCTAAGGTTTTAATGTGTTTTGACACTTTGACCCAGCGTTTTCAGCTTTTCAACATAAAAATCCCTCCCCTCCTCTCACTCAGAGTGCTATAGAGTCGCTGTTCGGGGCGTCTATGACGGGTGTAGCGTACTCCATGTTTGCTGGCCAGCCACTCACCATCCTCGGAAGCACCGGTCCAGTGTTGGTGTTTGAGAAGATCCTCTTCAAGTTCTGCAGGTGAGGCCAGTCCACTATCTACTGTAGGCTTCCTCCTCCTATCACAGTGCTGTTTTGCTGTTGTATCTCTAGTGGAGCTCTTTAATGGCTAATGGTACAGTAGTAGACTGGCGGTTGCTGTACCTTTACATGGTTGCCATTAATGTGGATTATTGTATACTAGCCCTTACCCGTTCAAAGATATGAGCTCCAAAATGATGTGCAGTGTGTGGGTTATGGGATGTGCACTGTGCATACAGTATATGAGGGATGGAAAGTAACTTTAACTGGTGCTTGCATGATGTAGGAGCATCAAGGTAAGAAACCCGTTTCGTTTAATGGCTACAGAGATACTGTCCCCCCCCCCCCCCCCCCCCCCAGCCCGCCCGCCCACCCGCCACCGCCTGCCTGCACACACACACGCACACACACACACAGAGCTGGTTAAACATTTTGCCTCAAGCTAGATGCAGAATAAATGTGCCTCATGCTAGATGCAGAATAGATAATAGATACACCATAAAAATGCTATTATACAGCATACGATTTGTGAAAGTGACAAACGGGCTTCACAGTTATGTCAGGTGTGTTCATATGCTAATGGTGATGCGATTTCAGATCAATTGCTCCAGCCACTGAGGAGAAACGCTGTTTCAGACACTCACTCAGACACTCACTCAGACATTTGGTGAATTATATGTTAGATGATCAATATGAAAAAGGGCTGCTAGTGGGAAAATCACAACCATCTCTTTGTCCAACGATGTTGTAATGCAGAAGGATGTCAAATTTATTCAGGTAAAAAGGGAAAAGTGTTCAGCCCATAGAAGTTTATTTCAAAAAGGTTTTGAAGAACTGCATCCTCTTGCTGTTGCAGTGTTATACTACCCCCTGCTGGTTAGAATTGGCATATCTTATCTCCAACTCAACTTGACACCCAGCACCTTGTTTGCATGTGTGTGTACAATATACAGTGTATGTATATGTATTGGCTTAAACCAATTACCAGCACTTTTAAAAAACATTTTATTCGTTTTATGTATACCGGTACAATACACAGATTACACAATCAATGCCAATGTGGAGTATATTCCTTTTTTCAAAAAAAATCCAGGTTCAGTGCCATTGAAGAGTATACTCGCCAATCGGTCTTTTCATTGTTTTATTTTAAATCTCGGTCTCCTGTAGCCCGGATTATGCAGGAACTCAGTTTCCCATGATGCTTTGGGCGGCTATAAACATCTGCATATCAGCTCGCGCATTCACTCCAATGGTAAGGCAATGCAGAGAAATGCATTCTTCTAGGATTCTTCACTCAGATCGTGTTGATAGTCAGGAAGCGTTTTTATTTTATTTTATTTTTTTCTCTCTCAACGTGCCGTATCTAAGCGGTGGACCATCGTGGTAACAATCTTTCTTTTCTGGGTGAAAGAAGACATGTTCGGTGGACGTTACGCCAGGGCTCCACCAGAAAGACTCGGCGTCCAAAAATTTACCGGGGCGAATCGGGCGTCACAGACCCAGCGCAACGTTGTCAATGGAGCACCCTTCATTGATTAAAAAGGGAACATTCCCTGCGTTGACGCTGAGGTGACGCCCGATGACTGCAGTGGAGCCCTGGCGTTAGAAACAGCATGAACTTACACAATGTGAACACGTTCCGTGGGTCTTCAAAATAAGGTAATGTCAATGAAAAACGCTGGCAAGGTTTACCGACCTGAAGTAATAATTACCACATTTGGTTTCATCATCTCATGATGTCAAAAACGTGTCTGTCTGTGAGCTTATAGGTCTGTATAGTCTACAGTGTAGGCCCTACACGAACTATGCAATTTGAGACAGATAGGCTACAAGTCTACAAGTTATCAAGTTATCATATCAATATTTATTGGAATGTGTAAATCGGTGACAAGGATTTTCCTTGACTTGCTCTCATAACTTTGTCATTGGTAAGATGCGCTGTTGAGGGATTAAGAGTCCAGACCAGGAAGGACACCTTTGTGTGTTGTCCTTGCTGTTGTATCCTACTGACTCACCTGCCAGTGAGGAGCCCCCACCGCCAAACACTCAATGCTGACAGGTGCTGACCCAGCCTGGGCCAATTGTGTTCGTACAGATAGTCGCTCGACAAAGCCAGATGCACCACAGTGGATTCAAACCCACAACCTCTGTGGCGCTTTACCACTGTGTGTATGTACAGTATATGAGCCCAAAAGGGCAGCACAGAGACTTGGAACACTGTGTTTATGTATTTGTTTTAATGGCGCATACTTACAGGACACACAGTAACAGCTGGTTGGTGGTGGAAATGGTGTCACTGAGCCTACACAGTAAAACCCTCAGTGTTAATGTATCCATTGCAACTCTTGAGTCTGTACCCTTATGGGCACTCAGCGTTAAAATGAACACTCATGCCGCATTCCAGGGCAAGCTTGGGCAAGCTTCATGTGTGAGGTATCCTTTCGACACACTTGCCTATGTTTTACACGTCGCTTCAAGTAGATCGACTCTTCTCCCCCGCCTCCCTGTCCCGTTGGAGAGCAATAACTTCCAATCGTATGCTTTTGGAATGCTTGACATCAGCTAAGAAACGTGGTGTCTGAGATTCTCGTTACGAGGAAGCTTTATCATTGTTTTCACAGAGAAAAGAAGCGCCTCTGTGAGCGTGCTGTAATTTTCTATCCATTTCATTCACTTTCTTCTCTCTAGTTTGGAGGATTTACGAACGGGAGGCGGGGGAGTGGGTTCGAACCATTCGATCTACTTTGAAGCGACGTGTGAAAGATAGGCAGGCTTTTGACACAGTACATCTGGGTGTGTAGCTTTGGACGTCCCCTCTTAGCGTTCCGCCATGTCTCCCCTGGTGTCCATGGGGAAGACCAGGAAGGCGGTGAAGGTGCTGTGGTGGTTGCTGTTGTCCCAGATGTGGGTGTTGTGCCAGAGCTTCATGCTCAGCGTGTCTCCCTCCTCCAGCAGCAGGGCGGCGCCGTTGGACGCCGTGTCGCTGCCCTCGCCGGACGGCTGCTCGTGGGCGATCAGCTGGACCACGCCGTTCTTGTAGAGCACGCCGCTGATGGTGAAGTCGGTGGGGCCGTTCACCGTGAAACGCACGTAGTAGACCCCGCGGACCGGAGCCGTGAACACACCTGAGTAGAGAGGAGAGGAAACGACAGAAGGCGTGTGGTTTTTAACAGACAAGAGTCAGACTGATCTGTGCTCGTAAATGGCAATTGTAAAAGTTCAATTCCATCTTTATTTCAGACCCAGGGATATCCATATCACATTGTTCATTTCAGTTTCTGACATACAATGAAGAACATGACAGAACTGAGTGTACAGTAGGGGCCGTTATGACAGCGATGATGTCATTTACTGACTCGCATGCCCTACACATAGGCCGGTTACGTAGCACAGCAGAGCAGGTGGGCACCCCGACACTGACAAACATCTGGCTTTCACTGGGGCTTCTTGGAGCTCTCAGCAGCAGCCTCATAAGCTACTGTGAGTCGTCTGATGCTGCCTTGTCTGTTGCGACACCAAATGTGGTGGGAAGTATACAGTTGTGACTGTAGAGTATTACTATTAAACTACAGACAGATACTCTGTATCTGTCTGTCGGGCGGCCGAGTGTCTAGTCGGGGACCGGCCTATTCAGGAACGATGTAAATAGGGAATGAATGCCCCACCCTCTAATGCAAACCCCATTATACCTGTTGTCATAGGACCCGTTTTGACCATCTGTTTTCCTGTGTCCATTTATGCCCATATATGGAGATATCTGTATCTGTCTGTTTGCGTCCATTTTATGTCCATATATGGAGATCTCTGCAGATACAGTTCTGGGTCCATTTTATGCCCATATGTGCCCATTATGTTGTTACCTGTCTCAGCGTTGTATGCATCACCAACATTGGTCATGACGTCCCGGTAGACGAGTTGTTTGTTGCCAGATGTGGTCTTTTGGAGTCCGTCACCTCCAAGTGATGCTGAGAATGCCACCTTATTTCCTGTGTGAGCAGAACAGGGCCTTATTGAATCTGGAGTACTAAATAATGTCACTATAATGCACATGTGAAATGTGTCCTCTGCATTTAGCCATCCTATAACTACTAGGAGAATTTACCCATCCTATAAATACTAGCTCTGAGTTTAAAGCTTAACCTGGGATATCAAATGAATACGTAAAGTAAATTACTTTGCAAAAACAAAACATGCACGCACGCACGCACGCACGCACGCACGCACACACACCCACACACACACCCACACACACACACACACACACACACACACACACACACACACACACACACACACACACACACACACAATGTTATCCCTCATAAAATCCTACATATTGAGCAATAATTCGTTTTCTAATTGAAATTAATATTGTGTAGAGGGAATGTGTATATATTTGTGTCTGTTGTGTAGTGAAGGTAACTGACCTTTGTGAGCCTTCAGCGTGTTCTCTGTGGCCATCAGTCTCTCTTTCATATCTGCACACAAGTGATAAAACCGTATGATGTTTCACTGAGGGCCCTGGAAAATGAATGATTACTGAACATGTACAGTAAGTGTGCTCATCTTACCCAGGTTGTCGGTCTTTAGCTGGGCCATGGTGGTCTGAAGCTTCTTCAGCTCTGTCATGGCGTCGCTCACCTCCTCACCTGGGTTAGGCTCATTCAGTGGCCTTCATCACAACGAGGAGAAATGCAAGGGATTTGAGAAGAATACACAGGATTAGATTAGATCACGTAGGTGTACTTGTTTGGTTGTATATAAGCTACTGATTTAGGATCGATTTAGTGGATGGGTAATAGCGCCTTTATCCAAAGCGCTTTACATAGATTGTGCATTACATTTACCCATTTACACGCATTCATACACTGATGGCAGAGGAAAAGCATCGGGAGCAATTAGGGGTATTAACTCTGGGGGAACCCGGGATCGAACGGAGAACCTCACGATTCTCATCCATCCGCATTAGTGGCCACTACCTCTGCGTACCCCTAGGGGTACACATACCCCCATTTGAGAAACACAGGGGTAGGGTATAGCTACTAACCTAGCCACAATGAAACGATAGCTTTGCAACTGATTTATTTGACTTAAGCCCTTTGTTCTAAGCTAAGGAGGTCGAGGTTCTTACATGGGGAAGAGTAGGAATCCGCTGAAGGTGCTGTGGTGGTTGCTGTTGTCCCAGATCTGGGTGTTGTGCCAGAGGACCATCTTCAGCCTGTCTCCCTCCTCCAGCAGCAGGGCGGCGCCGTTGGACGCCGTGTCGCTGCCCTCGCCGGACGGCTGCTCGTGGGCGATCAGCTGGATCTCGTTGTCGTTCTTGTAGAGCACGCCGCTGATGCTGAAGTCAGTAGGGCCGTTGATGGTGAAACGGATGTAGTAGACCCCACGAACCGGAGCCGTGAACTCACCTGAGAGGAGAGGGATGTGACGATATGAACATTTCTCATCTACAATCTCTCATTTACGAGCTTGTAGATCGGCTATTTTTTGGCAAAGAGATGTGGTAGAGAGAGAAAAAAAGACTGTATCAAGTATGGATGTTTTACTAATAGAGGGTTTAAATGGTACCGGATATGCAGCTCGGCAAATAAAAGGTGAATTGATCCCAGTGCATGACGGAGGACTATTTCACTATAAATGAAATCTCCACGATACGATTATCATGAGCGTTTTTTTTTATCACGATAAACGATAACATCGCTTTGTCGTCGGGATGGTAGTGTTTTTAAGGAAGTGGAAGGAATAATTACTTGTCTGTTTGTGTGTGTGAGAGAGAGAATTTCAGGCTTGATTGGACTAAGTTGATGAATATTGCTTTTTAATAGCTAATGAGTTAGTTTTTGGTATGTTCTCAGCCACAATGCGCATTGGTCTTCTGTGTTAAACATAGGATCAGAACTGTTGACTAAATAGACTTTCAATCTGTCACCAACGATGGGCTGACAGTGGACTTTGAAGCTGCACGCCCGCACATGCACCATTTGCAGTTTTTGCACTTTGCTAAAGAGGAACACTCACTGGACGCGGAGGCGGCGCGGAAGCGGCGCGCCAAAAAATACGGCCCCGTTATTTTCAATGAACTACCCACACCGGCGGCGTCAGACGCACGCAGTCGCGGGTCTGCCGCCTCGTCTGCCGCGCCGATACGCTGCTGTTCTATTTTTCCAGCGTTGCCGCGCGGTGAACATGTTCTCCCATGATTCTCCCCACCGGGGGAAATGTGGATGTGCTGTGTGGCAGCGCGCCGCATCCAGTTGGGGTTACTGCGCGGCACTTCACGTGCGTCGATAACGCGACGCTGCGCAGCCGCCCGCGTCCAGTGTGTGCTCCCCTTAACAGAACCTGCTGACCGATGTTGAGTGTTATAGCTGGAATTAAAAGCAATGACCGACCTGGTTGATGCATATCAATGGTCCATACATTGTGTGACCTGCTACATTAAGTGGCCTGTAGGTGTCGGATGTTCCAAGGTAAATGCATAATGATGAAAACACAAAGGTTTCCCCATTATGCAAGTAACTATAGAATAAAATGTATATTATACTGGCCGTAGGTCGCATTTACTATCAAAAGCTCCACCGGCTGTCCGTGCGTCAGTGAGTACACTTTTGCCCTGCTCATATCTCCACAACCGTTGCCCCGATCCATGCCAGATTTTGCACACACACTCCTTGACTGCCAAACTACAACCTCCAAGGACCCCCGGAGCCCCAGGGACCCCCAGGTCCCTGGGGGACCCCCAGATGTAAAAAATGACCAAATGTGCTCACACGTCACACGTCACACTTTTTCCCTGCTTATATCTCCGCACCCGTTGACCCGATCCATGCCAGATTTTACACACACACTCCTTGCCTGCCAAACTACAACCCCGGAGCCCCAGGGACCCCCAGGTCCCTGGGGGACCCCCAGATGTAAAAAATGACCAAATGTGCAAAAATGACCAAATGACCACCCCAACGGGGCTGCTCACGGGGAATTCCCGGGGACCACCGACTCCTGGTGCTCCAGAATGGATGCAAAAGTGGTGGCGCCCCCAGTGGAGGACCCCCTGCCACTGCAGCGCACATACAATGCCGTAACTTGGGCTAGGAGCGACCGGGAGAGCCGGGGCCGGTACCTATTCGTCCGCCTCGGCTGCGCGGATACCCCACCCCTCATTTCTCACATGGCCCTCTTCTAGCGCCACCATGAGGCCGATTCTTGCAAAACACATTTTTGGACACTGCTCCTACAATTTTGCCCCTAAAATCACTCAAATCGGTACACAGTATGTCTACACTCATGTCATCAACATGGATCTGTCCCATATAGCGCCACCTTCAGGCCGATTTTTGAAAGCACATTTTTGGACACTGCTCCTCCAATTTTTCCCCTATTATCACGAAACTCGCTACACAGTATGTCTACACTCATGTCATCAACATGGATCCCTCCACATTTTTTGGGGACACTGCTCCCTACTCTTTGTGTATACATGTGACCTACGGTCGCTTATCTCCCGATTAGGGAGTCTTACTGGTACTGTTCATATACAGTATATTGTGGGTTAATAAATAGGCCTACATATTAAATAGGTTATTTCAATCTGCGATAGCTCACGTCCGCATGCTCGTGCGCACGGCCGCTCCACCAGCAAAAGAAATCCAAACCACATCCTTGTCTGTCACCAATATGTAGAAAGTTAGTGTATTCAACCCACCTGTCTCCGGATTGTATGCATTGCCCACATTGTTGAGGACTTCTCTGTAGATGAGATCTTTGTTTCCGGTTGTGGTCTTCACTAGTCCATTTCCTCCCAGTGAGACTGCAAACGCCACCTTGTTTTCTGTGTGAGCAGAACAATGCCTATTGAATCTGGAGTACTAAATGATGATTTGTTCCTTAAATGGATGCCATTTGAGTCGAAAATCTCCTACAGTAACAAAAAAACATTACAAAACTTAAATTAGTGGCCTTAGATAGGTACTTTCATTTTTGATTAGTACACCGCTCTTTGTCCCTAGGAGTCAGGTGGTTAATTATAGCTCTCACCTTTGATAGCAGTCAATTCCTTCTCAGCAAACTCCAAGCGCTCTTTCATGGCTGTAAACATGGAAAGAGAAGGTATGTTTTTCTGAGGGAAATTGCAGAAACATCATTATGTCTTTACCACTAGTATTACAGTTCCCACCAGAGTAGAATGACTATGGTACTCTTATCCAGTTAAACCAATGGGACTTTAGTTTAGTATAACAATAAGACCCAGGACACAGTAACGTGTCTGGGGTCTAATTTGGACCTTTTTGGTATTTTCAGTTGACAGTATTTTCTACAGTGAGTAGAGCAACAGCAGCAGTAGAATGACGAAAGCAATAGAATATTGAATTCCTAGAACACAAGCTTTTAAGGTATCCAATAGCAATGAGTGCAAGGTTGCAAGCCCAGTACATGACAGGGCTGTAGTTTCTTTGACACTGATAATCTGTAAGCCTGAGAGAAAATATATCGTTCTGTAAGGAAACATTGACTTTGATGACTAGAGAGACTTCTGCTGAGTGGGTGCGTTGCGTAATATTACTCCGACCTTGAGTTCGTCCGACTCTCCCCATTACTAACCCTGTCTCTAACCTTAACCCTAACTGCACAAGTAGCCACGTAGTCTGAGTAATGAGACTTTTGGACTGACGTATTCCTCCCGTTTAGTTACAGCATGATCAGAGCAACACATTATTGTGTATACATGCGACATGATGGTCGCTTATCTCCCGATTAGGGAGTCTTACTGGTTAATAAACCCTATTCTTAAGTCTACTTTACCTGCTAATTAATGGGAAATAGTATTAGTACAGTCCACATTGACTGAAAACGGATGCTTTCCCATAGACAAGGAACCTACTTGGGGACGCCCACAACTGAATGGGTAAAGGCTGCTTGGGAGACGGAAGGTCCCACAATGTGTTGAGGTGTCCTGAGCAAGACACTTAACCCCACTGTGCTCACGTCTGACCACTTGGGCAGTAATCTGCTGGGTGAAGCTGAAAACTGAATTCCACTGCAGGATCAAATATGCCTAATTTGAACTCACCCAGCCTCTCCATTTTCAGTTCCTTCATGGCGGTCTGAATCTTCATTAACGCCTCTTCCATTTCTCCTTGGGCGGGCTTGGCTGAGGTGTAGAGCACAAGGCTGGCCAGGGCCAACAATGACAGGAGGGGGAAACGCACTGCCATGGTCTCTGTCAGTACTATGGGACCCTAAACTGGTGGTGTGGACGGGGAGAGAAGCAGCAAGCTAATGTGGGCCATGGACCTCTTTTTATAGTGGTCTATCTATGCAACGATAGTGGCTCGATATTCGTCTGGTTGTTGACCCCTGTTCGTCCAAAATCCACATTACAATTCATGTCCACTCTGGACCTTTACACTTTTACTGTTTGCTGAAGTCTGTGTTTTTTTTTATCCATAAACCTAGTTATCTGATAGTGCTATGTGTACATAATTACTTAATTTCAATGCAGAATGTGCGGTCTCTTTGCCTTTGTGAGAAGGGTTTCACAACAAGTTCACAACACAGTAGACATATCTATTGTCTCATCTGGTATTGTTAGATCTGTTGCTTTGGCTTTGTTTCTTTCACTCTTTAATGTTTTGTAATCTTATATTGTATATTGAAGCAATAAGCCACAAGAGGCGAGTGGTTACCGGGTATTTTACACTGGCTGAGAGGCGTAGGGAGACACAAGGCACAGCCGAGTGTCTCAAACCCTCTCAGCCGGTGTAAAATACAGGTAACCACAAGCGTCGTGTGGCTTATTGCTTTTCTAAAGCGGTTACAATATGGCAACATGAAAAATCATAGACATGTACCAGTTAAAACTGTTCTATGTCACTAATAATTCAATATAAGGTCTGCAGCTACAAGTAAGTAGTTCCCTGCCAGGCTGCAGAAACAACACACCTGTTACTTGCAATCAAGTTCTCTAGTCTAGCTTTACAACACAAGGAAAGAACTAACGCACCTGGGTTTGATATAAACTGATTAAAGGTGTCGGTTATAGTCTCAATACCACAGCAATTAAAGGGAAACCAGCCAATCAGAATCAAGGAATGGAACTAGCCGTTTTAGAAAATTATGTAATGGCCTCTAATTATTTGAGAGTATTGTGACTGAATCTTTTTATTCTGGGACTTTTTCTAAAGCACATTCTACATTTTACACTATTAAACTTCATGATTGGACAGAGATGCCATGCCATTATTAGACACTGCTATTTAGGCCAAGTAGTCTTTCTTTCTGAAATGAATTCTTCATGCATGTAGTTTTACCGCTGTGTCTCTAACCGGATCCATCCTTCTGTGCTCTTCGACAGTGACTACGGCTTGTCCTACCTGTCTCTGAGGACCAGCATTGGCCTGTGGACGGCCTTCCTCTGCCTCATACTGGTTGCTACGGATGCCAGCTCCCTGGTCTGCTACATCACCCGTTTCACTGAAGAGGCGTTTGCTTGCCTCATCTGCATCATCTTCATCTACGAAGCTCTGGAGAAGCTTGTCCACTTGGGACATGACTTCCCCTTTAACATGAACAACCATCTGGACAACCTCACTTCCTACACGTAAGGAGAGCCCAGCAGGGCTGTGTGTTTGTTTTTATTATTTTCTTGGCAGGTGTTGAATGGTATTTGAAATGGCATTTAAAGCATGTGTCACTAGAGCAATCCAAACAGATATAGATGAATTTGTCAATGACGTGCCAATAAAACTCTCTTGGTCTTGGCACATACACAGAGCTTACTTTGGCATACGATACAATGGTGACCCAATATAAAACGAGTGGCACTTAACTCAGGGAAAATAAATGGACAGTATTTTACATTACTACTGTACAACACTGCATAACCCATACTAGACTAAACCAGATAGCAGATGTTAAACCCACAATCCAACTGTATATTCATCCAACTGTATATACGTTTCCATTTTCAACTGTTGTTGATTATATTTTGACACTTGCTTTTCAAGCTCCTTTGAATTGATTTGAATTGAATTGATACTCGTCCCACACTGTAATTTGACTTGTCTGTACTTGGTCCCAGGTGCGTGTGTTCTCCGCCAGCCAATGCTACGGCTGAGACCCACCAGCTATGGAACAACACTGATGACATAGCCTGGAATCAGTTAGGTGTTGAGGTACAGTATAACATGAACTTGCTGCTGAGTACATACAAGGATATTATTGAATCGAATGTGACTACATATGTTTTGGTCCTGTTTTTGGTCTTATACATAGGAACCCTCATTTGGATAGAGGCCATGGGAAAATATATATGTAGCCATAAATTATATTTTTGTGTGTCCTTGTACTGCTTGTAAAACACTTTCTATTTATGAAAGGTGCTATGTAAATTATTTATTGATACTATTACTATTATTATTTGCTTTCCTTTCCTATCATATCAAACAATTGAATGATTGCTCTCTCTCAGTCTCAAACTTCCCTACCATTCTCCCTGTGTATTCTAGGAGTGTAAAAAGCTAAATGGAGAGTTTTGGGGGCCAGCTTGTGGCCCTGAAGGTCCTTACATCCCTGATGTTCTCTTTTGGTCCGTTATCCTCTTCTTCACCACCTTCTTCCTCTCCGGTTTCTTAAAGCAGTTTAAGACCAAACGCTACTTCCCCACCAAGGTCTGTATTCTACCGTTATGTATAAAGATTCATTGAGTTTTTGTCCAATGCTTGACAATTTCAGCTGTATTAGAAGAGGATGTGACTTTAGATTTAAGTGTGATTATGGAGGTCAAAGCCATGCCCTAGCTTATTTTAAATTATCTTAATTATTTAATTATCTTTGTTTTACATTTACTAGCAGATGCTCCTGTCCAGATTGACTTAAAAAGTATGAGATCGTAGTAAGCAGTGTAAGCGTGAGCACTAGTCAACAAATAACAGGATTAATAGACACACTTGCATGAGACGTGAACCGGCCCTGCCAACACTCTTCCTTTGGTTGTGGAGCAGCAATCGGAAGCCAGTGAATGGCAGCCAAGAGAAAGGGGTGGAGACACTCAGACCTCTTTCTGTATGAATAAACACTAGTGTCGCGTGGCCAGACTGTTGACTCCCACAATTTGCAAAAGCTCCTGTCATACAGTGTGGAGAAATGGAGGTCTCCATGAGTAGGATGTGACGCACCCGCTCCGTTGTTGCAGTAGCGGTAACAAGTCCTACTGGAAGCGTTATATCTTCTTTAAATATTTTTTGGGGCGTTATTTCGTCTTTCTCTGGTGTTGTTGGTGTTACTTCCATGATGTTTTCAAATGTTTTCTTAAACTATACTGTACTCACATAACAATAATATGCCACTCGAATGACTCTGTCTGTGCTAGTGTGCTTCTGTTATGTTTCCAATGGGATTACAGTTCAGTACAGCAGTGACTACTTGTAGCCTTTCGGGAGCTGTAGTTCCAGACTCTATATAGCATTCGGAGATTGACTAAATAAACACTAAATGGTCAATTTGCTTAAAAATCTGAGATGTTGCTATAGCTAGGAGAGTGTTTCATTCCCAGTGTTTGCTTTGTGTGCCTGCAGGTCCGCTCTGCCATCAGTGACTTTGCTGTGTTTCTGACCATCCTCATCATGGTTCTGGTGGACTATCTGGTGGGAGTTCCCTCTCCCAAACTGAAAGTACCCGACCGCTTTGAGGTAGTTAAGTGAAGAGTTTCACAAAATGTTTGAGAGAAAGACCTTGTGTGTGTGTGTGTGTGTGTGTGTGTGTGTGTGTGTGTGTGTGTGTGTGTGTGTGTGTGTGTGTGTGTGTGTGTGTGTGTGTGTGTGTGTGTGTGTGTGTGTGTGTGTGTGTGTGTGTGTGTGTGTGTGTGTGTGTGTGTGTGAGAAGATAAGCTTAACCCATTGTCGGGTTAAGGTCTCCCTCATAATATTGACGTAGCAGGTCACTGGCTCCCGGTTCATAAGATTTCCATTCCTGACCCCCCCCCCCCCCCCTTTGAGAAAACATTCATGTGTGTTATGAGGCGATGCCTCCAGTCTAATCTCTAGCATGAATTCCTTGCCAGCCCACGTCAAAGCACCGCGGCTGGCTGATCTCCCCGCTGGGACCCAACCCCTGGTGGACCCTGCTGGCCGCAGCCATCCCGGCCCTGCTCTGCACTATCCTCATCTTCATGGACCAGCAGATCACTGCTGTCATCGTGAACAGGAAGGAGAACAAACTCAAGGTCAGTGCAGCGCTCGCTCATAATGTGCATGAAGCTGCTAATGATTGAGAGATACAGCACTGCATTGTAAGTATAGAGTGTATATTTTGAAGTAAACACTGATCATTCAATTATAAATGAATCATCAGTCTTGAATTATAAAAACTACCTGGCAGAAAATGAATGCTATGCCATTAAGGCCTGAAAATCTGTGTCACTTAAAGCAGATATACCTGTTCACAGCGTGGCACTGACTGCCGCGCTGCGAGCTCGTAGATCTGCTATTTTTGAAAAATCATGAACGTTTGTGCAAGTCTTTGGATATTTTTGACCCGATTCTAAAAATGTCTTCTAAATCCTTCTTCTAAATCATTGTTTCTCAAACCTTTTCATGTCAAGGACCCCCAAGATTACATGCATTTGGCCACAGACCCTCAATCTCAAAATATGTTGTTCCAGGGACCCCCCCCCAGAAGCAAATATTTAGTTACAAATGTTTCGCTTTTAAAAAGATATATTCAAAGACTTGCAAAAAAGAAAATCACGATTTTTCCAAAATAGCTGATCTACAAGCTCGCAGCGCGCTGTGAGCTTGTATATGTGCTATTTTTCAATAGTGAAAGCATTAAATAATTCAAGGCCTAAATGGGTTGTTAATAATCGTCCCATTCACTCCCATAGAAAGGCTGCGGGTACCACCTGGACCTGCTGGTGGTGGCCCTGATGCTGGGCGTGTGCTCCATCATGGGTCTGCCGTGGTTCGTGGCGGCCACGGTCCTCTCCATCTCCCACGTCAACAGCCTGAAGCTGGAGTCGGAGTGTGCGGCGCCCGGGGAGCAGCCCAAGTTCTTGGGCATCAGAGAGCAGAGAGTCACCGGCCTCATGATCTTCATCCTGATGGGCTGCTCTGTCTTCATGACCTCTGTCTTGAAGGTGACTGACACTCCTGTCTCTTAACCCACTAAGACCTGGAGAAATACCTAAAAAAAGGTCTTCTAAATCCTAACAGTTTTCTGAAAAACGTATGTTTCTATATCAGTGGAGCTCAAAATTTTTAATGTCAAGGACCCCTTGAATTATATGTGTTTGACTGCAGACCCCCATCTCAAAACATTTTGTTCCAGGGACCCTGAGAAAGAAAGATTTGAGTTACAAATGTTTTCTTAAAACATATACATGTATGTCTGTCTGTCTGTCCGTCCATGATTTTAGCTCGCGGTGCTGTGAGCTTGTAGCTATTTTCTAATTGTTAAAACATAACACTATGGTTAAAGTGGGAAGGTTTAAACATAATTTTATGGTTAAAGTGGTTAAAATAATGGTAAGGAATATGATGTTGGTTAATTAATTCCATAGGATTTCTTTTTACATACTGGGGATTTCTATTCCCAATGTGTACCAACATTTCTTCCTACACACGCCGAGTGTCGCTACATGTCGTAATGAATGTGACCTGATGGAGGAGAAAGGAACTGGTTGGAATAACTTGTGCCTTCCACGCTCTACTTCCTACCGGGAAAGCTCCCCCCTGTCAGGTGATAAGTAGCCTCGGAAACCCAGGTGATAAGAAGCGGCCTGTTCACGCGTGAGCTCAGTTCGGAGCCCTCACCAGGGTGGCAGAGGGAGAGTAGCGCCCAGGATTACAGCTTAGGCAATTGGCACTGAGTGAAAAATGCATGGGTTATAAAAATGAAAGAGTTAAGCAATCATTGTATTTCTTTCTCTGTCTAGTTTATCCCTATGCCGGTACTCTACGGTGTGTTCCTGTACATGGGAGCCTCTTCACTCAAAGGAATCCAGGTATGTGTGTGTGTGTGTGTGTGTGTGTGTGTGTGTGTGTGTTTGCGTGTGTGTGTGTGTGTGTGTGTGTGTGTGTGTGTGTGTGTGTGCGTGTGCGTGTGTGTGTGCGCGCGTTTGTGTGTGTGCGCGCTTGCACTGATGTTACATGAGACAGAACTTTTGCATTCAAATCATTTTGCAAAAATCTTTTAGATTGACTGTGACACTACAGTATAGTGTGTGTGTGTGTGTGTGTGTTACAGATTCCTTTCTATTTCTGATGCTTATGTGACAATGCTCTGATACTCTCGATAGTGTTAATGTATTTACTAAAACAGAACACCGGTGAGAGAGTTTAATTAATGTGTAATCTGGCTCCCGGTGTCTGCCCCTTTATAGCTGTTTGACCGCATCAAGCTGTTTGCTATGCCAGCCAAACACCAGACAGACCTGATCTACCTGCGCTACGTCCCTCTGTGGAAGGTCCACGTGTTCACCGTGGTCCAGCTGACCTGTCTCATCCTGCTGTGGGTCATAAAGGCCTCGTCGGCAGCTGTCATCTTCCCCATGATGGTAATGACTACGCACACGCACACACACACACACACACACACACACACACACACACACACACACACACACACACACACACACACACACACACACACAGGCACGCACACCAACACACTTTTCATACCGTCCGTCCTTCAGGTTGTATAAAGTCAACGGGTGTGGACGGGAGTGGGTTTGTTTTATATCAGAAACAGCAGAAACGCTACCAGAAGCAAGACGCAACAGCAGAGCAGCCGCAGCGTGTTGACTAGCTGTGTAGAGAGAGGGGGAAAGTCAGAGTTGAACAGATCCATGGATGGACATGAAACGTGTCAAAGTGAACTCATATATTATCATCAAAATAGGACACAAATTCCATATTGAAGCGTGCGAGGCGATGGTGTTGAGTGGATAACATGAATGTGTTTGTGTGTGTGCGTGCATGTGTCAGTGTGTTGCAAGGCGAAGCTCTCAGAACAGCCCCCGTGACATTTTGTATTCATTATATTATGTATTATTGCTTTGCTCAGGCCCGACTCAATCTGGATAGAATCCTGTAGTATGCAGAGTCCCCGACTTTTCAAAACGGCTAGTGTGAGCCTGTTTAGATTATCCGGTCAGAGAATCTTAAACAATTATCCTGTAGTGTTTAATGCTACCCGATTTCATCGCGCCTGATGATCTGCTAATGTATGGCCAACTTAAGGCATTGATTCTCAAATGTTTTAATTTCAAGAACCACTGTTTTGGTTCGGTTGGGTCTGGCAGTACTGGCCAGACCCAACTCTGAACAAAGCGCCTCCCTTCTTGGCTGTAGGTACTGGCTCTGGTGTTTGTGCGGAAACTTTTGGATTTCTTCTTCACCAAGAGAGAGCTGAGCTGGCTGGACGACCTGATGCCCGAGAGCAAGAAGAAGAAGGAGCTGGACAAGAAGAAGAAAGAGAAGGAGGCATGTTCCATCCATATCACCACTAGGGATGGGACGATACATTTCACGATAATCGTATCATGGAGTTTTAATTTATCGTGAAATTATCCTCTGTCATGCACTGGGATCAATTCACCTTTTATTTGCCAAGCTGCATATCCGTTACCATTTAAACCCTCTAGAATTGGTAAAATGTACTTTTTTCACTCTATCAAATGTCTTTGCCAAAAAATGGCCAATCTATAAGCGTTGCGACGCATTGTGAGCTTGTAGTTCTATTTTTTGGCAAATGTTCCGTCCCAGGATAATGGATTATCGTAAATCGTGATTTCTTTTGTCACAATAATCGTGATATGAAATTTTCATATCGTCCCATCCCTAATCACCACCCACACACATTGGACGTGGATATAGTGAATGGTTTTAAGCCAATGAATCTCATCATGATATCAGGATATGCTATATTATTTCCATTCATAATTCTCTTACATAAATGCTCCACCATAATCCGTTAAGTGTTGCTGAAAACACATTGTGATTTGTGTGCACTCCAGGAAAGATTTCTAGAAAATACTTTTCTGGCACAAATGTTAAACGTATGAGCCTACACAAGTCTTACAAAAAACACGTGACTGATGTTGACAAATTCTGTAACCCTATATACTTCTTTGTGTGAAGTATTGTAGTGAATATAGTTAACTGATCTACAACCCCTGCGATTTTGATTTATTTCTGTACCTAACTGTTCATGACTAGCATAGCATTTACAAGCATAAACGTGTTCATAGTTGAGTTGCAGTACCCTCTAGTGGATGGAGTGACACACAGACACACATTACATTTCTTACATAGAGAAATGCAATGCAGTAACCCTTGTAAATAAGAAGTACGGACTACGGAGTGCACCTGAGTGACACATGTTTTATGTTCTTTTATTCAATGTCTTGTCTTTGTCTGTCTTTGATTGATTTATTAATTGAATGCTTTATAAGACAGAAATGTAAACAGACGTGTGTGTGTGTGTGTGTGTGTGTGTGTGTGTGTGTGTGTGTGTGTGTGTGTGTGTGTGTGTGTGTGTGTGTGTGTGTGTGTGTGTGTGTGTGTGTGTGTGTGTGTGTGTGTGTGTGTGTGTGTGTGTTCTCAGGAGGTGCAGCAAATGCTGGAGGAAGTGGATGCAGTTGACCACCCATACACCAAAACTAAGGCCAGGTCAGTGAGGTCAGTTGGTAATGAAGTGAAGCCCAGTTGGCATCTTTCTTAAAAGCTAGCTCTGGGGTACACCACTGATCACTGACTGAGTAAAAGCTAGCTCTGGGGTACACCGCTGATCACTGACTGAGTAACGTCTAATTCTTCACACCAGCAGCCTGTGTGGAGTTTTAGTGCAACGTATATGGAGACTGAGTGTCTCAGCATCTTTCCACATCATCGGGATGCCCAACAGTATAAAGCATTGCATCAAAATTGAGATTTTCATGCCTGTGCACGGAGGCATATAGCACCATCGCTGACACTGCTAGTGTGAATTCAGTGTAAGGGCACATACCACATCAATAAGACTGTATAGACCTTCCCACAGTGGACCGCATTGTTGAACACTTTGAATGGCATAGTTTTGCCATAACTAATATAGATTAGCTGCCAAGGCTTTTTTCCTATTTAATTGTATTTATCAGATTTTCGGCGGCTCCGTGCACGCAGCTCGTGCACATTGTACGCGTGAGGGTTCTGATTCACGGCCACGAAACGCAAAGAAGAAAAAATGACACCGATGATCTGTGAAGTTATGGTCCATAGAAAACAGGCCGTTTTGACCAAACGCGCGATATGGGAAAAGAAGGCGAGATATATGCATTTCTCTGCAGCCAGGATAAACACAACTCAATGGGCGGCGGAAGTCGCCGGATGTAGTATTCCGCAAGGCATCATGGGAAATTGAGTCCCCTCGCTCACTCCTGGCCGCTGCAGTGCGGGGGCTAACACGGCAGGTAGCGTGTTAATGGGGACGCAGCACTCCACAGGGGGAATCGTTAACATGTGTGGTAACATGTTATGCACTCCAGGTGTTAAATGCCCCCCCCCCCCCCCCCCAAAAAAAGATTGAAGCTTACTTGTTTGTAAATGATGGAGACCACATTAAACAAGGTTCAGTCTTTTTATGTAGGGTGTATGCGTGAGTGTGTGTACTGTGTAGACCTGTAGTTAGTAGTACATGTGTGTATGTGGTGTCACCGTGTCAGTGACCTGTGATTATTACATGTGTGTGTATGTGCTTGTGTGTGATTCTGGAAATAAGTTTGATGTGGTTTATTTCTCCCCTGCAGTGCTGACCCATCTGTAGTGAACATTTCAGATGAAATGGCTAAAATGGGCATGTGGAAAGCTAAATCCGTCGCTGTGAACTCTGAATGTGCCAAAGCTCTGAAACCTTGTCCAAGGTAGCTATGACAAACCCTGCCCCCACGATTCCCCCTTGGCTCTCCTCTCATGTCTCTCTCTTCTTCCTCCCCAAATTAAAATATCTTGTTTTATCTTAGTATGTATTTATGTATCCATAGTGTTGCTTACATTTAGCGAGATTCTACTGCTATTGGTGTTTCTATTGTCTCATGATATTTAGCATAGTGAGAGCAATCTTACCTTCTACAACACTGCACTGAGAAATGATTATCTGAAGCCATATCGTTGCTGTCGTGCAGAAAGAAACCTCTTATCTCCATATTTTAACTTTTCATGTTTTTAGGTAAATTCATTCCCTACTTGATTATACTACAGTGTCGCTCAAAAATAGCAGATCTACAAGCTAAAAACGAAAGCGTGAAGCAATGCATTTCGAGCTTGTCGATCTGTCATTTTTGCTCTTTTTTTACTGGAACAGTTTTTGGACATATGAGCTTTCCACCCGACAGAGATATATATATTGGGGGTTTTATGCATTGCGACGATGACAACAATTCCACCATTTCGTTTCCCCAGCCAGGAGAAGGTGTCGAGTGTCCAGATTATTGTGGAAGACGAAGAGGCCCAGAAAGTTGTGGATGCAGAGACCTCCTTATGAGCCACCGCCTCTCCCCTGCACCGAGAGGCACTGTCACTGGCACTTTGAAAACTGAGGTGACAGGTGTGGGTGGGAGGGTGGGTGGGTGGTGGAGGACCCCCACGGCTTCGGCCTCGCCACGGTACCTGTCCTATTGTTGGTCTTTGAGAAAGGTGATACTTTTTATTTTCTCATCGTTTTATGGTGAAACATGCTGACAACTCTGTGAGAGCATCTTGGGAGTGAAGATGGGGGTCGCTTTTTAGAGAAGAGATCCCCCAGGTCTAACCATACCATATATGGAGGTGTCATTTAGCATCCAGGTCCTGGCAATGACTCTTATTTCACAGACTGACTCTCATTACCTACCCATAGAAGTCAACAGCTTCATTCACTTCATCAGAAGTGCTGTATTAATGTGCTGATTTTCCATGAAGTGCTGAACCATAGCTGTGCCTGCCCTCTAGTCAAAGGTACCTAAACAGTCTCA
Organism: Nannobrachium achirus; assembly: GCF_963921795.1. Classification (NCBI taxonomy): domain Eukaryota; kingdom Metazoa; phylum Chordata; class Actinopteri; order Myctophiformes; family Myctophidae; genus Nannobrachium; species Nannobrachium achirus. Next base: position 43,022,508 of record NC_137811.1, on the reverse strand, counting down.
AAGAGGACTCCCACAATCCCCATATCTATCAGGCCTAATCATATACTGTATCTACAGACTTTTGATGTTTTGTAATGCACCTGAAGTTATTTTAATTGAATTTGTTTTATATTTTATATGTTTTCAAGAAGCAAATAAGGCCTCTCCAAATGTTCCAAACACATGTTAGGCTGTGTTTTTATTTAATCCGTTATGCTGATTTAATGTTAATGTTCTGTGATGAATTCTCTCTCTCTCTCTCTCTCTGTGTGTGTGTGTGTGTGTGTGTGTGTGTGTGTGTGTGTGTGTGTGTGTGTGTGTGTGTGTGTGTGTGTGTGTGTGTGTGTGTGTGTGTGTGTGTGTGTGTGTGTGTGTGTGTGTGTGTGTGTGTGTGTGTGTGTGTGTGTGTGTGTGTGTGTGTGTGCGCATTCTTGTGCTGCTGTACCTCACTTTATTGCCTATAGTGGCCAACTGAAATGTCAAAGCCACTGTCACCATAGTTACTTCCTACAGCATCAATAAACGCTGTCTGACAGTTCTCACAATGTGTGGATCATATTTGAAGTAAGGGACACACTGTTGCTACTTAACATTTCACACAGTCGAATTACAGTTCATTGTGCAGACGAAAATTGTGTCTCTTAATAAGTGCCTCCAAACTAAGGAATACTCACAAGTGGGACATTTGTTATATTGTGCTGGATAAAGAAAAACGCTTTGCAATCTAAAATAAAAGATGTAAGGTTGAATTTGGAAAACTTGCACAGAACTCTTGAGTGTCTGCCTTAGTTTTGATTGTCACCAGTTGGCCTTGCCTTGATTTCCATGTTCGAACCAAAATTACTGTAGGATCTGTTGATGGTGCCTGTATCACGTTATTACATTTTCCCAGCATCTAAAATGATACACAATCAATAATGTTAACTTACAATGCTAGTGATTAAAAGCCAGTTGATGAAAGAAATAATTACTGATGGCCTGATGACTGATTATATTATAGAGGTCAAACCCATGTTCTATAACTGAAGACCATCTTCCAAATGGATAGATAGGAAAGATGAGGGTTTTTTTTACCTGCAAAAAATAAGGAATTAAACGGACACCAAATGTAATTCTGTATACTGGTAAAAAGAAATGTGATGGATTATATAATAGATTTTAAGCCATTGTCTAGACTCTAGACTAGAGTACTCACTGCTTGGATTTGGTGTAGAGTACTAACACCCATGTCTAGTTGGCTCTGTAAAGGAGCAACCTTCTATTGATGGTTGCAGTGAAATACTGTATTTCTTCTGCGTAATTGATTTTTATGTTACTTGATTCATTATGTTTACAATATCTTGTGTCTGTCTAGTATGTAAGCATTTATATTTATTTTGTAAATGGAAGCAGCCTGTGAATGGTGAGAATGAACGTTAAATGTGTGTTTTTGCTGGCCTATATCAATTTCCAGGATTACTTCTATAGGAATACATCACACATTGTAGGCCTAAGTGTACGTATAATGTCTGCATTGGTTTTCATATTAAAGCCATTGTTTTTGTTTTTGCGGTTTGTTTTTACACTGTGCACATTGAGGTTATAAATGTACAGTAGTGATTAATCTACCCCTTACCACAGAGTCACAGACTACTTGCAGCCATCAGTATTCACTGGTTTCAATCAGAAATTATATTCTGCTTGTAAAGTAATTGAAGAAACTTAACATAGCTACTGCAAATATGTGATGGGTGCATGACAAAAACACATAGTTGAAAATGGTTGTATATTTTAATAGGAGAAAGGCAATATTGAAGTAAATGAAATGATATTCTTTCAACATCCAAAGTGTTTTATATAAATGTTTATAGAAAGGGTGGGTCATATGGAAACAATGGGCTAAAACAACTCATTTATTTAGATTTGTCCTGTATATACAGTATACAGTATACAGTCCTGTGTATACAGTAGTACTTTACTGACTTTAGTATGTCAATTGGTTTAGAAAACCAAACTATACATTCCAGTTTCATCTGTCTTTGCTTAGACCAGAGCTTTTCATAATGGTCTTCCAATGCTAGATAGACAGCTAATTAGTATCTCTTAGTAATTCCGTCTTCATACAGTGGTTTTGCATAACTATTCAACACTCCAACAACCTCCAAGATTGCACAAATGAAATACAATTCCATACATAAACAACAATACAATTGCCTTAAAAGTTGCATCTGCCCGTCTACCCCTTTTTATTTTTTTATGAAGCCACTATTTAATTATTGAATCATTGCTCAGACTGTGCATCTCAAGGAAGGTTGTTCTTCTATAGCTGTTAATACTTTGCAAATGTATAAAGAAATGGGTACAAAATAATGTGTAAAATAAAGCATTTGGATAAGCCAGTGTGTATTTTTGGATCAATTAGGAAGAGGAAGTTGCATCACATCACCCAGGCTGGGACTGACTAAAGGGCCGTCCTTCAAAGTCCAGACATGTCCATGCAAGAAGGAGACTTGAATGAATCCACAGATGGGCCAATAATCACTTGAGTTACAAAGCTCAGTGGCTGAGAGTAGAATAAACATACTGTAGATATGAAACACTAGATACCTCATCCACCTCTGCAGTTCATTGCAGTGATGTGTAACAACTGGAGGCAGGATGTGCAAAAAAGGTTTTTTCGGGGACTTACCAGTAAGACTCCCTAATCGGGAGATAAGCAACCGTTGGTCGCTTATCTCCACAAATATCACAACCTCCACCTCTCACGTCATACGGGTAGCCATAGTTACACCTGGAATGTTGAATCTCCATATATGGAGATAACCTACGCATCACACAAAGTCTGACCTCACCAGCCCATACTTGGGCATGGACGACTTATATCTCCATATACGGAGATGGCCATATATGGAGATACGATGACATCACAGAGTCCACAGCTGATGATGTGGCTTGATGTCATACAATACACAAACAAGCCCTATATAAAGGGGCAATTCTCACCAGGGAAGAGAGCATTGCCTGGAATGTTGAATCTCCATATATGGAGATAACCTACGCATCACACAAAGTCTGACCTCACCAGCCCATACTTGGGCATGGACGACTTATATCTCCATATACGGAGATGGCCATATATGGAGATACGATGACATCACAGAGTCCACAGCTGATGATGTGGCGTGATGTCATACAATAAACAAACAAGCCCTATATACTGATGCGATACGATGACATCACAGAGTCCACAGCTGATGATGTGGCGTGATGTCATACAATAAACAAACAAGCCCTATATACTGATGAGCAGGGCAAAGGTGTCGTGTGACCGACCGACGGACGGACGGCCGGTGGAGGTTTTCATAGTAAACTGCTCCCTGACGGTCGCAATCAATTCAACAGAGCTTTATTGGAAAAAGTGATTCACGCGAAAGCCATGCAGAATCCCTCGGTTCCTAGATGCAACTGTCTGCACCCCATGACGAACACAGTCCTGGGTGGGCAACCCGGCCATGCGGAGATCTTTCTAAACATTTTCTTTAAAGTATCTGCTGACAAATCTAATTTTGGCTTTGAAACTTTACTATTGGAGCATATGTATCAATAAAGAAAATAGTAAAAATGCCAAAGGTTCTTAAAAGAAATGTATTAGTCAACCAGACTTGTCCGACTTTCTTTTTTCCATCTTTCCGGATAAACTTTATTTTGCCTCGCTACTCCTCCCATAGTTTTGGGGTCACGTACTTGGGACATATGTCAAATCGACAGCCTCATCAGGACTCGTCTGCTTGCATTTTGCTAAGAGATACGTAATATATTCATTTATATTTATTTATTGGTGAATTAATTTTCTCCATTGACTTGAATGGGAAAATGCAAAAAATAAACTTTTCCCAAATATGGAGATGACTGACATCATAGATGTCTGAGGTCATAGACCACATGAGACTGACACAGTATGTCCATATATGGGCATTCCAATATATGGACTTAATATTGATGACATCAGGGATATCCATATATGGGCTTAAAAGGGACAAGGACGGAATTCATTTGCAAGTGTGACTCACGTCACGGCAGCCACACTTGCAATTTCCCAGAATTGCATCTTTCTAGTAAGCTGGTTGTTCCTATCTTTTACATGGCTGTATTATATGAGTGTTACAATGTATAAAACAGCTGCATGATGCCAGCAGTCCAAGGGATATCTGGCCTGTTCTGCCATTTCCACCTGGGGTGAGATAAGCAAACATTAATCATATAAAACATTTATCTGAAAACATTTCATAACTAACATCTCTCCAGCAATAGATAATACATTTTCATGTGAGTTGGAAGAATGCTGTGCTGTATTCGCTGTACATTTTGTAGTTGGTTTACCTGATATGTCGCTGTTGTAGATAGGATTGGAGATGCTGTGGTTGGTGTAGTTCCTGTGGCAAAAAATAATAAGCATAGAATATAAAATTGTGTCAAAACATTACACTACACCACCTATCCTATAGGGCAGAGTGCACTGAATGGTTCCATCTATTTTATTCTTTAGTACTAATGTGACTTAAGTGAATGTCAGGGATTTCATGACAGTGGAAACCCTGGTTTATGAACTGTCCAGCTCTAGTCTTTAATAAACAGAATATACATTTTCATGTGTGTTGTAAGAACGCTACACAGTACACTGTATATTTTGAAGTCCTTTACTTGATGTAGCTGCAGTTGTTGGAGGCATGGTTGGTGTAGTTCCTGTAGCAAAGAAAATAAGCATAGGATATTTAATTGTGTAGCTTTGTGTAACATTTTTGATAGTATCCTAGGGCAGCGCACTGGAGTAGGCCTACATGGTTCAAATTATTTGATTACTGTGTGAACTGTAGGCTACTATTATCAGTAACTTATTGTGTGATTGTGTTTTCATCACAAACTGCTAATAAAAATGTCAGTCAATCAATGAATCAGTCAAACGTGTCATCACTGTCTGTCTGTTAAGCCCTTTTTCCACTGGCCCAACACTTGCCTGGTTAATAAACCAGACCGAACACAACAACACCCCCTGGCGGTATTGGTGTTGTAGTACGGTCTGGCACCGATCCATTGAGATTGTATTTCCTCAAACAGCTTCAAGGGTTGGCCAATCAGGGTTGTATGCTTGGGGCACGTGGTTTCTGTAAGCTTGGGGCACGTGGTTTGGGGCAAACACAGATATAAAAAGCTAGATACCTCCTCCGGCGTGGGGGGTTGGTCAAAGAGAGCTGGCAAGCCTCCCACAGGGGCGCTGGAAGTGGGGTGCTGAGGGAGCTGCAGCTCCCCTGGTGGTGGGGAGGGGAAAAAAAAAAAAAAAGTTTTTTTGTTTTGTTTTTGTTTTAAATAAGCCTATATATATGTTACAGGGTAACTGGGTAACTCAGGGAGACTTGGGTAAGAGCGCTCGTTTTGTAGTTCACCACACACTAATCACCACCAGATGGCGACGCAGCCATTCAATAGTGAAGGCGCTGACGTCACTCGTTTGCGACTCTCTTTCTTTATTTACTAGCCTAGCCTAGCCTAGCCTAGCCTAGCCTAGCTTAGCCATTAGCTCCATTGTAGTCACTTGGACAGGGCGTTTATCGTGGGCATAAATATAACGATTGCATTCACCACGGCTTCGTAACTCGCGCGGCGCTCCGCCGGCCGCGCAGCCCTGGCCCGCTCTTCGCGGCCACTCGCGCCTGCGGCGCTCGGGGGCGAAGAGCAGGACCAAGGTCCGCTGGCCTTCACGCCGCTTGCAATGTCGTGGACAATCGAGAGGCTCCGCCTGGAGAACGTTGTTGTGGGCGACCGCTTGTTCCGCCCCGTGCTGCACGGCGAGTGCTCCGTTTCTCTAATTCTCTGAGACGCAAAAAAAACGTGACATATACACACACACAGAGCTATATTAAAACAATAATGTATTTGACTTTGGGGAATAAAATATGTTGAAAAAAGGTATTTGATTATCACATGGTGCCTAATCACATGGTCACCTTGCCACTTCCGGTCAGAAGGGAAGTCAAATTTAAATCCCGCTTTGATGGCACACCAAAGTCTATTTATTTGAGAACTAGAAACTGTCTATAGGCTCATTGTTGCAAACGAACACCGTTATATATGGGGAATAAAAAACAGTAGAAAACTGTTACAAAAATAATACCCGATTTTGTAGTGTGTGTGTGCGTGAGTGACTGTGTGTGTGCATGCGTGCTGTGTGTTGCACTGTGTGCTAAAATAACTAGTAACTATATAGCTCCTTGTTACACCGTTGTGCTGGGAATAAGCTCCCGAAACCGTAATAAAAATAACCTAAAACCGGATAAAAAAACATGAATTTTTCAGCGTGCGGCACGCATGAACTCCTCCAGGCTCAGCTCCCCTTGGGATTTGGGAGTTCCAGCGCCCCTGGCCTCCCAATAACTCTATGCAAGCCTCCAGAATTCTGAGGCGGGGCTCTTGGGAATTCTGTAGGACGCTTCCTTGTGCGTCACAGAATGGGAAGCTTGGTAGGCCAATCAGATGCAGGACTGGCAGGACTCCCTCTTTCCCATTGGAGGGGGCAGAGTGCCTTCCGCAGTTCCACAGTTATGCACTTCCGCCAGCGGTGTTTGACCAGTCGCGCCAATGAACTGCAGCGGCGGGGGAGGTATCTAGCTTTTTATATCTGTGGGGGCAAACCCCAGAAATGAAAACTCTTCCTGAAATCCCAGACTCTCTTCCCAAAACGAAGTGTGTGATAGAGGCTGGCAACGCCAGGCAAGCCCAACACCACACCACTCCACACAACACCGCTCCACACAACACCCACTTGTGACAGGTTTTCCACTCCAAGGACCTGGGTAGAGTGGTGTGAAAGTGGTACTAAACGTGTTACTAAAAAGTATCCAATCTAGAGTAGGTCTGAGCTAGGCCAAACAGGGCCAAACACTTCATAATGACTGATCACTCACTGACTTTTCATTTAGACCACCAGGATATAGTTGTAGGCTAATACATGATAATAGATTCTATTGTGTTATTATAACCACTGTTATAATCTATTATAGTGTATTATAATTATCATAGTAATACATTAATACTTTATAGTGTATTATAATCACAGTTATAATCCATTATAGTGTATTATAATTTAGGATAGTTGTAATACACATTTATATTTTATTATAATCACAGTTAAAGGGGTCAATTTGTTTCTTACCAATATGGGTACTTCTGTGTAGTGGAAAATGTAGATATCTTAATGTGGTGCGGACGGTGTGGTGTGGTGTGGTGCTAAAGCTGCAGTCGAAAAGGGGCGAAAAGTGTGTCACACTGTCCTCCCGCAGATGACAGTAGGGGAACCCCCTCCTCCCCTCCTCCCTTCAGAACAGAAGCTGTGTAGGCGGCCGCCAAAGGGATTTTTTTGTGTGTCTTGGGCGCTGGCTCGTGATTCGTGATCATAAGCTAACTACCTAAACAGGAACTAGCCTACAAAGAGGCGTCAAACTATTCGCTATTATCTCGCCTAAAACGGTTACAACTTGTGACGGATGAGTTATTTTGATCAAACAAAAGTTGTTGCAGTGATTCGTGAAGTTGAGGAACGTCATAAACTTAAGAACAGAGTTGTTGAAAGCTAGAGAACAAGTTGCTACACCGAACAGGTATGTAGGCCTACTCATGTTCATTGTAAACATTTGGTGTAATATTGTCTTAAATTAATCATGACAGTCGGGCGGCAACAGTCCGCCATTCCGAAACACGGGCAGTGTTGCAGTTGTCTTGGGTCGCGCGCCCCCGACGACCCAAACCTTTTCTGAGCCGGGGTCTCGCACCCAACGAAGTTCACACCTCGACAACTGTTTAACAAAGAAACTAGCCTATTTGCATATCAATAGACCTGTATACCCTGCTAGAAAAACCAGCACAAGACCAGCAGTAAGACCAGCACAAACCAGCGCATGTTGTGTTTTACTGCTGGTCTGTGCTGGTCCCACCATCTAAACCAGCATGAACCAGCACCAGCACAAACCAGCGCATGTTGTGTTTTACTGCTGGTCTGTGCTGCTGGTGGTTTGTGCTGGTGTGGTCAGGGACCCTCGGGGGACCCCCCTGAGAAGTGGACCAGGTCTTTGCTGGTTTAATTTGCTCTTTGCACTGGTGCTTGAATCCTGTTCTGATGCTCTGCTCCATGGGTATTTGCATATTAGATTGTGACATTATTTTTGACATTGTGAGTGGGATTTGAACTTACTACCTCTGGCACTTCAGTCCTGCACTTAACCTTGGCGCCACTGGAACCTGTTTGTTAAAGTGGGTGTTTGTCCCTATTTGTATATGACCAGCACAGACCAGCACCAGCACAGACCAGCACCAGCACAGAACAGCAGTAAAACACAACATGTGCTGGTTTGTGCTGGTGCTGGTCTGTGCTGGTCTATGCTGGTTCATGCTGGTCTGTGCTGGTGCTGGTCTATGCTGGACCAGCACCAGCACCAGCACAGACCAGCAGTAAAACACAACATGTGCTGGTTTGTGCTGGTGCTGGTCTGGTCTGTGCTGGTCTATGCTGGTTTATGCTGGTTCATGCTGGTCTGTGCTGGTGCTGGTCTGTGCTGGTGGACCAGCATGGGACCAGCACAGACCAGCATAGACCAGCACCAGCACAGACCAGCATGAACCAGCATAAACCAGCACAGACCAGCACAGACCAGCATGACAATTGTGCTGGTCTGTGCTGGTTTTTCTAGCAGGGTAGTAGGTGTCGAGCGACGTCCGCGACCCCCCAAACATTGAATCACCACTGCACCACTGCAGTCGGGTATACTTCGACCGGGTGTGTGATGATGGATATCTCCATCATACAGTACCAAACATAGGGTCCCAATCTGGTCCCAGTTAAGGGTCGCGTTGTTGAAATCTGAGAAAATGGCCATCGATCGGATTAAAATAATATGCTTTTAGTCTTGGAGAGCAACACGTTGCGCGATAATGCCTTGGACCAGGGCTAAACGAAACTAAATGACCTACATTTCATCACCACCCCTTGGAGTCAGCTCTTGTAGGCTAATCTAGTCAGCATCATTCCCACTGGGCCAGATAACAGATATCTGGAGATATTTCTCCAGATATTTTTCCCTTCAAAGTGGATGGTAGATACAGATAAAAAAATATCTACCACAGATATTTGCCACAGATACTTTTATCTGTGGCAAATGTTTTTGCCAGACCCATGAAATGGGTAGGCCTACATAAGCAAATGTCGGTCTGTCTGTCTGTCCGGGTTTTCTATATAAAGGGTATATATGATGATGACATGATGATGACATGCCTACAAAAGGCATGATGTCATAAATGATGATGACAGACAGGGGGTCTGGCACAACCAGGTTGACCTGGTCTAGTTTTTATCTGTATCTACCATCCACTTTGCATGGAAAAATATCTGGAGAAATATCTCCAGATATCTGTTATCTGGCCCAGTGGGAATGGGCCTTTATTTATAACCGGTTGTGAGGCCTATAACACACTGGGAAATAAGCTTATAATAAGCGTCTTTTCATGGATCTCCTTTTAGTAGACCTTGTACCAGTGAACTGTACCGTCATGAAACTTTACCTTTTCCTATGCAAACTTCTAACAAAGTCTTCAATCAATCAATCAATTTTTTTTTTTAAATTTTTTACAGTCTAGTAGTCTAATGTCTGGTTAGAATAGACTGTTAAAAAAGTGGTTAAACAAGCACGCAACCCACTGTGACGACAACTTCCTCTAAATACCCACTGAACTCACAGCTAGCAGCCTCATTGCAGGAGTCACACGCTTCCTTTTAAGCACATATCTGCATATTGAAGATTCATAGGTCATACAGGTGATTTTGTGAACTATATTCTGATAGTAATCTTTATTAAATATGGAAAATAAATGTTCAGGCGGGTTGCACATTTCAGTCTATCGGGAGAGAATAGGCCTACACGGTTATCAGCTTAATGTCTTCCAGTTTTGTCTGCTCATTACGTTATGTTGTGTCACCTCTTCCAATTTGCTGTATCCTGTGAGTTCTCTCTCCTGACTGAATATAATTAGCCAGTAGCTATGCCCCTCCCCTAAAAGCTTTTGTCCAATGCTAGCTTAGCAACCGGCAGCTTGCCAAGGCTGTTGCCAAGGCAAACCTTGGCAAGCAGGAAGTTATTCGCTAGCTTTGGACAAAAGCTTTTTGGGAGGGGCACAGCTACTGGCTAATTGCCATCCTGACCTATTCTGTTTAATAAAGAGCTGAAGAGTCACTGGGAGATGAGATCCCTGTACTATGAGAATATAGAGCTACTTTATTTACGGTAACTCTTATTTTAACAAAGTATCACTTACCCTATCTTTAATTGTTTTGTTTTAACAGCCATCAGCCATCTCCAGAGAGCAGAGAACAGAGAGAGAGACCACAGACCTCACCTGACAACCATCAGACTCCAGTAGAGGATCTTCATAAATGGCGGAGCCTAATCCGTCTATGAGCGATATACCTATAGACTGTTTCTACGAAACACCATGCCTTCTCTGTCTCTGGAAAGAGGCCGTTCGCAAACGCGTGCATCAATGCAATCCGGGACCCCTGAAGATATATTATACGCCAGAATCGCCAGGGGATAATGCCTTCATACTATCAAGGTATTGAGGAATGAATGAATGAACTTTATTTATATAGCACCTCTTCACAGCACGAATGCATTACAGAAAAGTAAGCTCTACAGTTGCAGAGATACAAGTAGCTTATTGTGTCATTGTACATTGATATTTTTTTTCTTTTCCAGGACGGATGCACGTAGGTGTGGAGATGTTGAACATTTGATCCGGAATTTGGCTGAACATACAAATAGTCCAGAAGCCCTGTCATTGCTTGAGGAAAAAAGCACTTCCTGCATATATGCAGGAACAATTCTCGAAAAACTAATGGAACCAGGTTCAATCAAGAGAATTATACCACATAAAGTACTGGCTAAGGCCTTCGAAGACATCGATATAATGGTAGGGGGTGGTAAACTTGTCATAGTGGACATTGGGCTTCCAATTAGATTTACACAGCATGTGTTTACTATCCTGCCCCTGCAGACTACATGTAGTCAGGAGCCAACACATGCACGCATTACACATAGCTGGCAAAATCGCCACCATATTCGGGCTGAAATAGAGATGCCTATTAAAAAGTTATTAATGCATCTGAGAAAAATTATGGCTTGGGATTGGTTTACTAAAAGAAATGAGCTTCGAGAAATATTTGAAGAATTCTTTGGAGCAGATGATGCAAACATGATAATGTCAGAAATCAGTGATCAACCAGGTAGGAGAAGAAAGCCAATTTTTAAATCGCTGACCAGTGGCTTGCTCAAAAGACCACTAGATGAGAGTGAGAGACAGCGGCTAGATGGTCTCATCAGAGATGGAAATGCTATCGCATCTGCTGTCCAGTTTGTGCGTGAGCTTTGCTGCTGTCCGATATCTGGAGCATGTGAGCCCTCAACATCTGGAGCATGTGAGCCCACAACATTTGAAGTTTTAGATATGTCAACAGTAGTCTCTGGGGCTGAAGCTGCAGCAAGTGAAGATTCAGAACAGAACAGTTACGATTTTTTTAGATTGCAGCGAAATACACCAGCTAAAACTGATCGTGAACTGGTAGAAGCATATAACGAGAAGCTGGAATGCAAGCCATTCTATGTAAAGGAGGAGGACTGGCGTAAAAAATGCACAGAAAACGCCATGGTGATATTACGAGAAAAGTATCCTGTGCTCAAAGAGGTCATGGAAATCGCTAATGAAATGAGCATAATTAAAAGTGATGTGTCTGACAGCGCAGTAATGCTGTATCCCTCAGGATCTGAGGAGGAGGATTAGAGAAGGCATATTTGTCTTATTAGCCGTTGTACACCGGTGTCATGTGCCCAAAATTGCCAAACTGCATGCTCCTGTGCCACGGCTTGGCTACACAAAAAACGTTTTGCAACAATTTTTTGTTTGTGCGGTGTATTAACATATTTTATTTTACATTTCCTCCATTAGCTCACTGCTTTGTATAGGTTGATTCCTTATGCATATGTGCTTATAAAATCTTTGTTTTAAGGGAACCGGTCTGAGTGTGCTAACTACTGCATATTGTTAAGCTAGTCTACCTGCTTAAGAGGAGATATTTCCCACTGAGCACGCAGTCTAAAAGTGGTCTAATAGACGTATAGATTTGAAAGTTTTTTAGTTGTCTAAACTTAGACTAGACGACTAATAGACTTCTAATAGTCGTCTAAATGTAGACGGTCTATATTTAGACGACTATTAGAAGTCTATTAGTCGTCTAGTCTAAGTTTAGACAACTAAAAAACTTTCAAATCTATACGTCTATTAGACCACTTTTAGACGGCGTGCTCAGTGGGTTGTTTCTCACACACAATGCACACACACACACACACACACACACACACACACACACACACACACACCACAGAGTTCTTCAGGTCAGGACTGATACAGAGACATTTAAGTGGAGGTTAGTGGTTGTAAGTAAATGTACTGTACACGTATAGTCAATAATATGCATCAGAGACAAGAATGAAATAGTGCCCAGGAGCGGCCCAATAGTACCCACCAATATTCCCCCAAAATATCTTGTAAGTAGTGTAATTTTCTTTATAAAACAATCCACAACAAATTATCTCGACACCCAGTGTTTTGAAAAAAAGTGCCCACTTTTCACTTCATTGTATTTATACAAATATTGTGAAAGTTGGAAGTTACCAGCTAACAATTGTAAACAGCTTACTCTCTGTGTGCGCTCGCACGTGCATGTATTACTATATATACTGTGTGTACACACACACACACAAACATAAGCAGATAAACAAAATACTTGACAATGAATGAATGTAAGGCTTTATTGAGAAAATTGTAAAATACAATTCCTTTAACAAGTAAATGGAACTTCTGGACTGTTAGGGGACACCTGAGACACAGCACCTGCTGTCCTTTTCAGCTCTATAACCTCAATGTAATAATTCTAATTGAAATGATCTAGTTCAGGGGTCTTCAACGTTTTCAGGCCAAGGACCCCTTAGCTGAGAGAGATGAAGCAGGGACCCCCAGATTCCATTTAGTTTAATCGTTTGACAGCATAATCATCAGTGTATTGTGGATTCATGTCAATTTGTGTTATCAGATATGTAACCACTTGAACCGTCAATACTTAATAAACTTGAGCTTTCGCTCTGTACTTACTGTGCTCTTTTTTCCCCTCTACACCAAACCTCTTTGCCGAAAATAGCCAATCTACTGCGAGGCGTTGTGAGCTTGTAGATCTGCTATTTTTGGCTAAAGTTCTCAGAATATGGATGCTGGGGTTCCAAGTGGTAAATATAAAAAAGGAGAAAAAAGGTTTCTATCACACAAAGATTTGGGGTCCTGGACCCCCTGTTGAAGACCCCTGATCTAGTAGATTTTTAATGGGAAAGGTATTCACTGATTTGGAAAAAAGAAAATGGTTTTAAAATGTAGGGAAATTTGAGAGAAATCCTCATTTCACAAATACGACCCTGAAAAAAGGATCATCAATATATTTGAACTGTATTAGTCCAAAATGTTTTCAGCAGTGCTCATTTTCATAAATGCCCAGTGTTGGGCAATATTACTTCGGAGAGTAATCGTTACTTATTACTTATTACTCCTTGGAAAAAGTAACAATATTATATTACTTATTACATGGAATCAAGAATAATATATAATATATTACTTTATTAACTTGTCTTTCTTTTTTTTACCACGCAATAGAAAAGAGATGTACAACAAAACAATCTGTTAAGCCAGCTCCTTTTAGAACTGAATCCACAACAGGACTTTTGAAGTCTGGAGATCATGTTCACACACCTGCCCATCCAAGTGTCTTTTCTGTTATATCTGTGAACAGCTAATCTCCGGCACCGCTGGTGTGACAACTGTGTCTTGATGGCTGCACCCCATGACAAACACAGCCCTGGGTGGGCAACCCGGCCAGGCGGAAATCTAATCTGCTGACAAATCCAATATTGGCTTTGAAATTTCTTTATTACCAATTTGCCATATATGGCAATAAAGAAAATAGTGATTGTAAAAATGCCACAAGTTCTTAAAAAATAAACATATTAGTGTGGTTGCCCTAACAGGGCAACCAGACTTCCAACTTTCTTTCTTTCCATCTTGTCCGACTTTCTTTCTTTGCATCTTTCCGGATAAACTTTATTTTGCCTCGCTACTCCTTCCATAGTTTTGTCACGCACTTGCAACATACTGTATGTCAAATTGACAGCCTCATCGGGACTCGTCTGCTTGCATTTTGCTGAGAGATACGTTATATATTCATTTATTGGTGGATTAATTCTCTCCATTGACTTGAATGGGAAAATGCAAAAAATAAACTTTTCCCAAATATGGAGATGACTGACATCATAGATGTCTGTCTGACTGAATATTGATGACATCAGGGATCTCCATATATGGGCTTAAAATGACAAGGATGGAATTAATTTGCAAGTGTGACTCACGTCACAGCAACCACACTTGCAATTTCCCAGATCTTGGCTGTATTATATGAGTGTTAAAATGTATAAAACAGCTGATGCCAGCAGTCCAAGGGATATCTGGCCTGTTCTGCCATTTCCACCTGGGGTGAGATAAGCAAACATTAATCATATAAAACATTGATCTGATATTATTTCATAACTAACATCTCTCCAGCAACAGATAATACATTTTCATTGAGTTGGAAGAATGATGTGCTGTATTCGCTGTACATTGTGTAGTCGGTTTACCTGATGTCATTGTTGTAGACACTACAGTTGTTGGAGATGCTGTGGTTGGTGTAGTTCCTGTAGCAAAGAAAATAGGCTAAGCATAGAATATCTAATTTCATACCTTTGTGAGTGTCTAAACATATCCTAGGGCAGAGTGCATTGGAGTACTTTAGTACTAATGTGACTTAATGTGTCAGGGATTTCATGACCGTGGAAACCTTGGTTTATGAAATGTTGTTGTGCTCTAGTCTAAAATAAACAGAAAATACATTTTATTGTGAGTTGGAAGTACGCTATGCTCTATTTGCTGTACATTTTGTAGTCATTTTACCTGATGTAGCTGCAGTTGTTGGAGGCGTGGTTGGTGTAGTTCCTGTAGCAAAAAAGAAGCATAGGATATCTAATTGTGTACCTTTATAAACATTTTTGCTAGTATCCTAGAAAGAGTGCACTGGAGTATATGGTTAAAAAATATTGTATTCTTTAGTACTAATGTGACTTAAGTGAATATCAGGAATGTATTGACCGTGGAAACCCTGGTTTATGTACCGTTGGCTCCACTTCATGCATTTAGATGTACAGTAGGTGTAGGAGATTGTGTTGTGAGATGACATGTGTACGCCAAAATGTGAACATGGTGTCAAGTTATAGATACTGTATATACCTGTAGTTACATTAGGTCTTGTGAAAATAATGTTGTTTACCGTTAAAATCAGTAAGCATGTGCTCTGTGAAGAAAAGGGAACCATTGTTAGGAGCTGGGTTTATCTGCAGGAGCTTGCACATCAGAGGGTAGATGTGGATACTGTCAAATGGCTCCGTCAGATAGTTCTTCTTGAAATCAGGTCCAAAAGCTCTGAAGATGGTCTTCATGTCCATGTGATCGTTATGGTAGCCATGGTCTCCTTTATTTACATACACAATAAATCTCTGTTGAGATTTATTGTGAAAAACAAAATGATACATATCAGCTTGAGTGAATGAATGTCATGGTAAATGGTCAAATACTTTTTAAAGTAGTTAAAGTTATCAGTTAAATTACACTTCATAATGAAACTTGTCCAGTTGTCCATACAGAAATAATACCTACAGAATTTAAGTTGAACCCCAGATCAGCGATGATCATGATAGGCTGAATTCGAACATTTTTGGCAAGATGGAAACTCTCAGGAATTTCTTCTTTCTTGTAAACAGTCAGGTTGGGCGCTTTGGATAAAGCATCAAAGACCTCTTGCTCTTTTCCTTTTCTTGGTGTTAGAATTCCATAGCCACCGTAGTCAAGGAGCTCAAAACTATTGAGCCTGATTAAATTTACATATTTATTGAGAATGATCTCATCTACCTGTGGTCTCTTTTTAACAGTGGTCATGCCATGGTCAGAGGAAATTATCACATTCAGACTGCTGTTTAAATGATGGCGACCGATGGCCTCCCTCAGATAGCCAATGGTACGGTCGATTTGACTGATGATCTCTTTTCTTTTAGGGTGGTCTGGTCCTACTGCGTGGCCCACGTTGTCTGGTTCTCCAAAGTACAGAGTCACAAAATCAAATTCCTCTTGTGAGAACCAGTTCATGACGGTGTCTATGTTTTCTCTCCACTCCGTCTCGTTGTCGTCTGGGTGTCCCTGTTCTTCCACCAGTGCTCTGTCGACTGCCTGGCCGCCGTAGGTGACCCCTCCTCCTGGGAAGAAGAACGATGCAGTCTTCAGACCCTGAGAAGAAAAGTGAACCATATCTGAATGGGAATCATTTGTGTCAAGGATTTGGGCTATGACCAAAACTGTAATCGTGTTGCGTTATTTCAAGTTATCTGTCTGAGGTGGGTCACTTTAGCAGAGGCATCATTTCACAGAGAACTAGAGGGTGGCCAAAAGGTAATTTGAGCCCTATTTAAAAATATGGATAAAGATATGGATGTGCTGTAGATCTTGCAAAAAAGTAATAGGGCTCAAAAGGTTTGGCGTGGATTGAGATCGAATTACACAGATCTAAAAATCTGATTCATGTGCAAAGATATTGAGGTTAAATTCAAAAGCTAGCTCCCATCCCCTGGGACCACAAATGGCGACCCTGCTTTCTTCACTCTAGCAGTGGTTCTAAACCAGCGGTCCTTGAGGAGGTTCCAGGTGGTCCCCAGCAAAATGATGGAGAGTTGGTAACCAAATGGACCCTTATAGATCATTAACTCTTGAAAGTGTAGTGTACCGGTCCAGGCACATACAACATAGGCGACAGCGTGTCATGGGTTCGAGTCCCGTTCCCGATGACCTTCGCTCTCTCCCCATTTCCTGTCAGTCTATTGTCCTTTCAATAAAGGCAAAAACGCCCAAAAACTAATCTAAAAAAAAAGAGTAAAATAAAATGAAACGGACCTGTACGGGTCCATTTGGTTTCATTTTCACTCTCAAAAGTAAAATTATTGTTAAACATCGGCATTACTGAATTTATAAGAAGTCTATACAATTAAATGATGTACTGTATAGAACAATTGGTGTTTTGATCAATGTTTGCCTGTTATCTCTCCTATGGTACCAACATCAATACAGCATGGAATCTTATTCAAGGACAACTATACTTGTTGGGGTGGTTGGGGGGCGCTTACAGTACATTTTGTCCACTTCACCACCACCACTGATAAAAAATGTTTCTCTCTTGGAAGCACTCCTTATCATCTCGTTCAATTGATA
The DNA here is from genome assembly GCF_963921795.1 of Nannobrachium achirus. Classification (NCBI taxonomy): domain Eukaryota; kingdom Metazoa; phylum Chordata; class Actinopteri; order Myctophiformes; family Myctophidae; genus Nannobrachium; species Nannobrachium achirus. The sequence continues at coordinate 43,005,069 of NC_137811.1, read as the reverse complement.
ACCAATAACTTTTATAATGACTGCAATGTTAACTCGTGACTCACTTGGTTCTGGGCTGTGATCCATAATGGCAGAGCTCCATTGTCCCACCACTCAGACCTTTTTAGAGTGGCCTTGTGGCCGACCTTGCCATTAGTTGTGGCATTGTACATCATATTGTGAACAACACCATGGTCCTCAACCCATCTTCCTGTGAATTTAGGGAGATAGAAGACAAAACAGATCGACTGAGTAAGGCCAGCCTGCCTGAGGCAGAGGTGGAACAACACTGAGTTTAGAGATAGACGATAGACGAGATGAGGAAATAAATACTTTGTTCATTACTGATTACAGGCCTAGGTTCACACGTGTAGAGGTTTGTCCTTAACCTTGCCATTTGCTCTCTTGGACTACATGTTGTAAAGTCATTAAGGATGAGCTGAAATGATATAACACCTTCTTCCAAAGCGCTATGCTATGTCTGCATGATATTCAGCATGGATTCCATTGTTGCTCATAGTATAGTCATTAACTAGACAGTCTTTGAGCAACAATGGCCCAATAACTATGTTATTTTTTATTATGATCAATATACAATTTAGGCATTTTGCAGACGCTCTTAATCCAGGGAGATTTACAGTAAGCAAGGGAGAACACGAGGTAATACATCAAATGCATAGAAATAGTAATCTAGGATCATAGGTAAACCAAGAACTCATCTGTCTAAACCAGTGGTTCACAATGTTTTTAGCCCGAAACCCAAAAGAGAAATTAGACATTTGCCCGGGAACCAAACTAGTAATGGCAGATCTACAAGCTTGTCTTAGATGTGCTTGTTTGTTTGTTTGAACATTTATAAAGAAATAAATACGAATCCCTAAAAATATAATGATATATTTCAAGATGTTCCATCTTTTGGTATATACAGTATATTTAATTTTTTGTTGGAAAAGAAAATGGGATTTTTACTCGAGTCGTGACCCAACAATTACTCCATGACCCACAAATGGGTCCTGTCCCGTGCACTGTTTGGGAAACAGTGGTCTAAACGGTATAGGCCTACTATCAAAAAAGGGTAAGCACAGCACAGTAAAGTGCAACAAGGGTCAGAGTTTTTATGGAATTTGGGAAACAGGGTTCAGGTTCAGAATTCATGATGTCCCAGTTGCATTTGAACCATCTGAACACAAACTTAATGCAGCAGTCCTTACCAGTTATGGTGGTGAAATGAGATGGAGAGGTCATGGTGAGCATCGGAGGGGTGATATATTTTGCCTTCACTCCATCCCTGACAAGTTGGTCAAAGTTTGGTGTCTCCACATCCTGGTCATAATCCCATCTGAAGCCATCGAAGGAGATCAAGAGTAACTTGTTATGAGTCCTGTTCGCAGGTAGGTCTACAGGTTTACTGGTTACACAGAGTGCTGCTGTGATCACCATACACAACTCAAACAGCATCTTGAAGTCTCTTAGTCAAATATGCCAATCAGTGCTTGACAATCCTTAACGATGTGTATGCCCATTTGAAGCTTATCTGCTTTACTTATAGTCTGCTAGTTCTCAGGAAGATAAGATTTTGCTTCGTTGTCAAGGATAAGACCTTGGACAAGAGTGGCTAATATACAGTTTTTTATCAATTCTTATCAGATGAAATGTCATCTCAATTACTTTCTTGTGATTAGTGATCTTTGAATATGTCAAATAAATCTAGCTGTTTGTCCATATCAAGGTCAAGGTCTCATGACTTGCATTTAAATAAATTTGAAATGTGTGGGTTTCTCTCTCTCTCTCTCTTGGGTATAATATTTGCACTACGCCAGTTTACATTAGTGTCATGCTGTTATCTTTCCCTGCTTTTTCCCTGTGTATCTGTATCTCACCATATATCAAATTGCACTATGTTGCAGTTACAGTTTCTGCTTCCATGATTTCTACAAATGACAGGAAAGGTTGCCAGGCTTTATACAATTTCGAAATGGATCCCTGAAGGAGTTAACCTGGCAACCTCTTGATTTAGTTACATCTCCCCTGTTCTAATGGTAGGTAGTGTGACATCAGAATTATATGGGGAGCTACATATAAATGGAACAAAAAGCATCAAAAGATAACAGCATGACATTAATGTTACCTGGCATAGTGCAAATATACCCCAAAAAAAGGAATAGAAAATATCGTATTTTGTCTTCCTGCTCTTCTATTATGACATTTAGATTGTGTCAAAGGTTATGCCTCACCTACAGTAGACACAGGATCTGACGAAAATGTTGACCTGATGGTCAAGATTGATTCAATTTAAGCAAGCAGGCCGGCCTATTAGCTCAATGGTAAAAATGTCAGCACTTGAGCAGGAACTTGAGTGTGGGAACAGCACAGAGCGTGGGAGCAGCACTTAAACCATAAGGTTCCCACACTAGCAGAGGTCACACACACGCACGCACGCACGCACGCACGCACGCACGCACGCACACACACACACACACACACACACACACACACACACACACACACACACACACACACACACACACACACACACACACACACACACACACACTGCTATAGGGCAAGGGCAAGGTTACATATATGCCTACTGTAGGCTACATGACTGCAGAAACCAAAGAACCTTCATGTTCAAGGCCAACAATGTAAAAACTCACCTTGTCTTGGTCATCTGATGATTAATGATTGCAGTAGGCTACATGGCGCCAGTAGGCTATAGCCTATATGACACACGCACGCGCACACACACACACACACACACACACACACACACACACACACACACACACACACACACACACACACACACACACACACACACACAGAGTTGGAGAGTTGGTAACCAATTGGACCCTTAGCCTATAGATCTTTAACTCTTGAGAGTTAAATTATTGTTAAACATCTGCATTAGTTAATTTACAAGAATTCGACAAAATTAGAGAATGTAGAAGAATTGTCTTTTTGATCAATGTTTGCCTATGGTACCACAATGTTTACAGTCAATAACTAATAACAACATATTCCAAGTCTTGGGTCTGAGTGAGAGGCTAAATCTCAATCAAAATGGTGGTCCGTGGCTCAAATAAAAAACAGTTTTTTTCCCCTGATGATATCTACTGCATACTGTAGGCTATCTATTCTACTGCATAGGCCTACTGTGTTTTATCTGTCAGACATTCAATGTTAAATGAGTTAAAGAAAAGGATCTCAATGTAAATAAGCCGCAAGGCTTACCTGAGTTTCCTTTTAGTTGACATTGTACCAGTGAACTGTACCTTTCCCTATGCAAATGAATACGTCAATCAATCATTCAAAACCTTGATATGAAAAAGGGTTGAAAACCACCACTGCTCTAGGGGGCAGCAGTGTATCTTAATGGGTCAATAAAATGTTGAGCTTCAATCCGGAAGCAGTTTCATTTTGACAAAGCTACTTCCTTAGCCCACTAGCAGGCATTCGAAGCATAGCAGCTCAATGTTGTTAAGAGAACTAAGAAGTCCTTCATTGTTATCTAACGATAAGCATACCGTTATTAGTGTACAGGCGCAGCATACTGTAGGTGGAGGATTATACCAGCAGGTATGTATGATAACTGACAAAACGCCATTATAACTACAGTCATGCATAACTAGTTTTAACTGTGGTGTCTGGCAAGGACAAGCATCACGCTAAAAGTAGACTGCTTAGGGGCAAGCAATCAGCATCGGCAATTTATTTGACTATGTACGTAAGACGTAAGTCTGAGCTTCATAATTTCTGTTTTGCAGGGACCATGTCGTTGTGGAGTCTTACCTTTAGACCAATGTTGACGTCACTTTTACAAGGCAAGTTTTCAGATTGTTGAAGTGCAAAGAAGAATGTGTATTTCCTCTCTCTGGTTCTGTTTGATTGGCACGACTCAAGGCTTGTGAAATTCAATCACAATTGCTTTTCAGTTTTCACATACATTTTGTCATAATGCTCAGCTCGTTTAAGTTGCATATTATTAGTTCAGCATCGCAAAACAATGTAGCAATAGGTATCATAAGTTATATATATTTATTATATGTATAGATCATGGAAAGATACAACTTCACTTCAACCATGAAATGTCTTATTATTTATTTATTTAAGTCTGTCTGGTGCACAGTGTGACTGTGAAGGGACAGGAAAAGGGGGTACTGAAGCCAAAACAGTTTGATAACTACTGCTTTAAATTATATTGGGGCTTCAAAAGCTCTTAACCACTTTTAACTTGGCATCCCTATTTTGAGTATGGCATTTATAGTTATAGGCTACATACTACTGGAACAATAGTTGTACGGACTCTGACCTCCACTACTTTCCCAGAGAGGGTGGCTTGTGGTGTCTTGCTGTAGCACCCTTTCTTGCTTTTTTTATTCTTGATTTATTTGCACTGACTATGGACACTTATTTTTGGCCCTGCACTATTGGGTTAGGGTTTGTTGGTTGAATTGAGTAGACTACTATTGCTGTGTTGATATGGCGGTGAGATACTTATGTTGCACTGACTAGCAACTAGCATTGAGCTGTTATGTACACATTTGTTTGGCACTGCTTTGTTAAGTTGTGCTTTGAGTATTGCTTTTTTTGTGTGTGATGTGACACTTAGGAGCGTTTAATGTTTCTTGGACAATTTATATATCTATATATATATATATATATATATATATATATATATATATATATATATATACACATTTTTTTTCTTCTTTGTGACGGCTTTTTCGACACTTTATGTTTATATTCTGTACCTTGCTTTTTTTGACTGTACACAACAGTACTCTTTTTCTTTTTCTTACTTCTTTGTAACTTGTAACCTCAAACTGTGCTGCCTCTGGGCAACTGATTTTCCCCCATGGGATAATAAAGGTATCTATCCATCCATCCATCCATCCTCAAAGCCACCTGAGCAGCCATCAGCTGTGTGAAGCTATAAAAGCTATATTTCTTTCAAATGTTATACTTATGTGTTGTACATCTCCACAGTGTCCCAGTCTTCCTCCACATGGACAGGACCATGCCTGACTAGGACAATGGCGACTCTGAACCAGATGCACCGTCAAGGGAAACCCAAAACGCCGCCTAATCCTGTCGGCGCTACATTCGGTCGTCCTCAACTGAAGGCAGTGGTTCTGAAGACCATGATCCGTAAACCCAAGAAACCAAACTCGGCTAATCGGAAATGCGCCCGAGTTCGTCTCTCTAACGGGAAGGAAGCGGTGGTCTTCATTCCTGGGGAGGGACACAACCTACAGGAGCACAACGTGGTGCTGGTGGAGGGTGGCAGGACACAGGACCTTCCAGGTGTCAAACTGACTGTGGTCAGAGGCAAATATGACTGTGGTCACGTAGTGAAGAAAAAACAATAGTCTCTGAATGTGGTGGGTGTATGATGGGACTATTATTTAACACAACGATGATGAACATTTTATGGCATTAGTGTTTGCCAAAAACAAAGTTGATTTCTTCTTTCTGTGTAAACAAAACTATTATGTCTGCGTAAAATATTGACTATTTTAAGGGCTGAGAGGTGAATAAATGTCTGTTCCCCCCCACCCCTCATTGCAGTCTCTTAAATCTGGAGTAATCCAGAACTTAGTTGAACTAATAAACATAAGCATGGTAACAGCATGGCTCCATTGTGGATCTCGAAATCCATGTGGCCAACCTGTGATGTCAGTCGTGTGATACTGTATGACTTTTTGGCTAAGGTTTCAGCCCGATCAGAGCCCTGTTGACTTACGTTATATTTTCTGTTATTATTTTCTGTTATGTGCCGAACCCGTTGCACTTAACCTACTTATGACATCCATGTGTGGATTTGTTCCCATGTTTTTGTCTGGGCTTAGGCTTGTCTTTCTTCTTGACCACAATGTTAAAAGGTTGTTTTTGGTTTGGTGTCTACCTGGTATCCTATAGTTTCAATGTACAGATTATTAGTTTGATAGTATATCGTTTTTAGAGTAGACTGATTCTAGATTGGTTTAACCGTGGTCCTAGAGTTTACTGAGCCGCTACACTGTCTCTCTGCGTTCGATGTACCCTAATGCGTTATTGTAATTCGCTCTGGTTAAGAGTGTCTGCTAAATGCCTGTATAATTTCCAGTAGGTGACATACCAGTTTTTCCATACCATCGTTTGATTTGTCTCAGCAGCAGATTTGAACAGGAAACAAATTACACCTTTATGTGTGTTTACATAAACACAATTTTAGCCCCTATTGGTAATAAATGTATGTTTGCTTCACCCCAATATGAACATTATTTTTGTCTCAACACACAACTAATTATTAATTATTTCTCTTCTCTTCAGTCTGTAGAGACTGTAGTGTTGGTGTCTTATGTCATACCCCACATTAACTTGTATTTAACTGCCGACCCCATATGACAATATTTTGTGCCAGGGAGGAACCCCCATACGAGGTTTATGTTAATATTTTTAAGAAATATTCCAAATGTTTATATATTTTATTTTATTTGATACAGTGACCCAACAACAAGTACACTGTCATACAGAGACCTTGAAATGTAAACGTTTGAGAAACACTGCACTAGTTTATGTATGGGCAGTAGCTTAACCCCAACAGTGGGAGGCAGTATATCAACGGTTTGCTAGATACACAAGCTGCCGGAGACAGAAGAAGAATGCACTAGTCGGTGCAGTTGAGACAGAAGAAGAGTGCAGTTCTGTTGGAGGTGAGTTTCGAACAGACGAAATAAAATGCAAATATATGCAGATTTGTTCAAACATTATACTTTTACCGTATCATTTTCATGCTAAACTGTTGCGTTTGAGGCTGGTCGGTGTGGACACGCACGCCAGTTCTATTTGCTAGCTCGGGCGACGAGTCACGACGAGGCCTCAGTCATAAACGGTAGACTGTTGAGTTGTGTCAATCTGAACGAGCTCATTTCTCATAGCAAATTAGCATAGCTAATTGTGCACCTACTAGTGCACCAGTACTAGTACATGCACGATTAGTTCTACTACATATTCAAGCGGTAACAGGTCAAGTGGGCACCAAAACCAACTGGGCACTATGTGGGCACCAGAACAACTGGGCACTATAGTAACGTGAGTGAACCTGGACAACTGGGCACTAAAGGGACGTGTGGGCACTTGGACATGTGGGACACAACTGAATGTCAAGGTAACAACTATATTACAGTGTAATATAATGGATGTATGGATCATGTAGTGCACAATGTCACTAGCACAAAACTATAGTGACATTGTGCATTACATCCATGAATGCAAGTCAGGTGCCAGGTGGGCACTTGGGACATCATATTACACTGTAATAGGCCTAGATGTGACCTCCAAATATTGTCAAGATGGTAAATGGAAGAGTGGGTGCCACAATATTAAATTGGCTATTTCTATTTATTTTTTAAACAAAGAATCAACATGCACGTTTAGTAACATAATGTAAAATAGGCCTATACATCATTTGAACATGCTTGAACATTTGAAATTTAAGACCTATTTGCTACATATTGTTACAAAACCTGTGGGCACCTGTGGGCTATGATTGACATTAACAACAAGTTGAAGATTACAATTTGGGTCTACACTACACTGTGATGTACTGTGATTTTCAAATCATATACTTAAAAATATTCCAAATTCACATTTTTGGAATAAATAGACAATTTAACAACGACATACCTACAATGTTTAGGTGCTCACTCTCGAAGAAATCTTCAATAGTTGCTCTGCTGCACACATTTGAAAAAAAAGGATCCACAAGCTCCCAACGCATCGCACCGTGTCTGTGTGTGAGAGAGACTCACATGCCTGCGTTATGCCTGCTTATGCATTTTTTCTCTCTGATAGAATTGATAAGAAAAAAAACATACCCTGTCTGCCCCATATTCTATAATTAAGTGATGATCAAGTAAGAAGAGAGTTCTGTTGGCTGGTTTAACAGCAACAAAGAAAATCCTAGTAATGAGATGGAAACCACCTCATAATCTCAATATCTATCGTTGGAAGTTGTATCGAGATTAGAGGCGCAATTCAGACACAAAACCGGAACAATTTTCCTAGTGTGAGCCCAGCTTAAAGATACATTTGAATTCAAGATTATTGTCATGTATTTAGAAGTGTAAAATGATGTCTGGTATTCCATTCTCCTGTTTTTCATGAAGCCTAGTACTGATAAATCAACTGCAGATCCGTCCGTGCCGGAGGTCCTTGTTCTGTCATCAAAGAAACCCAGTTGAGAAAATGGAGGAAGGAGAAACAGATCATGAAGACACATTCAGAGAGGAGGAAGATACAGATGAGAGTATGGAAGACGGTCAACAACTTATTGATAAAGGTGAAGTCTAAAAAAACATTCATTACTGTTAAGATTTTGTGCTCTCTGCCGGAAACCCCTCTTTCGCATCGATTGTTCATTGCTCATTGTAAAATAAATCAATTTTATGAGTTAATTTCATTAAGTGTCCAGCGAAGCTTGGCCGATGTGCCAAGTACATACATACAGACAAAGACCGATGTAGGAGCGTCTTATTAACGATGCGAGTTTGTTTCTTTACAGGTGAGGATATTTCTGACACTGAGAATCCTTGTCCGTCAGCAGAAGGTGATTTGAAGCAAGACAACTGCAAGATGAAAGGTCCTCACCATTGCTCAGTTTGTGGGAAATCATTCACTACAGCTTCCCACGTGGAGCGCCACATTCGGGCAACACACGCAGGGGAAAGACCGCACAGCTGTTCGTTATGCGGCAAGCGATTCAAGCAGAAAGAAGCTTTGGTCGTCCACCAAAGAGTGCACACCGGGGAGAGACCGTACTCCTGCTCTGAGTGTGGAGTGAGTTATACACAGCTTGCCTGTCTGAAGACACACCAGCTACTGAGACATAGCTCAGAGAGACCGTTCCATTGCTCTGTGTGCCAGAGAGGCTTCGTACGGAGGCGGTATTTGTTAGAACATGAAAGGACACACACAGGAGAAAGACCCTACCAATGCCCTTCGTGTCCCAAGCGCTTTGCTACAAGTGCAGGGCTGAGCCATCACCAAAAATCTCACACAAAGGAAAACGTCCACTCCTGCTCACTGTGTGACAAGGTTTTCAACTCACCGAGAACTTTGAAAGATCATTTGAGAAAGCACACTGGACAGCCAGGACCCCACCCCTGCCCTCTATGCGGGAGGAGCTTCAATCGCCCGGGCTTGCTGAAGAAACACATGTGTATAGCACACGCAGGAGATGGAGATATGTTGAATGCTGAAGACGACCCTAGCAAGGTGAGACAATGGTACATGGATCATTCATCAGTCAGTTCTTGTGCTCTTTTTCATGGGTTTAAACACTGACTGAAACGATGGGAAGATTGTTTCTTAGTTGCCATAACGGTAGAGTTTACAGATATTTGTCTACTTATCAAGTAAGGCTTCAGAAAGCACAACATAATCCACAAAAGGGAAGGATTTACAATCACCACAGTCACTCTCTCAATGAACGCTGATAAAGTGTGTGTGTGCAGATACAGTATATATATATATATATATATATATATATATATATATATATATATATATATATATATATATATATATATATATATATATATATATATATATATATAATTTATAATTTATAATTTATAATTATATATATATCAAATGGTGCATTGTCTTTTTTTCCCAGGATGCAGCAGATGACCAATTCAACACCTCTGATACCTCAGCACCCAAATCTTCTGTCAGCGGTTTGATGAATTCTTATGGTGAGGAAGTGAACTAGAAGCCTGTTATAATCACTGAATGGCAGCAAATTAGGATTGATCGAATACATCCGCAAGGTTTTGGGCTGAGTCTGCTGGAAACCTATCTTTCGCATTGTTCATTCTTTCCTCATTTTACAAAAGACCAACGTGTCTTATTAATATTAACAATGTCAGTGTATTTCCTACAGGTGAGGGTGTTGTATCTGACACTGACAATCCTTGTCCATCCGCAGGTGATTTGAAGCAAGACAACTACCAGATGAAACGTCACCATTGCTCAATTTGTGGGAAGTCATTCACTTCGACTTCCCATGTGGAGCGCCACATTCGGGCAACACATGCGGGGGAGAGACCGCACAGCTGTCCATTCTGTGGCAAGAGATTCAAGCAGAAAGAAGCTTTGGTCGTCCACAAAAGAGTGCATACAGGAGAGCGACCTTACTCGTGCTCTGAGTGTGGAGTGAGTTATACACAGACTGCCTGTCTGAAGAGGCACCAGCTACTGAGACATAGCTCAGAGAGACCGTTCCACTGCTCTGTGTGCGGGAGAGGCTTCATACGGAGACGGCATTTTTTAGAACACGAAAGGACACACACAGGAGAAAGACCCTACCAATGCCCTTCGTGTCCCAAACGCTTTGCTACAAGTTCAGGGCTGCATGATCACCAGAAAACTCACACAAAGGAAGACACCCGCTCCTGCTCAGTGTGTGGCAAGGTTTTCACCTCATCGAAAACTTTGAAAGATCATTTGAGAAAGCACACAGACCAGCCAAGAGCCCACCCTTGCCCTCTGTGCTGGAGGAGCTTCAATCGTCCGGGCTTGCTGAAGAAACACATGTGTATAGCACACACAGGACATGGAGATGAGATGACGTTGAATCCTGAAGACGACACTAGCAAGGTGAGATATGGATCGTTCATCAGTCAGACCTTGTGCTCTTCACCATTGGTTACACTGGAACGATGGGTAGATTGTTTCTTTCTTTCCATAACTGTAGAGTCTACTGATATTTGTCTAGACATCAACGGTTTCAGAAAGCAGAAAACAAGCACCACAGAGACGCGCTCTCAATGAACAGTTATACATTGTGTGTGTAGATATATTCTGTATACTGAGTGTGTGATACAGTATTAATATCATTTACAGTATATATATCAAATGGTGCATTGTCCTTTTTTCCCAGGATGCAGCAGATGACCAATTCAACACCTCTGATACCTCAGCACCCAAATCTGGTAACCATGGTGACTCAAACAGGGCAAAAGGTTCCGTTTTGGATGAGGATATCAAAACGGAGAATGAGGAGTGTTCTGTCAGCGGTTTGATTCATTCATATGGTGAGGAAGATAACTGGAAGCCTGTTATAATTGTTAGGTGGCAGAAAATTAGGATTGATCAAAAGTGTTCATAAGATTTTGGGCTGAGTATGCTGGGCTGAGTCTGCTGGAATCTTTTGCATTGGTAACTTTTTCCTCATTTAACAAAAGACCGATATGTGTCTTACTAACAATGTCAGTTTGTTTCTTGCAGGAGTGGGGATTATTTATGACACTGAGAATCCTTGTCCATCTGTGGAAGACGATTTGAAGCAGGAGAACTGCAACATAAAAGGTCCTCACCATTGTCCAGTTTGTGGGAAATCATTCACTAAACGTTCGAATGTGGCACGCCACATGGTACAACATTCGGGTTACAAACCGTACAGCTGCCCGTACTGTAGCAAGCGATTCAACCAGAAATCAAGCCTGGTCGTCCATCAAAGAGTGCACACCGGGGAGAAACCTTACTCGTGCTCCGAGTGTGGCGTGAGTTATGCACAGCTAGGCTGTCTGAAGAGGCACCAGTTGCTGAAACATTCCTCAGAGAGACCGTACCAGTGCTCTGTATGCAGGAGAGGCTTCATCCGAAGACAGCAGCTAATACAACACGAAAGGACACACACAGGAGAAAGACCCTACCACTGCCCTGCATGTCCCAAACGCTTTGCTTCAGCGAAAGGACTGAAGGAGCACCAGAAATCTCACTCAGGAGAAAACCTCCACTCCTGCGCACTGTGTGACAAGGTTTTCACCTCATTAGCATCTTTGGAAGATCATTTGAGAAAGCACACAGGACAGCCAGAACCCCACCCTTGCCCTCTATGCTGGAGGAGCTTCAATCGTCCGGGCTTGCTGAAGAAACACATGTGGACACACAAAGGAGATGGACAGACGTTGAACCCTGAAGACAACTCTAGTAAGGTGAGGCATGGATCCTTCATTCTGTCAGTCCTTGTGCTCTTCATCATGGATTTTAACACAACAAATGGAAGATTCTGTCTTTGTTGCCATAACTGTTAGAGTTTACCGATATTTGTCTACACATCAGTGATAAAGAATCAGACTTTTCATTGTCTATTGTATTTAGTATGTGTGCTGTACTATAAACAGTAGTTGCCTTTACAGAAAAATGTTTTCTATATTAGTTGTCCAAATGAAAGACAATATGGTATCTTCATCTTTAAAGGAAACACCTGAGGAACTGGAGCCGCACAATCTCCTCCTGGGCGGGCTGCAGCATGTGTGTGAGATCTGTGAGCGTGGTTTCACCACTAAATCCAGCCTGCAGGAACACGTGATGATGACCCATACGGGACGGTACCAGTGTGATGTGTGCAATGGAAGATTCTCCACCAAGAAAGCTTTCAAAAAGCACCAAACAATCCACAAAAAAGAAGGATTCACCATCGAGTCACTCTCTATGAATGGACAGGACCAGGTGAATTTACACATTTTTGCCATGAATATAAAATATTAGTTTGACTAAATTTCCCTTTTCCTCATATTTGTATGATGGTAGGGTAATTTTGGCTTTAGTTTTGGCTTTAAGGATTACGCTCAGAGCGTGATGTATAAACAATTCAAAAATGCGTTGGGTGAATATGTGACATCAGACTATATTTGAAGATGTCCCATTCATACAGGTTGATGCTTCTCGGTGTGAAGCGAGAAGCATCCATTTTGTAATTCTGTCAATTCCCAAGTCCTCTCATACTGTAGTCCTTAGTCGGTGCTGACCTCTACTTGTTGGTTTGTTAGTGAGGTTTTAGGCAACCACCTGTCACATACAGTACGAAACATGTGATGCCCCTTTCCCTTCAGTCAGCTTCTATCCTATATTGAAATTGGCTAATGGAAGGTCTAGTGGGCAAGGAATTTCATGAAGAAATTGTGCATTGTCTTATTTTTATTCAGGATGCAGATGGCCAATTCAACACCTCTGAGTCCTTCACCTCAGCGCCCAAATTTGGTTCCATTTTGGATGAGGATATCAAAACGGAGAACGAGGAGTGTGATGTCAGCGGTTTGATTAATTCAGATGGGGAGGAAGAGAGCTGGAAGCCTGCTATAATTGGTAAGTGGCAGAAAATTAGGACTAGGAGTGATTATCAGTCACATATTCAAACTATCAGTAGTGGTATTTGTCATCCATCATAACATTAAGTAATTTTAAGTATTTGGGAATAATAATAGATAATAAACTCACCTTCCAGACCAATGCAGATAGCATTTACAAGAAGGCTTTATTTTCTCAGGCTGAGAAGTTTTAATGCCTGTAAACACACCATGACCATGTTCTTTAGGTCACTTACTGAGAGCGTTCTCACTTTTAATATCGTCTCCTGGTATGGGAACCTCTCAGTTAGAGATAGGAACAAGCTCACCCAGGTAGTTAATCAGGCAAGTAAGATCATTGGAAACAAACAATTGCAACTTCAGGATATATACAGTACAACCGTACCATAACCAAAAAGATAACGACTCTACACACCCTTTTCGCCCCTCATTTGAGCTGTTACCATCGGGCAGGAGGCTTAGAGTACCACTAGCAAAGAAGAAGGTCTATAAGTCATCATATACTGACTGACTGCCTATGTGCCAAAGACAAATTTCCATTTTATGCAAAATTTGATGGACAATACATTTTTCTTATCTTATCTGCTTTACCGTCTTGCCACTTTCCTCAGACCAAAGTTTCTGCCCGGAGATCCAGGAAGGCAACAATGGCAAACCAAAGACCTGCTGTCCAGTGTGCGGCAAAGACTGTCATAAGGCCTCGGCGCTGGTGAAACACCTGAGGATCCACTCAGGAGAGCGTCCCTACCAGTGTCCTACCTGTGGGAAAAGCTTCACCCAGCAGGTCCACATGACTGAGCACCAGAGGATCCACACAGGGGAGAAGCCTTACACCTGCACGCTCTGTGAGAAGAGCTTCAGCTTCTCCAGCGCCCTGCGGCGACACCAGCGCCTTGTAAGGGCTTTAATTATTGCTTTGTTTCTAAGTTTTATCAGTGTTTCATTGATGTGACGACACACACACTTGCTGTCAAATATAGGTCAAATTACCTACTGTAACATGCATTGTATTGTTTTGCTATTACACAGTGAGAGCTCCTCTATGGCCTACACTCTGCAAAGTACCTTTCCACTAGGGGGCAGCAGTGTATTTTAATAGGTTAAAACTTGGGCTTCATCTTGTTGATTTAACATTTTTACAAACATGATACCAACCATTGTCTTGAATTAGTAATAAATAATAATAGATGGAGTTAACTGTATGGGTTGTTTGTATACAGCAACAATGCCATACCCAGATGTCATTACATGTTAGAAATGGATTTGGATCTAGCCACGATAAGCACGATTAGTTGAGATTATACCTACAAGAGCTTCAAACAAGTTAAGCTATTGTTTCGACATGCAACCAGGATCGATAATAAATGAACACTGTACAATGATGTACGGTATGTCAAATTGTAACGAGCAGTTTGAGCTTCATAATTATTTTTTGTTTTGTTTGTTTTGCAGGGACGATGTCATAGGATTTCAGACAAATAATGACGTCACTTTTGCAAGGCAAGTTTTCAGTTTGTTAAAGTACATTGCATTGACTCCTAAGTATGATGAGATTGAAATTATTTTTCTATTTGAAATGAAGCAATGTGTCCACATCTCAAAGTACGCGTCTTTGGTTCTGTTTAAATGGCAAATCTCACAGAACCAACTCTACTTAAAATTCAATTATACTTGCTGTGATTCATTTTCACAAGTGTTACATTTTTCATTGGCTGATTGTCATTTTAGTGTACAATTACTGTATGTATTGCAGAACACTTAGAGATAATCCATATGATCAACCATTTCGTTGTCGTTGGGCGATAAAAACGCACATACGTCTGTGTGTGTGGTTTACAAATCTTGAATAAATGAAAAGTATTAAAAAAGTGCCTCTGACTCCAACTCCATTGGATGCTCTGTCGGTCTAACCACCTAACTCCAACCTTGAAGATTGTCCATCATTGATTATAACATGGACAAATAATATTTTATTTTGATATTTCCTGTCTCTAAGTAATCAGTACAGGAATACAAATATTTTGTGAAAAAATGCTTGGAATAATATTGAACAGAAAAGATAAGAACCATGCGTTTCCTTTGAGTCATTACATATTCTTATTAATGTATGCTAATGAACCATAATACACATGCCAAATGGATACACAGCAAATGTCCTTACACCTGAGTGAGATAAAATATTCACTCACTTACTGTACCACAAAAACACCAATGTTGTATGACCTCTACTCGTTATTTATACAGATTTATTCAAATATACAAATGATCTGATTTAATATGCTCGATAAAAATTGTACATCGCTCAAATGGATCAACAGAGAAAAATTTGGTACAACCTCGAATTGTTATAGGATTTGCACTGTCTAGACAGATCCTTATGTGATTTTTCCTGTAGAATCCATTTCTGCAATGCAAACTTTTGTATATTTGGCGCTCATCAAAGCCACCTGAGCAGCCATCAGCTGGGTGAAGCTATAAAAGCAATATCCTCTTCCTCTCCCCGGGCAGTGGGTACCCAGAAAATACTCCTTTTGTAGTTGACAAAGGTTATTCTTCTTTCTAATTTTATACGTATGTGTTGTACATCTCTGCAGTGTCCCAGTCTTTCTCCACATGGACTCTGAACCAGATGCACCGTCAGGTGAAACCCAAAACACCACCTAAACCTGTCGGTTCTACTGTACGGTCATCCTCAACTCAAGGCAGTGGTTCTGAAGACCGTGATCTGGAAACCCAAGAAACCAAACTTAGCTAATTAAGAAATGCGTCCGAGTTCGTCTTAACGGGAAGGAAGCGGTGGTCTTCATTCCTGGGGAGGGACACAACGTGGTGCTGGTGGAGGGTGGCAGGACACAGGATCTTCCAGGTGTCAAACTGACTGTAAATGACTGGTCATGTAGTGAAGAAAAAACAATAGTCTCCTAATACTGAATGTGGCTATTATTTAATACAATGATGATGCACATTTATGGCATTGGTGTTTGCCCAAAAAGTTGTTAATTTCTTTCTGTATAAACAAAACTTTTGTCTGCATAATGATGACTATTTCTTTTAACCCATTTAGGACTTATATTAAGCCGATTAAAAAACGCCTTCTAAATCCGTTTTCTTTTTAAACTGATACTGTATGACTCCCAATCTTGGGCAAGGTTTCTGTCTGATCAGAGCCCTGTTGACTTCCATTATAAAAAGTGTAATAAAAAATACATTTTGTAATACATACAATTGTTAAATATGTGGTTTGTTGTCTGTCTATTGAACAGATTATTTTGATAGTATATCGTTTTTAGCTTAGATTGATTCTAGGTTCTTGGTTTACCTGTGGTCCTAGTTTACTGAGGCACTACACTGTCTCTGCATTTAATGTTTACTTTGATTATTATTATATGTCGCTCTGGTTAAGAGTGCTAAATGCCTGAATTATACATATAATTGTAACTGTAGTCACAGGTTTCCAGAAGTTAGGATACCAGTTTCCTATTCTAGTTCAGTGTCAAATACCTTCCTTTGATTGGCTCAGCAGCAGTGTTAATTCCCGTCATTCAGTCGTTACTCAATCATTGGGTATGAGGTGGTAACATGAGACTCAGGTTCTGTTCTGAGAATACCAAACCGGTTTGATATATTCTCGCAAGTCACAAGTCAAATCTTTAGAGGCATCTCACATCTAAGACTAAAACTAAATGTGTGTTATTCAAAAGACTAAGACAAATCAGAATTTGCTGTAAAAATTAACACTGCTCGGCATCAGATTTGAACAAGAAAAACAAATTACACCTTCATGTGTTTAATGTTCAATCATCATAAAAACGGGGGGATAAAATGTATGTTCTTCACCAATATGAACCAATCAATTTTTTGTGTCAACACATAACTATTGTTTATTTATTTTCTCCCCCAAGGGCCCCCAAATTCATAACTTTGGTCGTGGACCGGCCATAGCCGAGTGGTTAGTGAGCTCCCCTGGGGAACCAGAGATGAGGGGTTGTCGCAGGTACGATTCCAGGCCAGCAATGTGTCGAAGTGTCCCTGAGCAAGACACCTAACCCCTAATTGCTCCCCCCTTTGTGGGCAGCACTCAGCTGGGTTAAGCTGAAACTGAAGTTCCTACCTGGGATAAACTAGGTATGTAAAAAAAAATATATATATATTTGGTGCTACGCAGGGTCTTGTGACGGGAATTAAGTCAGGCACTTCCTCAAAGGCAGTCGTTCCCATAGATATCTATGTTGTTCCTGCATTCGAACGACTGGATCAACTTGTTTGTGTGCCAATGTACTTTTTGAACCAATCACAAGTTAACACAGGTTTCATTCACGGTGAATGCAAACAGATCTGTAAACAGATCTTCAACGTAATTTCCTTGTGTTGTACTGCTGCCAAGTTTCAGTCTCACCCAGAGTGTCTGAAGTGTGTGTGAACCATTTGCAGTGACAACATACTGGGGACAGTGGGGAGTATTGACTAGTGTGCAGAGAGACAGAGACAGAGAGAAGGTGAGATATGTGTTTGACTTGAAAGAGAACACAGTGAAACCATTATTATTATATTTCAAAATTTTAAACAAAATTCAAACCGTACAGGAAGGGAAACATTTTATTTTATTTGTGGGTTTAAATGTGCCTTTTCAATTGGGTCTAAACTCTTACAATTACAACTGCTGCATTTACAATGTTTTCATTCATCAGACCAGAGTGAATGACCATAAGGACAAGATCACAGCAGCAACATGGATCCTAGTCAACCAACTACAGGGTAAGTGATCAAATGAATAAAGTACTGTTTCTCAAACACCTTTGTTAAACCAGAGACGAGATGCCCACACGATGATCTCTGTATCTGTCATTCCTTGTCCCTTTTATGGAGATCCTTGATTGATGTCTTCATCAGTATAGAGATGCTGTATGGCATACATGGGCAACTGGCGGCCCGGGGGCCACATGCGGCCCCAACCTTCACTTAATGCGGCCCTCGGGTTGATATTAGAGTACTGATATATTATTGATTTCAGCTGTTCCAATTCAAAACATGGAAAACTTAACCGCTTCAATTACTTCCGTTTATATCAGTAGCTAAATGACTAGTATTAAAATGTTATATTTGTTATGTCCAATGTATTTGTAACAAGAATATATAAATGCATTTGAAATTAAAACAAAAATAAGTTACTTTCCAGGATTCCAATTCAAAAATAGCAAAAATAGCACATCTACAAGCTCAAAATGCGTTGCGCTTCGACGCGTTTTGAGCTTGTAGATCGGCTATTTTTGCTATGTATATGCATTGTGGCCCTCTGGAGTGAGTGTCAAAATGTAGAGGTCTTCTCCGTCATCAAAGTTGCCCACCCCTGCTGTATGGGCATGTGACGGGGTTATGTCTTAGTCATAGAGACGGGCAGCGGTGGTCCTCGCCCATTAGCCAACTTTAATATAGGATGTATCAACAATATCTTGTAATAGAATAGATACTGTTTCTTTACTTTTGAACTACACTGGTACAGGGGCTGCACCGTGACTCAGCGTGTCATGTAGGCCTATGCCTTGATGTGTTGCAAATGTATGTATACCTTGATGTGTTACAAATGTTTGGATATATGTTTTGAATACATGGCTGCTGTGTCGTAAGACAAATTTCAGTGTGAACTGACAATAAAGTACTATATCATATCATATCATATTTTTGGTGCTTGACACTGGCACACTGTATAAATCTGTCTTAAAAATGTACTTATTTTCTATCAGTTACACACCCCATGAATTCTTGCATTCATGAACACTTTTTGAAGCGGTGAAAGCCGCTTCCAAGGAGTGGCTTTGTCTGTCCCGTACATGTTTTTTTGAGGATTCCCATAGATTCTCAAGGAGTGGCTTTGTCAGTCCCGTACATGTTTTTTTTGAGGATTCCCATAGATTCTCAAGGAGTGGCTTTGTCTGTCCCGTACATGCAGAATTGAGGATTGGTCAAGCTTCACATGACAATTTGGCCCTCCAGACAAAATCATTCATTCATTCAGAATTCATAAAAATATAGAACTAAAGCACATAGAAAGTATAGATCTAGAACACAGATTTCATAGCTCTAGAACACATAGAATAAAAATTCACCGCTTCACTTCGAAACTGAGGTTTGATTTTTTAGTTTTTGTCGCATTCCTGAGCCAATAAGTTGTTGACAGTGTCGTCATTCAATAGGAGACTCAGGAGAATTAATGACAAAAACAAAAAAAGTCCAAAACGTCAAGGCTTCATGGGGTATAATTGATAGAAAATAGGTATTTTTTCGGGTGAACTACTCTTTTAAGATAATGAATGTTAAATATTAATTAAGATAATTAATGTTAAATATTAATTAAAAATGTATTAAAAATCTAAGTCAGGAGACCTTGCATCAATCTAGTTATGTAACTGCATTCCTTTAATTCCTGTCATGCTCTTCATGGAAGATATCTATGTCGTTCCTGCATTCGAACGACTGGATCAACTCGTTTGTGTAGCAATGTACTTTTTGAATCAATAACAACACAGGTTTCATTGGATTTCATGGAAGACTGAAGCAACCTTGTAACGAAAAACGAGTTTAGCTGGTAGAATTCTGTCCTCAAGTAACGTGTCCTCTGAAAAGCCAACAATAATGGCTTGTTTGCGGCTGTGACCGTGGGACAAATCACCCTTATTCAATGCAGTCAATGATAGCCATTATGAATTAAATCTGAGAAACTGACTGATATGATTTGATCACAAGACCTGAGAGGTAATGTGTGAGTTTTGAGTTTTGGACAGGATTTATCTGCACAGTAAAGATATGACAAATACGTACAGTATATACAGCAATGACTGACTATGACCATAATCGAAATAAATTACTTAATGTGGACAAAAGAGACCATGTATTTAATTTTATATTTTCAAAATCTTAGGTTGTGCCATGTCTTGGCCATCTGGCCAGTGATGTATACCGGACCAGTTACCCATATACTGTATGGAGACCCCTGGTATCCATATATGGAGATACATGTACTGTATATGGAGATATGCTGTGAGAGCCCAAACGTGCTTACTCAGTTATTCGTTATGTGAAAGTCCTATGATGACTATGACATCTGACATCATGCCCTTTTATGCCCATACATGGAGATCCCTGTCTGAACCAGCCACACAGATATATAGTTATAGTATATAGTTACCTATATTATCCCGCGGGGGAAATTCAGATATCGCAGCCCAACCCAGCTGCTTTTTTTTTTATCAGCTTTAACCCAGCTGAACTCAACCCAGTGATGCCCACAAGGAGCGCAAGGGGGAAGGGGAGCAGTGATAGCTGGAGCGGGGAATCGTACCTGCGGCCTCTGGGGCCTCCAGAGTCCTAGGTGTGGACACTAACCACTCAGCTATCACTGCTGATATGGGCTGTCTTCCTCTATATATGGGCATTCCCATATGAAGTCATGTTAGATATGGGCTTAATATTGATGACATCAGGGAACTCCATATATGGACATAAAAGGGATTATGTTAGTGTGACATCACAGTGAAGCCAGAGCATGATATCAGATCGGCAAAACCATGACCATAAAAAAGTGTACACGTCCAGACGGACGGAGTCAGCATGTGCTGTTTCACATACTAAACTGCGGCCGAATGATTGACCATTATGATGATTATGCACCATGATTGTGAAATCTCTAATAATTGTGATCAGGTGATTATGTAATAATTTTAACAGGCCTATGGAACTGTGTGTGAGAAGGCGAATGCACACACACACACACACACACACACACACACACACACACACACACACACACATGCTCCCTCGCACGCTTTCATATTAGTTGATGAATAAATGTAATGTTTCATATTGGTTGCCATGGTGTCAGGGTTGATCAGCAGAGAGCAGATTCTCCTGGACCCAGCTGTGTCTCCATGAAGAGTGATCAGTCTATGGGTCATCCTTATACCTTCAAAGATGGACACCACTCTACTGATCAGAGGTCAGACTCAGAATGTAAAATTATCAGACAACAACACATGGTTTAGACCAGGGGTGGGCAATTATTTTTTTCATGGGGCCACATGAACAACAAAAAATATTGTGGAGGGCAGGGCCAAAAGGCAGTGCTCCCTGCAAACTAAACACACAGCTTTACCTCCGACTTCAGTAAATAAATATTATCTTTTGTTGAAAACCTGGCATTCGGCATCGACTTTTCTATTTTTAGCATTTTTCTATGAAACAGCACATGCTGACTCCGTCCGTCTGGACGTGTACACTTTTTTACGAAGTCCTGTTAGATATGGGCTTAATATTGATGACATCAGGGAACTCCATATATGGACATGAAAGGGATTCTGTTAGTGTGACATCACAGTGAAGCCAGAGCGTGATGTAAGAGCAGCAAACCCATTCTGAGTGGTTCCCCTGACGTCACAGTGATGTCAGAGCATGATGTCAGAGCGGCATACCCATAGACCGTAAAAAGGTGTACACGTCCAGACGGACAGAGTCAGCATGTGCTGTTTCACATACTAAACTGCGACCTTCGGTCGCAATGATGATTGACCATTATGATGATTATGCACCATGATTGTGAAATCCCTAATAATTGCGATCAGGTGATTATGTAATAATTTTAACAGGCCTATGGAACTGTGTGTGAGAAGGCAAATGCACACACACATGCTCCCTCGCACGCACACATGTTTCATATTAGTTGATGAATAAATGTAATGTTTCATATTGGTTGCCATGGTGTCAGGGTTGATCAGCAGAGAGCAGATTCTCCTGGACCCAGCTGTGTCTCCATGAAGAGTGATCAGTCTATGGGTCATCCTTATACCTTCAAAGATGGACACCACTCTACTGATCAGAGGTCAGAATGTAAAACTATCAGACAACAACACATAGTTTAGACTCAGTAGAGGCCACTTTGTCTTAAAACACTATAGAGCCATGGATTATAGGGTTTAAGCCAGTGGTTCCAAAGGGGGTTATGAGGCCTTGTCTGTTTGGAGGCTTAATAGTCAGTTATTATGAGTCATAATACAATAACGTTTCATAATAAAGTCAGCAATATCTATAATAACTAGCTCCTCTGATCGCCAATCTCCGCCATGCATGGGTTGCCTACCAAGGCCCTGCAAACTTTGGAAAGCGGCCATAGCCAATTGGAATGGATTCTGAAAAATCTGACTGATACAGTACTGTATGTCTTGATCACAAGACCCCAGAGACAATGTGTACCAATTTCTCTTTGAAAACTATGGAACCGTCTCACACACAAGCACGCACGCGCGCGCGCACACACACACACACACACACACACACACACACACACACACACACACACACACACACACACACACACACACACACACACACACACAAATATAAGTAATTTAATATATATATTTGTAGCAACTAGTGTGACTTGTTTCATATTGGTTGCCATGGTGTCAGGGTTGATCAGCAGAGAGCAGATTCTCCTGGACCCAGCTGTGTTTCCATGAAGAGTGATCAGTCTATGGGTCATCCTTATACCTTCAAAGATGGGCACCACTCTACTGATCAGAGGTCAGAATGTAAAACTACTGTATTACCAGTAAGACGCCCTAATCAGGAGATAAGCAACCGTCAGTTCGCATGTATGCACAAATTCACTCTTTGTCAAGTCCCACCCCCTGTCGCTTTGTTACTAAGTGGGACAAAAATGTCTTCCCTCCATCCACTCCCATTGTAAAAATTAGATTTTTCATAGCCTCATATTGCTATTTAAAAAACAAAAAGAAAAGATAGGAGCAACAAATACAGTTACATTGAAAAACTGGGTATTTCCCCCGAAAATACATGTTTTTCTTAGTTAAAAATAAAAATAAAAAAGTCCAGGCAGAGGGCAGAGAGAGAGAGAGCAGCTGCTAGGCTGACTTGCCCTGACCAGGAAATTGAGGAAGTATAGCCTCGCCCTCAACATAAAATGTATTTTAATTGTAATTCTGCCCATTTCAAATATATGTAACCAATCGAATATCTTAGTTACATCGATATCGTTCATGTGAACTAGTTTGTTGAAGCTTATTTCATTATAATGATCAAAATCGCTGGCCGTACTGCGCATCACCGCACCATGTCTATGCAAGGCTAGTAATCCACAGCGATTTTTTTTTCAACAAATATTCACTGTGTTTTCACTTCATTGTGTCCCAAAATGTTCCTATTTATCATGACAAAGCAAAAAATAAAATAAGAATAAAAATTAATATAAATGTAAAACTACACTCTTTCCATTTATGTGAATGAAAGAAAGAGGACTTTGTCCCACTGCATAACTCCACCCCTGGTTGCAAAAGAGAATGATTTTTCTGGTTTAAAAATATTTTTTTAAATATAGTTTTTCAACACATCTGCAGTATATCTGTAACTATACACCATAAAGGCACAATCAGTGATCCAAACATAAACAAATAAAGCCCCATGATTAAAAATAATAAAGGTCAAGTCAATAGAGACCTTCCCCCCTTTATATACATAACAGCCATTCAGAATATGTGACATTTTGAAAATGAGGAGGAAAACATGTTAGTCTGGTTGGAAGGGCCTCTAATCTGGCTTTGACGGTAAACGTGACTATATCCTCCACAGAGACCAGCAGCAGGGTCCCAGTGGTCAGTCAGATCAGGAACATCAAACAGAGCTGGACTCCATATTTAAGGTATGTCAATGTACACTTCTACACCTTTACTTCATCTACAAGTCTACAAATCTCTCAGGTCGTGGAGGTAACAGTTCCAGCAGAGAGTTACAGACTTCCCTTTCCCGTGCCAAGGTCTGCCCCAATCAATCAATCAATCAATCAATTGAATATTGTTGAATTTAAACTTTATTATATTTTTATGTGTTTCAGCTGCTTGAAGAGAATCTCGGAACATTAGTGAAGAAAGAGATGAAGAGGTTCCAGAGGCTTCTGACAACAGATTACCCAGAATGCTTGGAGAGTCAGAGGCAGGAGGGGGAGGTTGTGAATGGTGAGGGTGAGGATGAGGAGGAGAGGAGAAGCGTCACAGAGGGAGCTCTGATGATCACACTGCACCTCCTGAGGAGTCTGAAGCAGG